>NW_006408533.1:20338926-20351874 GCF_000296735.1 Chrysochloris asiatica
TCTCTCATACTTTGGACATATTGTCTGGAGGGACCAGTCACTGGAGAAGGATATCATGTTTGGTAAGGTGGAGGGTCAGAGAAAAAGAGGAAGAACCCCAATGAGATGGATTGGCCAAGTGGCAGCATAAACAGGGTCAAGCGTGGCAACAATAGTGAGGTTGGTCCAAGATCGGGCAGTGTTTCGTTCTGCTGTGCATAACGTTGCTATGAGTCGGTAGCTACTCGATGGCACCTAACAATAACAACAGTTGATACTGCATGGTTTGCAATCTAAGGTGTAGGTCAGGATTGCATCATCTCACCATTCTCGTGCAAGTTGGACACTGACCAAAAAACCCTAGGACTGACTATATGAAGAAGAACACAGTATCAGGATGGGAGGATGACTTATTGACAATCTGCAAATATACAGATGACACAACCTGGTTTGTTGAAATCAAATAAGACTTGAAGAACTTACTCCTTTGTTTCCAACTTTCACATTCAAATCACCAAACCAAATTCAAAAGAAACGTACTGCCATTGAGTCAATTATGACTCATAAGGACCCTGTGTAGGATTTCTGAGACAATGAATCTTTACAGGATCTGTTGTTGTTGTTGTTATGTGCTGTCGAGTAGATTCTGACTTGTAGTGCCCCTGTGCATGGTTTCTGAGGAGCAGCTGGTGGGTTTGAACTGCAGACCTTTTGGTTCACAGTGCAATGCTTGTCCTACAGCACCATACCAGGAGCAGACAGCCTCACTTCCCGCCTTGGATTCTCTGCTGGGTTTAAATTACCAACTTTATGGCTTGCATTTCAGTGCTTATCGTACAACATCACCAGGACATTCCAATTACTAGTAATTATCAATGCATTTTTGTTTCATGTTTGATTAATTTCAGATTATAGAAGTTGGAAACAATTTTCAATTTCTTCACCTATGACATTAGTGGTTTGTAAGTTTGAAAACAGTTACAGTAACTGGCCTTACTTATAGATATATCATTGACAGCATTGTAGTTCAGGATAGATCTTGAAATATTTCTCTGATGATGAATGTGATATTATTTCCCTTCATTTTGTCATTCCTAGCATAGTAGACCATATGACTGTCTAATGGCCCATACTAGTTTATCTCAGTATACTGATGCCAAGGATATCTATTTTAATTCTTTCCATTTGTTTTTGACAACTTCTAATTTTCCTAAATTCATAGGTCATAAATGCACTCCCTGATTACTGAGGGATGTTTATACCTGTTTCTTCTCATTTTGAGTTTTGTCATAATTGACCAATGAAGGTACTGAAAGCTTTACTTCATACATGTTATTAAGACTGATTCTAACTTGAGGCAACAGCTCTTCTCGTATAGTTATACTATGAATAAGGTACACCAAAGAATAACTGATACCTTTGAATTAATGGCATTGAGAAAGAATACTGAGTATACTGTGAACTACAAGAGAACAAACAAATCTGTTTTGGACAATGTATAGCCAGAACGCTCCCTAGAAGCAAAGATGGAGATGCTTTGTCTCACATACCTTAGACATGTTGTCAGGAGGAACCAGTCTCTGGAGAATGAAATCATGATCAGTAAAGCAGAGGGCAGCTAGAAAGAGGAAGACTCTTGATGGGATGGAACTGACACAGTACCTGTGACAATGGGCTGAAACATAGTAACAGTTATGAGGATGATGCAGGGCGGAGTAGTGTTTTGTTCCGTTGTATATAGGATCCTTATAAGTCAGAACTGATTCTGGTGCGGTGCTGTGGGTTAATGTGCCAGACTGCAAAGCCGTTTGAACTACAGGGTCGGTGGTTCAAGCTCACCAGTCGCCCCTTGGAAACCCTATAGAAGGTCGTTATGGGTCCGAACAGACTCGACGGCACTTAACAACAACAACAATCCTGGTGTGGCGCTGTGGGCTAATGCGCCAGACTGCAAAGCCATTTGAACTGCAAGATTAGTGGTTCAAGCTCACCAGATGCTCCTCAGAAGCCCAATACAGGGTCGCTATGGGTTGGAACCAACTCGACAGCACTTCACAACAAAAACAAGAACCACAACAACAAATACATCCAAAAAAGAAACCAAATTCAACCTACTGGTTTCTGAGTTCTGGTTGTACTGGTATCTTCTTTGTTACTGTAAGTTATTACTAACTCCCCCTTCTTACCCTTTTCTGTGATTGAATAATTCCTACTCATTCTACTTCATTTTAATCCTACTTACTCTTCAAAGTCCTGTCAATATCTCAGCATTCAGTAGGCCTTCCTCTGTTAAAGCAGACCCAAGGGACCATTATTCCCCTGAGTTCCTATAAATCTTACTGTATGTATTATTTTCACTTGGAATATAGATTTGACAATGTAGATATAACAGACTTCTCCCTTTTATAGTGTTTAGAAGAGTGAGTTTTCTCATTTTGGAAAGAATTCCTTTTTGGATTACCTTAAGCATTACTTTCATTTGGATGATGCCAGTCAACACTTGCAAGATAGCATACAGAAATAAATTTCAGTGTGTGACTTTTCCTCATTGTTTTGTGGAGATATTTAAATAACAGAAAAATAAAAGATGTCTATAGTGTGGACATACATTTTTGCTGTTGTTAAGTGCTGTCAAAGTCTGTCCCAACTCATAGTGACCCTGTATAGAGTTTCCAAGGAGCAGCTGGTGGGTTTGAACCATCGACCTTTCATTTAGCAGTCCAGTGCTTGTCATACAGAGCCACACCAGGACTTTCGATACACATATCTCACACTTAATGTTGTTGTTAGGTGTTGTCAAGTCAGTTCTGACTCACAGCAACCCTATGCACAACAGAATGAAACACTACCCAGTCCTACACAATCCTCACAATTGTTACACTTAAGTCCTTTGCTGTTGCTACTGTGCCAATTCATCTCATTGTGGGTGTTCTTCTTTTGCACTAACTTTCCAAATCTTTACCAATCAGGATTTCCTTCTCCAGGGACTGGTTCCTCCTGATTGCATATCTGCAATAAGAGAGACAAAGTATCACCATCCTAGCTTCTAAAGAGCATTCTGGCTGTACTTCTCAGCACAGATTTGTTATTCTGATAGTCCATAGTACTTGTAATATTCTTCTTTGTTTTTGTCGTTAAGTGTCCTGGAGTTGGTTCCAACCCATAGCAACTCTGTATAGGGTTTCTGAGGAGTAACTGGTGAGCTTGAACCTCCTACCTCATGGTTTACACTGACTTTGCAGCCCAGCGCATTAACCCGCAGCACCATACCAGGACTACAACACCATAATTCAAGCACATCAATTCTTCTGTGGTTATCTTTATTCATTTTTCAACTGTCAAAATCACATGAAGAAACTGGAAATACCAAGGCTTGGGTCAAATGCATCTTGGTCCTCACACTGATACCTTTGTTCATGAACACTTTAAAGAGGGCTTGTACAACAGATGTGCCTAATGCAATCATTCAAAATGAAAAAAGCAACATTTACCTAAGGTCAAAGTTGAGAAGGGATGTTGAGGTGAGTGGATTGGAAACCGGAACCGCAGGGAAGCAGTGAGGTAAATATTGTTACATGGAATGCATTGCAATCATTGAGATGAAACAAAGTGTATGAATTGTTGAATGTAAAACTGATGATCCTGACTGTAAACCTTCACTCAATTCACAATAAACAGTTTAAAAAAAAAAAGATTGCAGGCTTTTTCTAATATGTATAAAGAGAACCCTGGAAAATATATATGGGAATGGCTATTAAGGATGTGGGATAAATTTGAAAGGAACATACAACTAAATCAATCTGAATTTATTGATATGGGCCCACTGAGCACAAATTCTTCATTCATTGTTGCAGCTCGAAAGGCTAGGAAAGGAAGTAACATGAAGCATTTATTGGATGGTGATCTACAGTAAATGAAGGGGAAGAACTAAATATGCCTTGGTATACAGTAAAAGAATGTATATAATGACTTAGAGTGGATTTATCAGGCTAAACCCATAGACCCACACAAAGAATGCCCAGAGGACAGACACACCTTTTACCACAATAATTTTGTGAAGGAATAAGTTTGTGAAGGGATCCCCAGCCTCCTTGAGACTGCTGTTATTGCTATTTTGTGTAAATCAGATTTGACAATGTGAACTGCCTAATTGAATTTAGACACCTGACTTCGATGGCTATAGTAGTAGAGTGTCATGGAGTCTGCTGCAACTCCTAGTAACCCTGCATAGAATTTCCAAGGCTATAAATCTTTACAGGAGCAGAAAGCCTCATCTTTCTCCCATGGAACCACTGGTAGTTTTGAACTGCTGACCTTGAGGGTAGCAGCCTGACTTATAACCAATATGCTACCAGAGTTCCTCGCTTGTGGTGGTGGTAGGGGCCAACAAAGATAAGGTGGGCATGGTGACTGTAATTGAGAGAAAAGTCAAAGTAGTAATCAGAATAGTCTGACTTATGTGGACTTATGGTGCTGGGTGCTTAGGCAGGGTGTCCCTAGGAATAAAATAAATGGGAGATCTACTAAATATTTACTTGATCTATCCAAGTGTAAGAATTCTAGGTCAAGTGAACTATAGCCTAACTTGAATCTCAAGAAGAGAAAGTCATAGCCCCTCAATCAATTCCCAGATTTGAGCCAGTTGACAGACCCAGAACCCTTTTAATGAAGGGAGATCAGGTCCTCTAAAAGAAGGACAAAATTTTATACTGTTAGTCTTTCTCCCAGCATTCCCCAAAGAGATCTATGACCTTTTATAAGAATTCATTGGGCAAAAGAAAATAATTAGTTTCTAGAGACTACTGGTCACTGGATCTGAATTGACACTGATTTCAGAAGGTCAAAGTGTCACTGTGGTCCACCACTCAGAATGGAGGTATATAGAGGTCGAGTTATTAAAAGAGTTTTAGCAAAGGTCCTTCTCACAGTGGATCAGTGAAGTCCCCATCCTTTAGTGAGCTCCCCAGCTCCAGAATGCATAATTGGAATAGATATACAGCAACTGGCAGAAAGCTACACTGAATTCCTGACATGTGGAATTAGGGCTATTACGGTAGGAAAAGCCAAGTGGAAGACATTAGAACTGCCTCTACCTAGAAAGATTGTAAACCAAAAGTTTTAACATGTTCCGGAAGGAATTGCAGAGATTAGTGCCACCATCAAGGACTTAAATGATGCAGGGGTGTGATTCCGACCACATCCCCAACTAACTCATCTATTTGGTCTGTGCAAAAAATGTGTGGGTCTTGGAGAACGACAGTGGATTATCATAAACTTAACCAGGTAGTGACTTCAATTGAAGCTACTATTCCATATGTGGTTTCATTGCCTGAGCAAATTATTGAATCTCCTGGTACCTGGTTTGCAGCTATTAATCTAGCTAGTACCATTTTCTCAATTCCTGTTTCAAAGGATCACTAAAAGCAGTTTGCCTTCAGCTGGTAAGGCCAGCAATACCATCCTACTCCTGAGTCATATTAACTCACCAAAACTATGCCATAATTTAGTCCACAGGGACTTGACCACCTTTCCTTGTCACAAGACACCACAGTGGTCCATTACATTAATGGCATTATGCTGATTGGATCTAGTAAGGCAGAAGCATCAGTAACTCTAAACTTACTGGTGAAACATCTGTGTTGTTGTTGTTAAGTGCTGTCAATCCTGTATAGGGTTTCTGAATAGCAGCTGCTAAATTTGAATCAGTTCAAACACACCAGTCACTCCTCAGAAACTCTATACAAGATTGCTGTTGAGTTGGAAACCACTCGATTATACTTCATTACAACAACAGCAGCAATGATGTTCCTCATCCTGAAGCAGCTTGCTCAATAGAATAATGCTATGGCCTTCTAAGGACTCAATAAAGGTGCCAATGAGGTGGCAATGCTTTGCAGATTTGAGGCAATGTTCTCCAAGAGGCTCTGTATGTTTTAAACCAGCATCCAATATGTGGGGCTGTTTCTCTGATAGCTAGGAATCATGAGTTCGCGAACCAAGGGGTGGAAATGGAAGTAACACCACTCATTATTATTACTCCTACTGACCCACTTGTAATTTTTTGTTCTCCTTCCTTGGTACTCTGTGATAGATGTTTTAGTTTTAAAGAAAGGACTACTCCCACCTGGAGATGTAAATCTGATACCATTGAACTATAAGTAAAAAATGTCCTAGGTCACTTTGACTTCTCATGCCTCTGGATCAACAGTCAAAGAAGGGAGTTTCTGTGTTTGGTGGTGTGATTGCTACTGATTACCAAGGGGACATCAGATTGATAATACATAATGGAGGTAAGGAAGTAAAAAAGAACATATGTGGAACCTGGGAGATTTCTTAAGATATCTTTAAGTACCACCATGACTTGTGATGAAAACCAATGGTAAACTATAGGATCCCAATTCTGACATGACTACTCATGGCCCACAGCCTTCAGAAATTAAGTTTTGGCTCACTTCATCAGGTAAAGAACCATGACCAGCTGAATTGCTTGCTGAGAGCAAAGGGAATCTGAAATGGGTGGTGGAAGATGGTAGTTACAAATGTCAGATATGCCATGTGACAAGTTGCAGAATAGGAACTATAATTGGTATGAATCTTTTTTCCTTGTATGTATACATCAAATGTTTTTGTTTTGTTCACCTATAAAACATAAGTTGTAAATGGGGTTAGTATATTTTCAGTTGTATGTGTGTTAATTGTATAAAGTTAGGTACAAGCATGACTTTAAAATTGTCTTTATTTAGAAGTTATGTATAGTTTAAGGAGACTGGTACAGATGCCATGTTGACAAGGGGTTAGCTATGACAGTGAAGACTTTCTGTCAACTTGAATGGTTCAGGATTCACACCATCTGGCTTGTCACTGGACTTGAGTCAGTGGCCAGCTCTATTGTCTCCTGATCCTTGGAGTCATCAGCAGTCTGCCATCTTACCTGACCAAGAAGAAAATAGTGATGTGGATCCTCACATTGCCTTGGGAAGATAGTTACTGTTTGCCACTTCTGTGAAATCCTTTGCTTTAAAAACAAAAACAAAAACAAATCCTAAAATGCATGCATTATTGAAGTACGAGCTGAAAAACTTGTATCGTAGTTTGGGGCTCAATTTCTAATTAATTAATTTCCCAACATAATCTCCTGAAATGAAGGTTTGCCTTTGACCTCTCTTTGAGTAGACCTGAACCAAAGAAAACACAGGATGTGAATAGATGAAAGGCATATGAGTGCTAATGTGGCTCTGTACGATAAGCAATGAGTTGTTAAAAGCAAGGTGTTGTTATTGTTAAGTGCCATCATGTCAGTTCTGACTCATAACAACCCTGTATATTGTTTCCAAGGAGCTTCTGGTGAATTTGAACCAGAGGCCTTGAGGTTCAAACTGACATTGAGGTCAAGCACTTATCCTATGACACCATAGGTGGTTCAAATCCACCAGCTCCTTGGAAACCCACTATACAGTTTCTAAGAATTAGAACTGACTTGATGGCACTGAAGAACAACAACAATGAAATGTAAGCCCATAATAGAAGATGCAATTACCAGAGTTCTAGAATTCACAATAGAAAAGAATACACCATGAAACTGGGCTAAGAATAGAATCATTGACAAATAAATATTCCATGAAATTGGCACCAAGGTTATGGTTTCTCACTTTATTATCAAGCAGTTGAATCTTTCTGAGTAAAAGGACAGACATTTAAAAATACTTTCCGTTTAAAATTAGACATCTGAAGTGGCACATGATACAAAACTGGAGACAAAATACATAAATTGTCATTTGAAAAGTGAAAGTTACATAATCTATGATCAAGGTCCCTCCTCCATCTTCATTTTTCTTCTTTGTTAAAAAATAATAATAAAACAAATCTTTCTAGGAATGCATTAGAAGTCAATGACAAAATAATAGAAAATGCTGACAGGTAGAAATTCCTTCCAAGAAAATTAATCTAACGTCTGATGTTCTGAGCAAATTCTGACATCAAGCCTGGTCTGAACAGGAAATCTTCCCAAGGTCTCAGTGCACCTGCAAGAATCTTTGAGGTGGGTAGACACATGATTGTGAAATAATTTACCATAGCCATGCTCTCGTTTCATTTCATAACTTGTAAATCATGTCTCAAAAAGGCAAAAGGTCAAGGCAACATCAACGCTTGGGATACAGGATAACTAAGAATTTGCTGAATTGTCTGGCAGAACTGTTTTTGGATTCCAGTTTTGAAGGTGAGAATTGGACTCCTGAATTGGAGTTTAGGATTTATACATCAAGTTCAAACCCAAAGCCCTTTATATAAACAAACCCACCAAAAAGTCTATCAACAAATTAACAGGTACCAACATTTTGAAACCAGGACACAAATACTGCTACACTTAGTATCAGTGAAAGAAGAAATACAGAGAACCAAAATAAACAATTCCAGAATTCCCTGTAATCTCATCGAGCTCATCACAAATCTTTGTTAAGAGACAGGAACTCTGTGGGTGGCAAATGTAACTACTGAAGTGTCTAATGACGATAAGAGTATATATCCAGTCATATTTGATAGAAACTTTAGGATGAAAAAAAAACTAACAACAACAACAAAAAAAACTCCTATTGACTTCAAAGACATTCTTGAACTGAGAGAGAATAAGTAAAGTGATGACATTATCAAACAAAATAGAAAACAGAATTTTTCAGTCTATAAAATGTTTTGAAGTGACCTTGAAAAATAAAACACAACACCTCTTTGCCATCAAGTCATTTCCTATGCACAGCAAGCCTATATAGAGTTTCTGAGACTATGAATCTTTATTGGAGCAGATAGCTCCATCTTTCTCCCATGGAGAGGCCAGTGCATTTGAAGCACAAATCTTACAATTATCATCTAATTTCTTAACCCCCAGTGCCACCGTTGTTGTTAGTGCCTTCGAGTCAATTCCAACTCATAGTGATACTATGCACAATAGAATGAAACACTGCCCGGTCCTGCACCATCCTCACGATTGTTGTTAAGCTTGAGCCCAATGCTGCTGCCTTCATGCCAGTTGATCTCAGTGGGGTTCTTACTCTTTTTTACTCCCTTTTACCTAGCATGATGTTTTTCTTTAGCAACTGGTTCCTCTTGATAATATGTTCAAAGTATGAGAGACGATGTCTTGCCATTCTTTCTTCTATGGAGCCTTCTGGCTGTACTTCTTTCAACACAGATTTATTTGTTCTTTTGGCAGCCGATGGTACATTTAAAATTCTTCTCCAACACCGTAACTCAAATGCATCAATTCTTCTACGGTCTTCCTTATTCTTTGTCCAACTTTCACATGCATATGAGGCTATTGATAATACCATGGTTTAGGTCAGACACATCTTATTCCTCAAACTGACACTTTGTTCTTGAACACTTTAAAGAGCTCTTGTGTAGCAGAGTTACTTAATGCCGTACGAGGTTTGATTTCTTGACTGCTGGTTCCATGAGTATTGATAGTGGATCCAAGCAAAATGAAATCTTTGACAATTTCAATCTTTTCTCCATTTATCTGGATGTTATTTATTGGTCCAGTGGTGAGGAGATTTGTTTTCTTTATATTGAGGTGCAATCCGTACTGAAGGCTGTGACCTTTGATCTTCATAAATAAATATTTAAAGTCCTGTTCACTTTCAACAAGCAAGGTTGTAATATATGCATATTGCAGTCTGTCAATTAGTCTTCCTCCAAACATTATGCCAACTTCTTTATATAATGCGTTTCTTGTATTGTTTGCTCAGTATACAGATTGCATAAGTATGATGAAAGAATACAATTCTGGGACACATCTTTTTGGATTTTAAGCAATTTAAAGTCCCCTTGTTCTGCTTGAATGATTGCCTCTTGGTCTACATACAGCTTCCTCACGAGCACAATTCAGTGTTCTGGAATACCCATTCTTTGCAATGTTATGCAGAACGTGTCATGATTCACACAGCTGAAATCATTTGTGTAGTCAATAAAGCACAGATAAACATCTTTCTGGTATTCTCTGCTCTCAGCCATGGTCCATCTGATGTCAGCACTGATATCCCTCTTTGCACGTGCTTGTCTAAATCTGTCTTAAACTCAAGTGTCACTAGGACTTCCTTAAAAACTACCTTAGGCAGATTTTATATTATACTACTCACATTTCTGCATGCTATCTTTATTTGTTTTTGTCTCATTAAATAAAACATGCATTTCTAATAAGCAGATGCTTAATGATTTACTTATCTGGAGGTGGCTTATCGTGAAATAGTAATTTTCTGGATGCTAATAAAGAATCTACATGCTCACAAATGTTGTTGTCATTGTTAAATGCCGTTGAGTTGGTTTTGACTCACAGCAATCTTGTGTAGGGTTTCCAAGGAGTGGCTGGTGGGTTTGAACCATAAACCTTGCACAAATATGGATCTTTTATAATTGGTTAGACTGGTAGCTGTATCCCAAATTTCCCCCAAATCACCAAGTTTGTAGTTAGGGCTTCACTAAGCAAAACTTCCAGTGTTGCATCAGTATGTTAAACTATTTCAAGAAAAAATATGTAGGGTAGCTTATAAACAATCATCCTATGAATTATAAGTCTGTGGCAATGAAACCAATTGGCTCAGTAATTGAAAATCATTCCCCAAAGAGAATTGTTTCCTGATGACTTTACAAGTAGATTCTAACAAATAATAAATAAATAATTTCAATGTTATGCATGCTTGTCAAAATATAGGGGGAAAAGGGACACTTCCAAATCACTTGTGAAACTTAAAGGAAAAAAAAAAAACAAAACTTGTCCTTATAGTTCTATAAAGATTTCATCCCAGAAAACCCCTTGGAACAATTCTACTCTGTCACAAGACATCCTATGAAATGCAATCAGCTTCATGGCACAAAACAACAAAAGCAAGCATATCAGTGATAACAAAACAGGAGAACAGTACTAAAGAGGAACTTTACAAAAAGATTATATAAACACAGTATGAAAGTCCTAGGACACCTAGCAATCTGAGAGCAGTGGAAAAAAACATTTGTCATCACCAACTTGAGTTTAACCACGAAGATGTTTTAAAGTATTGTTGCCCATCAGATATGCAAAATAGTCACCAGGTTATGGGAGAAAAAATAAAATTACTATCTAAAAAGATGAACAAAAAGTATTTGACAAAATATCAACATACAGACTTGAAATTCTTTGGAAAACAGAAATATAAAGGAAGAATAGAAACTACCTTAATCTGATAAAGAATATTGGAAAAGCCAAATTCAGAGTTTCTGGTGAAATTTGGAAACTTTCACTTTGAAATTAAGATTAAGAAAAGGATGTCTGTTTCTACCACTTTTATTTACATAGGTCTAGGCTGTGTTGTTTGGTTGCTATGTGGCGTGGAGTCGGTCCCGACTCATAGCGACCCTGTACAGGGTTTCCTAGGCTGTAAATCTTTACGGGAGCAGAACACCTTATCTTTCTCCCACGGAACAGCTGGTAGTTTCGAACTGCTGACCTTGCAGCTTGCAGTGCGATTCGTAACCACTACGCTCTGTAGCCACTATATTGTAGCAATATGTGAATAGACAGACAAATTACCAGATACATAGTAGGTAGAGTAATACTACAAATGCGAGTCCAAAACCTACTGCTATCCAGCTGATTCTGACTCATAGTGACCCAATTTTGAGACTAAATCTTTATGGGAACATACAGAGTCATTTTTTTCCCTCTAAGCAACTAACAATTATGTCATTCTCTACAAACACTTTCGGATGATAAGATATAGAAACAAGTCCTGGTGAAGCAGTGTTTAAATGCTCAACTGATAACTGACCAGCCACTCTCAGAGAAAAGTGTGATAGTCTGCTCCCATAAAGATTTATTGTTGTTGTTAGGTATCATCAATTGGGTTCCAAAACATAGTGACTATATTCTCACCTTGGTTGCCATGTTTGCATCTGTTTGTTACAGCCACTGTGCTAATCAGTCTCAGTGAGGGTCTTGCTCTTTTTTGCTGACCCTCTACTTAACCAAACATGGTAGTCTTCTCCAGGGACTTGTCCCTTCTGATAACATGTCCTAAGTCCATGAAACCACATCTAGCTATCCTCGCTTTTAAGGAACATTCTGGCTGCACCTCTTCTAAGATAGATATGTTCTTTCTTTTGGCAGTCCATGGTGTTTTCAATATTTTTTACCAACACCACAATTCAAAGACATCAATTTTTCTCTAGTCTTCCCTGTTTACCATTTAGATTTCACATACATATGAGGACTTTGAAAATACCATGGTATGGGTCAGGTGCACCTTAATCATCAATGTGATATCTTTGCTCTTTAATACTTTAAAAATGCCTTTTGCAACAGATTTGCCCAATGCACTAAGTCATTTGATACTTTGCTTGCTGTTTCCATGGGCATTGATTCAAGATTCAAGTAAGATGAAATCCTTGATAAGTTAAATATTTTCTTTGCTTATAATAATGTTGTGGATTGGTCCAATTGAGAGAATTTTGTGTGTGTGTTGAGGTATAACTTATACTGAAGGCTATCATCTTGTATCTTTATCAGTAAGTGCTGCAAGCCATCTTCACTTTCTGCAAGAAAAGTTCTGACATCTGAATTTTTCTCCATTCCTGTTGCCATGTATTTCTTCATATACTTCAGATTCTTAGATTATTTTCTCATCTTTGGAAGCCCTATGTGCTATGTTGTTGTTGATAGGTACCATGGAGTCAGCACTGATTCATAGTGACCCTATGCACAACAGAACGAAACACTGCCTGGTCCCGGGCCAACCTCACAATTGTTGCCATGCTTGAGCCCATTGATTCTGCCACTTGGCCAATCCATCTTGCTGGGAGTCTTCCTCTCCTTCTCTGACCCTTCACCTTACCAAACATGATATCCTTCTCTAGTGACTGGTCCCTCCTGACAATATGTCCAAAGTATGAGAGACGAAGTTTGGCCATCCTGGCCTCCAAGGAGCACTCTGGCTGACTTCTTCC
>NW_006408533.1:20352499-20354741 GCF_000296735.1 Chrysochloris asiatica
GAACAACTGCCTCTTGGGCCATGTACATATTAGGGTTGCTATAAGTTGGAATCACCTTTGCTCTAACAGATCTATAACAGGTATATGATATAGAAAGTCCATTAGTATTAGATGAACCCTAGTGTGATGCTGTTGGATAACTATTGGACTGCTAACTTCATGGTCAGAAGATCAAACCCACGAGATGCTCCTCAGATATAATATAAAGGGTCACAATGAGTTGAACAGATGCAACAGGACTTAACAAACCTTGACAACAATGAATATTAAAACATATTGACATAATATAATGAAATTTAATATTAATTCATCAAAACCTACAAATATTTATATGATAATATGGCAAGGTTGCTAGTTACAAACTCAATATTCAAAGATCAATTTTATTTCTACATAAAATAAAATATATAAGAAACATAAAATTCAGTAACTTAATTTATGTATGCATACGTAAGTTATTTTATAATATCAAAAATTGTATTTTACCTAGGTATAAGTCATTGTGTGGCATAGCAGGATAAAGTACTAGACCTCAAGGTTGGTTTGAATTACAAGGTAAGTAGTTCAAACCCATCAGTTGCACCTTAGAAACCCTAGACAGGGTTGCAAAGAATAGGAACCAATTCAATGGTAATTAACAACCACAATAACAAGGTATAATTCTAATAAATAAATGATTCTCATTCCAATTAATGAGAATATTATGACAAGCAAACAAAAACTTAAATAAATGTAGACTATGGTATGATAATGGATAGGAAGACAAAGACAATTTAGATAGCAAATTTCCCCCAATTTAATTCAATTCCTAACTGAAAATTCCAACATGACTCTTTTATTTTTGGAATTTGAGTTTGAAATTCAAATGAAAAATAGAGTCAAGACTTGAAATAGAACCATATGTAAATGTTTTCTCAATTAGATATTAGTACATACAAATACATGTTATTAATGAATAGTATAAGGAGCTCTGGTAGCGTAGTGGTTATGAATCGGGCTGTGAACCGCAAGGTCAGCAGCTCGAAACTACCGACTGTTCCAAGGGAGAAAGATGAGGCTCTCTGTTCCTGTAAGATTTACAGCCTTGGAAACCCTGTTCAGGGTCGCTATGGGTCGGAACTGACTCGACGGCACTTAACAACAACAACATATGTATTATAAATCCACATGTATTATAAAACCTAAACCTCTATACCCATGGATGTAATAGTATTAGCAGAAGGACTTTCTTTGAAATTAATGTTATGCTAATGAATCCTTATCAGTGTAGGGTAATCATCTCAGAGATTACAAAATAAAAAAGGAATTGGGCACAGAGAAAGAAGCACAAATGGGAAAAGAATGATGCCATGTGGAGATTACCTAGCAACCAAGAAAGAGAAGCTGAAAGAGACAAGGATTTTTTCCATTAGAGCTGGTGCGCTGCTTCCAGACTTCTAGCCTTCTGAACTCCTGGTGTGGCACTGTTACATAAGCCCTGAACTGCTAGCCACAAGTCGACAGTTCAAACCCATCAGCAGCTCCTTGGAAACCCTATACAGCATCACAATAAATAACAACAACAACAAAATGAGAAAATCAATCTCTGTTCTTTAAAGCCATCACTTGTATTTATATTACAACAGCACTAAGAAACTAGGCTGTAAAGTAATGAAACCAGTGTAGCATTGGTATGTTATTGTTAAGGACCACTGAGTAAGTTCCAACTCATGTCAAGGCGTTGTTGTTGTTAAGTGCCACCCAGTCTGTTCTGACTCACAGTGACTCTGTATAGAATTTTTGTAAAGTGGCTGGTGGGTTTGAATCGCCAACCTTTTGGTTAGCAGTACAGTGCTCATCCAGTGCGATACCAGGACAAGGTATGGTGGTGGTTATGTGCCATGGAGTAGGTTCCAACTCATAGCAACCCTGTACAAGTTTTCTGAGGCTCTACAGGGACAGACAAAAGAGCAGGCCCAGAGAAGACACATGAGCATATGACCTTTTGATTTTTGGCACTGTGAAATTATAGAGCAAAGAATAGTATTTTCAATAAACGTTGCTAGAAAAATTGTATGTTAATATTTTAAAAAAATAAACACAAACATAGAAATTCTATTTCTATATCAAATCATTTTATAAAAATCAATACCTTGCGCATTATAGCATTAAACATACAAAATGAAATAATGAACTTTCATAATAACTGGAGATTATCTTCTTGAACTCAGGTAGGAAATTTCTTAAACAAGATAGAAAAGAA
>NW_006408533.1:20365377-20366924 GCF_000296735.1 Chrysochloris asiatica
TAGTCTTACACGGTCTGCAACATTAACAACTTCCAATTTTCCCAGATTCATACTTCATACATTCCATGTTCTAGTTTTCAATGGATGTTTACAGCTGTTTCTTCATTTTGACTTGTGCCACATCAGCAAATGAAGGTCCCATGGGCTTTTCTCCCTTGGGCTTTACTCCATTCATGTCATCACAGTCAACTCTACTTTGAGGAGACAGCTCTTCCCCAGTCACATTTTGAGTGACTTCCAACCTGAGGGGCTCATTTTCTGGCACTAATCTGACAGTGTTTCTCTCTATTCATAAGGTTTTCAGTGACTAAATATTTGGAACTAGTTCGTCACTCTTTCTTCCTAGTCTGTCTTCATCAGGAAGCTCATCTGAAACCTGTCCACCATGGGCGACCCTGCTGGTATTTAAAATACTTGTGGCATAGCTTTCAGAATCACAGCAACTTACAAGCCACCACAGTACAACAAACTGACAGATGAGAATGACAAATTGAAGAAGAAGGTGTTGCATTCATTGTCAAAAAGAGCATATCAAGATCAGTCATGAAGTACAACATGGTCTGTGATAGGATAAAATCCATGCGCCTACAAGGAGAACCAGTTAATACCACTATTATTCAAATTTACACACCAATCACTAAAGTCAGTGAGGATGAAATGGAAGAATTCTATGAACTTCTTCAATCTGAAATCGATCAAACAGGCAATCAAGATGTATTGATCATTACTGGTGATTGAAATGCAAAGTTGGGAGCAAAGAGAAAGAATCGGTAATTGGAAAATATGGCCTTGGTAATAGAGATGATGCTGGAGAACTCATGATAGAATTCTGCAAAACCAATGATTTGTTCATTTCAAATACCTTCTTTAGATAGCATGAGACAACTATACGCATGGACCTCACCAGATGGAATACATAGAAATCAAATTGACTACATCTGCCGAAGGAGACGATAGAAAAACTTCATATCATCAGTGAAAACAAGGCCAGGGGAAGACTGTGGAACAGACCATCAATTACTCATATGCAAATTCAAACTGAAGCTGAAGAAAATGAAAACAAGTCCACAAGAGCCAAACTATGATCTTGACTATATCCCACCTGAATTTAGAGATCATCTGAAGAACAGATTTGATATATTAAACACTAAAGATTGAAGACCAGAAGAGTTGTGGGATGACATCAAGAATATACATGAAGAAAGCAAAAAGTCATTGAGAAGACAAGAAAGAAGGAAAAGGTCAAAATAGATGTCAGAAGAGACTCTGAAACTTGCTCTCCAGCACAGAGATGCTAAAGCAAAGGGATGTAATGAGGAGGTCCAAGAGCTGAACAGAAAATTCCAAAGATCAGCTTGAGAAATTAAGCCAAATATTACAACAAAATGTGCAAAGATCTGGAGTCAGAAAACCAAAAAGGAAGAATATGCTCAGCATTTCTCAAGCTAGAGGAACTGAAGAAAAAATTCAAGCCTCGACTTTCATTATTGAAAGATTCTCTGGGCAAATTATTGAATGATGCAGAAAGCATCAAGAGAAGATGGAAG
>NW_006408533.1:20367024-20374920 GCF_000296735.1 Chrysochloris asiatica
AAGTTAAATGAATGAAATATTTAATCTCATTACTTTTATAGATTATCAAATACATGGATATATCATGTTATACTTCTTTGCTTAAATGTATATCTAGGTGGCAAGAAAGCAAAGTATTGACTATTATAAAGTTTAATGGTGATTTCTCCCAGGAGATTTGATGGCATTGTTTCAAATCTTGATTATGTATGGTGGGAAGGGGCCTTGTTACAAGGGAATATGCTGTGTACTCTATTAAACTGTACGTTTTATACATTTGTATACTACTCAAGGAGCTCTGGTAGTGGTTACAAATCGGGCTGCGAACTGCAAGGTCAGCAGTTTGAAACTACCACCTTTTCTGTGGGAGAAACATGAGGCTTTCTACTCCCGTAAAGATTTACAGACTCGGAAACCCTGTGTAGGGTTGCTATGAGTCAGAACTGACTCCACAGCACATAACAACAACAATGACATTTACAACAACAACATACATTTTATTTAATTGCAAATATAGCTAAAAATACACAAAATGTATGCAATTATCTGAAAAGGACATTTTTTTGTTTAGTTTTGTTTTAGAAGCATTTATCAAATAACATTATCTTCCCTAATGAAATGAGATGCCTCTCTGTTCCATCTTCACATGTGTTATGTATTCTTGATGTTGGGAAAGAGAGGGGGTTTTATTCTCTCTTGGGTTTTATTTGAAAGTCAAGTGGCACATAAGGTAGCCAAGAGGCATTTGCAAACTGATCTCAAAGGTAGGTCATGATTCAGACCCTTGCTGCCTTGATGGGGTCTCTTTAATTAACAAAGCAGAGGTTCTAATGGGGAAGCCTCTGAGTGTCACTGCAGTTAATGGTCTGTTAGCATTTCATTTTAAAGGCCTGGGGATAGAGGGCTTAACCCAGCAAAGGGGCCTTGGAAAACAAATTAGAAACCACCAAGTGATTAGGCTCCTTAAAAATAGTTACATGTAAACCCAAAAAATGCAAGAGAGGCTTAAGGCTTTTATTTGCTGTATTTGTTCTTAGAAAACAGAGTACCCTCTTCAATACTACATTTTTTCCCTCTCTCATTCTTAAAATGGAATCTTTAAAACAGATCAATTTTGACACCAAACAAACTTGTTGCCATCAAGTAGTCTCACAACATATTCATGTATTTCCAAGTAGAACTTCAAATCAGAGGGGTTTCAATGTTGTCCTTCTATAGAGCAGATAGTTAAGGCTGTCTTCTGTGACACTATTGGGTGGATTTGAACTTTCAACCTTTTGGTTATTAGTAGAATGCAAACTGTTTGAGTCATCCAGGAAACTTCCAGTATTGATAATGCCTAGTCATTCTTACATCTGGCAATAATAAACTCCTTAAAGAAAACAAAACAAATTTGTTTTACCTATATATCAGTTTGCCTTTCCCTTGTAGTTAAAAATACTATTTTTGTAGGCACAAATAAAACAAAACTCGGTGATTTCATTGTGGAATAGTCAACAACTAAGAAAAATTTTTCAATGGTGTATAATCAAACAATAAAGAAGAAAAACGCATAAAGATAATTTTGTTTCTTAGAAAAACTTTCTCTTGTCAGTGCATGCGTGTGTGTTTCCAAATAGGATATAGCAACTCCATCAATAAAGCATGTCTTATTGCTATTGTCATAACTCTAAAGGTAGAAGTTTTGTAACAAACAGCAGGAAGTAGTTAATCTTACATTCCAGGTTCAGAGGGCCTTATGACCATCAAGGGAGAACAGCATGAGTGGAATGTAAGACCCTATCTAGAGAATCAGCAACACCAGAGATGGAGGCAGAGAAGATGACAGAGAGAGAGAGAGAGAGAGAGCAGTTGAGGACGCTAGACTCATGGAAAGAGGAAGGTTGTGTGCTGGCGGCCAGGAGGCAGGCTTGCAGAATGTGTCCTTTTATTGTTTAAATGGTTATATATTTCTGAGTGTTTTTGTGTACATCCAAAGAAAAACAGAGGGAATAGAAACAAATACTGTTGAATGATGATGCATGGAGGGTGTTGTAATCATCGCAATGAAATGAAATACAATAGGATGAGTGTAAAATCAATATTCTCCCACGTAAAGTATCACTCAATTCACAATAAACACTTTAAAATAAATAAATACAAATAAAGCATGTATTTTTTGTTTTGTTTTGTTCAAGAAAAGGTGTTTGTGTAGGGGAGGTGGGCTTGCTTTAGAAAAGACTATTCAAATCTCTCTCCTATGAAACAGCAGAAATACAAGTTTCAAATGCCTGAAAATATAATCACAGCAGAATATTGTTATTGTTGTTTTTAAGTGCCATTGAGTCGTGTTTGATTCCTAGCAACCCTGTATAGAGTTTCTGAGGAGAGCTCAATGAGTTAAAATAGCTGATCTTGGAGTTCAAACCAACCTTGTAAATCAGGAACAAATACCTGGAAGTTCTTATAGTAGAACCCAGACATGCTTCTCTTCTCTTTTCCTTCTTTAATGCATTCCTGCAAGCACAAAATGACCACTTGGCAACTACTGCTACCATTTAGTGATAGAGTAGAGGTCTCTCAGACTCTATGTGGAATGGATAGGATCTGTATTAGAAATTAGAACCCTCTGGAAAGAAGTGAAAGTTCTTGGTGGTGGTGGTTATGTGCCGTGGAGTTGGTTCCGACTCATAGCGACCCTGTACAGGATTTCTGAGGCTGTAAATCTTTATGGGAGCAGAAAGCCTCATCTTTCTCCCATGGAACAGGTGGTAGTTTTGAACTGTTGACCTTGCGGTTCACAGCCCGATTCGCAACCACTACACTACCAGAGCTCCTTAGGTGGCCCAAAGGTTTGTGTTTGACTATTAACCTTAAAGTTGGTAATCTGGATCCACCCAGTGGCCCTGTGGAAGAAAGGCCAAGTGATCTGATTCTGTAAACATTTGTTATTGTTGTTGTTGTTAGGTGCCACTGAGTCAGCACCAACTCATAGTGACCTTATGCACAGCTGAAAGAAACACTGCCCAACGCTGGCCCAACCTTATTACTGTTGCCACACTTGAGTCCATCGATGTTGCCACTTGGCCACTCCATCTCGTTGGGGGTCTTCCTCTTTTTTCTCTGACCCTCTACCTTACCAAATACGATATCCTTCTCCAGCGACTGGTCCCTCCTGACAATATGTCTGAAGTATGAAAGCCAAAGTTTGCCCATCTTGGCCTCCAAGGAGCACTCTGGCTGTACTTTTTCCAAAATGGATCTATTGGTTCTTTTGGCAACCCATGGCATTTTCAATATTCTCCAATTGAAGTTGTCAAGGACTTCATTCTTCCTGCATCAACATCTGTAAACATTACAGCCAAGAAAACCTTGTAAAGTACCACAGCCGGTCAGTGACAATGGGTTTGGTGTTTTTCTGGTTTGATCATAATTCAGTTCTCAACCTTAAAACTCTGGATTTAGGCCCCTTGCACTCCCCATGCATAAATCCTTTATGACTTTTTTACTATTTGGTAGACTTTTTGAATGCTATAATTTATCTTATCATACAAGTATGACTTTAAATAATTTTTTCTTTACTATTCCTCCTTCCATACTTTGGTGTGATGATGACAAGGATAATTTAAGGTGAGTCTCTGACACATGGTGTGCTCCTATAGGATAAACACTGGACAGGAAACCACAAAATCAGTGGTTCAACCACCATTCACTCCTAGGAAACGCTAGTCAGAGTACTGCTATGAGTCAGAATCAACTCGACGGCACTGGGCTGCTAACCACAAGATCTGCAGCTCTAATCCACCAGCCTCTTTGTGAGAGAAATAAGAGGCTGTCTGCTCCTATAAAACTTACAGTCACAGAAATCCTATATAGGGTAGCTGTGAGCCAGAATCGATTAGGTGGCACTGAGTTTGCATTTTGTTTCTCAGACACATAATAAAAGCCGCTTTGACCTGTGGCCTGTCTCTACGTGAACATTCTCTAGTACAGAGCCACAACTGCCCATAGTGGACACTACAGATCTTTTGATTTTCTTGCATTTTTGTTAGCAACCATCTAGTTGGTTCTGATATATGACAACCCCATGCACAATTATAATTTAGATAGCCAAACTTTTATTCCTTGTCATATTATTGTGCTGAAACATATAGCAATATACTAGCCTCCATTAACAGATGAGGTGTATTGGGGGAAATCAAACCAGGTCTCTACAAAAGGTCAGAATTTTCTGACTGAACCACTGTCTACTTAATTGCACTAGATGTTGTTTTGATTCTAATCTATCTAAATAATATGAAAGACTAGATATTTTTATTTGATTTTTCTTTTTTGTTTAGTAGTACCATATTCAGTTCTAACATGCTCAGCAATTTGAACTTAGGAGTATTTGGCATTGAATTGGTTCTCAGGTTTTTCTGGATTACAAATACTTCTTTGGTAAATGATGTCACAAAAAAAGTTAGAACTTCAATGCTGATGCCTACAAGACACAAAGACAGGAAGAAAGAGTTAATCATTCACCTTGGAGTTTATTCAGAAATTTGTACTGAACGGCTGGGTCAGAGGAGATCATGTTGGGGAAAAGTCTTCTCTGTAGTTGAAGGAAAAATCAGTACCTTATTCAGCTTGTGATTTGAAGCCTATAGTAGAATCCTTTATCATAGAAGATCATCACAACAGTGGGTGAGAAAACATTAAAAAAAAGTCACAGCAAGGGATGAATATTTACATATTATAATGAAAACAAATTATCTCTCCTGTAAGTAATTAATTGTGAAATTATTTAATTATGTAACAGTAATAAGGGGGAAACAGTGTTTGAGGTTTTTCAGTAAATTCCAGATTTAAGTCAACAATTATTTAAGTTCAGATTTTTATTAAGTAATTCTTTACTGAAATCTCAGGATGTCAAGCCATTTTTTTTTTCTACTCGTGCTATACCAAAATGAAGCAATTATGCAATTACAAAGAAATTGCTCATGCAGATTTCTTTCAACTTTGAAGCAGGCCTTTGCAAAGTGGTGGAGAAAGGGGATACAATAGAATTCCTGGGAATCACGAACTTGGCTTTGAAATATTTATTCAAGCAAAACTCCCTTGATTGCCGTGTCAATTTCACAGCTTGCCTATAGAAAAAGAAATTCAGAAATATAGAATCTAATATTTGGAAGAAAACCTACAGATTATTTAATCCAGCTTCTTACACAATGAAGAAATTTTTTCTATCACAATGCCATCAAGAAGTTGTTAATCTTGTCTTATAACTGACTGCATTATTAGAGTTGTGGGAAAGCGCTACTGCTTGCTTTCTCTCTATAATTCCCATTCATTCGATTCAATTTTACTTTCTAGCAGCACAAAATTTGTCTAATTGCTCTTCCATTTTTGGCTGTGGTTGTTGTTAGGTGTTATTGAATTGGCTCATAGCATACTTGTATATAACAGAAACAAGCCATTGCCAGTCCTGTGCCAATCATTGCTGTTTGAGCACATTGTTGCAGCCATATGTCAATCTATCTCATTGAATATTAGCTTTTTCACTGATCCTCTACTTTATCTAAAATGTCTTCTCCAATGGTTGGTTCCTTCCGATGATGTGTCCAAATTAAGTGAAAGAAAATCTTGCTACCCTTGCTTGTAAGGAGCAGTCTTACTTTATTTCCTCCAAGATTGATTTGTTTGTTCTTCTGGTTGCTGTTAAGTGCTGACTTGACTCATAGTGACCCTGTATAGGGTTTCTGAGGAGTGGCTGGTGAATTTGAACTGACGAACTTACGGTTAACAGTCCAGTGCTTATCTTACAGTGTTACATCCAATAGTCTTTACTAGCACTGAAATTGGCAAGTGTCATTTCTCCTTCCACTGTTGTTGTTGTTAAGTATCTTCAAATCATTTCCAGCTCACAGTGACCCTGTATAGGATTTCTAAGGAACAGCTGATGGGTTAGAACTGCTGACCGTGCGGGTAACAGTCCAGTGCTTATCCTTCATCTCCACAACAGAACTCCACTGTTATTCCCAAAAATCTAGATATATTGTTTATTTTTGTGCTGATTTAGACTAAATATTCGTATTAGTCTTATAAACCTCAAAGGCAGCACTGCATATTGACCATTCATTGTTCTGGGCACTTTAATTTCAAAGAGCTTCAATGTACAAACATCTCCCCTGAAATTTTGTTTCCCAAATTTGACAATATGGTTCATAAGTAGTGTGGAGTAGAAACCTTCATAACAAGGTATCTGTTCATCAGCTACTATGAATTCAAGTCTTCTCATTCCTGTGCTCCTAAGATGCATTTAAGAGGCAACAAAAACCCTTTGGTTAACTACAGAGACACTGCTGTCAGACAACTCAACTCTAGTAACAGATGTGTGGCAGTAGATAAATTGCTTGACCTCTCTTTCTCAATTCCTTTATCAGTAAAGTGAGGGTCATTAGGGTTGTCATAAGATTAAATAAGCTAATATTTGTAAAATGCTTAGAATAGTGTTTGACACTTAGTGTTATTACATGCAATAGGAGTTTGTTCTGATTCATAGCAACTCTGTATAGGGCTTCTAAGGCTATAAATCTTTGCAGGAATAGAAAGCATCATTTCTCCCACAGGACATCTGGTGGGCTCTAACCACTGACCTTGTGGCTTGCAGTCTAGTGCTTTTCATACAGAGAGAGCCACCGGTACTCCCCTTAGTGTTTTCTAGTGCCGCCCTAACTACAAACTTGGTGGTTTAAAGCAAGAAAAATTTACTCTCAGTTCTGAAGGCTAGAAATCTTAAATCAAGCTGTCAGAAAAGTTGTGCTTCCTCTAAAGACTTCTGGTTTTTGTCTCTTCCACTTTTGGCAAACCTTGGCTTGCGTTGCATCACTTCAATCTTTTTACTCTTCCTTCATAAGGCTGTCTTCTTTGCTGTGTCTCTTATAAAAATCCCTGCCATTGGATTTAGGGTCCAACCAGATAATACAAGATGATGCCTTTGTTTAATTACACCTACAAAAAACTTTTTAAAATAAAGTCACATTAACAGGTTCTAAAGGATGTGGACTCAATCCAGTAAAAGGTCCACCCAAAGATTTAAAATCATATACAATGACTAGTTCCCCTCTCCCTTTTATTTTCTATAGTCCAGGATGTGTGGCTTACCCAGAAAAGGAAGTAGAACATTTACATATGAAGACGAAAAATGATAATAAGGACCCATAAAGTCATGATGGAAATGCAGAGGATAATAAAGGTGTTTCTCCTAGAGATAAAGATTCTCGATGGCTCAAGTGATTAAGCACTCGACCAGTAGCCAAAAGACTGGCATTTAAATCCACCCAGAGGCACCACAGAAGACAGCCTTGGAGATCTGCTTTAGGCAGCTCACAGTCTTGAAAACCCAAAAAGCAATTCTACTTTATAAATATAAGATGGCCATGATTAGGCATCTACTAGACAGAAACCAAGAACAACAAATTCTGGATAAGAAAAGACTTTAGCAGGACACAATAGCTCTCATTATGTATTTGAAGGAATGGTTCATAATGGGAGATGGTATTGACTTGTGTTTAGTTCCTGAGGGGTAGGATTAAAATCAGTGATCAGTTGCTACAGGAGGATAGATTATAGGCTCAATTCAAGACAACTGTTTCTAAAATATTGTCCACAGACAGAATAAATTGTCTCAAATTCTAGCAAATTTTCTATTACTAAATGTATCCATAACTGATCTAGATATGTTCTTTTGACAATGAATTCAACATCATTCCTCTTCAATTTGTCATTCCCAGCATAGTAAACCATGTGGTTGTCAGTTTCAAAATAGCCAATACCAGTCCATTTCAGCTTATTAATGCCTAAGATATCGATATTTATGCATTCCATTTCATTTTTAACATGTCGGGGTTTTCCCTCGACATAGTTGTCACGAGTTTTTGGTTCACGAGGAGGGGA
>NW_006408533.1:20377186-20394367 GCF_000296735.1 Chrysochloris asiatica
AAATTATTGAATGATGCAGAAAGCATCAAGAGAAGATGGAAGGAATATACAGAGTCAATGTACCAAAAGAAAATGGTTAATGTTCAACTGTTTCAAGAGGTAGCATATGATCAAGAGCCAATGATACTGAAGACGGAAGTCCAAGTTGCATTGAAGGAAATGGCAAAGAACAAGGCACCATAAATTGATGAAATAAAAATTGAAATCTTTCAAGAAAGTGAGGCAGCACAGGAGGCACTCACTCATCTTTGCCAAGAGATTTGGAAGACAACTACCTGGCCAACTGATTGGAAGAGATCCATATTTGTGCCCATTCCAAAGTGAGGGGACCCAACGAAATGTGGAAATCATTAAACTATCTCTTTGATATCCCATGTGAGTAAAGTTTTGCTAAAGGAAATACTGAAATGGCTACAATCATACTTTGACAGAGAACTTCCAAAGGTTCAAGCCAGATTCAGAAGAGGCCGTGCAACGAGGGATATCATTGCTGATGGTCCGATAGATCTTGGCTGAAAGCAGAGAATGTTAGAAAGATGTTTACCTGTGCTTTCTTGTTTATGCAAAGGCTTTTGATTGTGTGGATCATGACAAGCTATGGACAACATTGCAAAGTATAAGTATTCTGGAACACTTAATTGTGCTCATGAGGAATCTGTGCCTGGACTAAGAATGGGAACACTGAATGTTTTTAAAATTAAAAAAGGTGTGCGACAAGGTTGTATTATTTCACCATACTTACTCAACCTGTATGCTGAGCAAATAACCTGAGAAACTGGGTTCTATGAAGAAGAACGTGGCATCAAGATTAGAGGAAGACTCATTAACAACCTGTGATATGCAGATGATACAACCTTGCTTGCTGAAAGTGAAGAGGACTTAAATCTTTTACTGATGAAGATCAAAGAGCACAGCCTTCGGTATGAATTCACATCTCAATGTAAAGGAAACAAAAATCCTCACCACTGGACCAATAAACAAAATTCTTATCAAGGGAGAAAAGATTGAATTTGTCAAGGACTTCATTCTTCTTGGATCAACTATGAACGCTCAGGGATGCAGCAGTCAAGAAATCAAACATATTGCATTAGGCAAATCTGCTGCACAAGACCTTTTCAAAGTGTTGAAGAGCAAAGGTGTCAGCTTGAGGACTAAGGTGTGCCTGATCCAAGCTATGGTATTTTCAATAACTTTATATGTGTGTGAAAGTTGGACAGTAAATAAGTAAAACTATAGAAGAATTGATGCTTTTGAGTTTTGGTGTTGGAGGAGAATATTGAAAGTGACATGGGCTGCCAAAAGAAATCAATAGATCCATTTTGGAAGAAGCGCAGCCAGAGTGCTCCTTAGAGGCCAATATGGCCAAACTTAGTATCTCATACTTCGGACATATTGTCAGGAGGGACCAGTCAGTGGAGAAGGATATCATATTTGGTAAGGTGGAGTGTCAGAGAAAAAGAGAAAGACCCCAACTAGAAGGATTGGAGACGTGGCAGCATCGATGGACTCAAGAGAGGCAATCGTAGTGAGGTTAGCCCAGGATCGGGCAGTGTTTTGTTCTGCTGTGTATGAGGTCGCAATGGGTCTATACCGACTTGATGGGACCTAACAATAACAAAACAAAGGTATCCATGGACTCCTGGTGTGGCGCTGTTGGCTAATGTGCGGGACTGCAAGTTCGGTTTGAACCACAAGGTTAGTGGTTCAAACTCACCAGTTGCTCCTCCGACACTCTATACAGGGCCGCTTTGGGTCAGAACTGACTCGGTTGCCCTTAACACCAACAACGAGGGTATCTACACATAGTCATAGAAGTTGCCAAGATAATTTGTAATATGTTTTTAAACTTGTTGTTATGTGCCATGGAGTCGGTTCCGACTCATAGTGACCCTGTACAGGGTTTTCAAGGCTGTAAATCTTTACGTGAACAGAAAGCCTCATCTTTATCCCACGAACAGCTGGTAATTTTTAACTCTTGACCGTGCGATTAGCAGCCCGATTCGCAACCACTACGCTACCAGAGCACATACTGTTGTTGTTGTTATGAGCCGTGGAGTCGGTTCCTACTCAAAGCGACCCTGTACAAGGTTTCCGAGGCTGTGTATCTTTACCGGAGCAGAAAGCCTCATCTTTCTCCCGCGGAACAGCTGGGAATTTCGAACTGCTAACTGTGAGATTAGCAGCCTGATTCACATCCACTAGGCTACCAAAGCACACATATTCACTTAAAAATCAGGGTGCACATCAAAGCCACATGGAGAAAAAATTTAAACTTTCACATGTTTTATAGGTAGGGGCTGTTTTGAGCATTGCTGTGTTTAATAATCTCCCAGAAGAATCCCAGTAATACCTATTGGTTTAGACTGGTGGATTCCAAAGTGTGATCCTTAGATCAGCAGTCCTAGGGAATTTACTACAAATGCAAATTCATGATTCCCACTCCACTAGTCCTTCTACTGAATCAGAAACTCTGTGGGTGGGAGTCTATCAATCTTTGTTTTAACAACCTCTCTAGGTGATTGTGATACAAGCTAAAATTTGAGAATCACAGGTTCAGATGACCTTTAAAGTTATTTTTAAGCCAGATATTTTGATTCCAAGAAATGGAGAAGAAGGAAAAGGAATTCAATCAGTAACAAATCTAAAATTGAGTTGAAAATGTGAAAAGGGAGTCATTGATAGGCTTGCCAGCAAATTCTGCAGAGGCCATATTGTTCTGTGTATTATTCCTCTAAGCCTGGATAATCATGCTCAATGATGTATATTCACTTTAAGAGGATTCTTCAAGTGGAAAATGTTCCTGAAAGGTTTAAACACCGTGAATGATTCCAAACTCATCACTGTGTCATGGGAGCAGAGACCACTAAGAATGTGTCTACAGAAGGAAATAGAAAGAAGAAAGAACCTGGCAACTTCATGTAGATAAGACTGTGGCTATTTCAGAGAGGCCAAGCTCCCCAACTTAGGAGAAACAAGGGCATCAGGTTATGGGCCAATGAGTGTTATATACATTTGGGAAATGAACTTTGTAATTGGATTTAAGTATATACAGAAAGAATGGAAATGAAAGAACGTAGATTTGGGAATCCAGGTCCCAGAAGAATAAGAAGTACAATCATTCTCCTCTTTTAAGTGCAGATTTGCATATGTATACAGTGTGTATATCATGTAGAATAACTTGTTTATGTACAGTAACATGCACATAACTTTTGATATAGGAATTTTGAAACTGGTAAACCAGCAAATAATTATTGAATAGTTCTTGGTCACATAACATATTCTTTAAATTTCTTTTGCTTAACACCTTAAACTTTTGATCTAAAAACAAGTATTTAAAATAATATATTGACTGACATATTGAAGATTACAGAATCTTGTCAGGAAAGCTTGTCAGTTACACTGACTTGTGTATTGCTGTGTTGTTGGTATTTCAAATACCTACAGGCCACAAAAAAACACACAGGTTTCAGCAGAACTTCCGGACTAAGAATTTCTAGGAAGAATTGCAGGAGAATTTGCTTCCAAAAGCTCTCCAATGAGAGCCTTATTTTACTTACTTGCTCTGGACATATATCATCAGGAGGGATAAATCGCTAGAGAAGAGCATCATCTTTGGTGAAGTAGAGGGCCAGTGAAAGTGAGAGAATCCCTTGGTGAGATGGATTGTCACAGTAGCTGCAATAATATCCACAGTCATTCTGGCAATTGTGAACATGATACAGATTTAGGTAATATTTGATTCTGTTGTTCATGAGGAGACACAAGTTAATTGATTACCTCAGCTAGCAACAACTGACTGACATATTGAAGATTACAGAATCTTTCAGGTTTCAAGGAAAGCTTGATCCAGCAGCTAAGTGATATTTCTAAGAAGGAAGCTTCTTCCAGTGTCTCTAATCTGATATCCAAGGTGCTGACTTCAGTTCACAGCTGGCTTCCCTTGTGATTGTTCCAGAATTTTCCTAGCAATCCAATTCATGCCTCAATTTCTTACCCATATTGGACTTTTCTTCAATTTGATATTCCTAGGTCACATGTCATTTCTAAACTAATCATGTGGCAAGAAGTCTGGGAATAGTTTGATAGGCCTAGACCAATTAGGACCAATGCTTGGGATTAACAGATCGAGTCTATTTTACTCCAACCACAGTTAAATTTCTCTTTGGAATGAAAATGAGGGTATAGATTCTAGGTGTGGCACTGTAAAATAAGCACTAGACCGTAAGGTTGGTTTGAACCAAGACAATGGTTTGTCAAACTCACCAACCACACACTAGAAACCCTATACAGTGTCACTATAAGTTGGAACCATCTGGACAGCACTTAAAAAGAACAATGAGGGTGTACATGCTAGGTAATAGCAAAGATCTAGACCAGATGAGAAAATAATGAAAAGTTGGAACATTTTTAAGGCTGTACTGCTGAGTTATTGTTAAATTTTATAAATATGGTGCTGACCATATCTTTAAAAATAATGCTTTGATATTTATTATGTAATTTTCACTTTCAAGATGAAATATTTGTCATTAATTCAATAATACAGAAGCAGAGAGGAGCATTTTAGAATTTATTAAAATCTAAATTCTCAGGGGTTGTCTTTAAACCCAAATATGTGTATGCATCCTGGTATGGCGCTGTGGGCTAATGTGTCAGACTATAAAGTCATTTGAACTGCAAGATCGGTGGTTCAAGCTCATCAGCTGCTCCTTGAAAACCCTATATAGGGTCGCTATGGGTCAGAATCGACTCGACGGCACTTAACAACAACAATAATATATGTGTAAATTATCCTAGAATATATCATTTTCTTACCAGTTAAAAATGGTTACTGGGCTTCTGGGGCAAGAGGATGGAGTAGACAGATGTACTGAGCAGATCCTCAACAACAAAGACATGGGAAACCAAGTAAAACAGACACAATAATGATCCTGGATCCCTAAGCTTCAGAGGATAAGACGGACAGGTGAAGTGAGTGTGACCTAGATGAGGAAGCTAAACAGGAGTAACGAGAAAGAAGAAAAATGTGTGGGCTATCAGTTGCCATAAGACAACATGGATGTACTGAACTTTTGTGAGCAACTGTCACATAGCAGCCTACAGGCACAGGGCACAGTTTGAGACTGGTGACAGGGGGGTGCAGCTCTCCCTTGTTCCTTGCCCTTCTAGGATCTGGGACATGTCCAGTCACTGCCATCCTGATTGGTCTTTGTCTCCAATTTTCCAATTATGTTCCTTCCAAGTTCGTGACCATCCTGCCAAATTATTGGTCATAGCCCATGAATCCATATGCAGTCACACATCTGGCTATTTCTCCTTCTTAACAAAATGAACAACCAGGTGCAATGCTTGAAGTTATGCCCATTGGGAAGACTTCCCTTCACCACTGTCTTTCAAGCGAAGTTCCAGAAAGGGGCTGTCATGCTACTGTTGCCCACTTTTGAGTGGTGCCTGAATATTGTACAGAACCACCTGTAAACCAAGCATGAGTTTTTTCTTCCTCAGTCAATTGATCCTAAGGAATTACCAATGAGGCCATAGGCATAGGCTAGCATAGGGAAGAATAATATAACAGAAGTGGAGACCATGGAAATTTGGGACACTTTCTCATGCAACTTATTTGTGCCTTCAGGTCCTGCTCAATCCCCATCTCATATATACTATTTCCATTTAATGACTGAGTGCTACTGTGCATATCCAACTTTATGACTCTGTGGATCAGACAATATGTAGTTCATAATGGGTAGTTTGGAGTCCTGGTGTGGCACTGTGGGCTAATGCATCAGACTGCAAGGTCATTTGAACTGCAAGGTTGGTGGTTCAAGCTCACTAACTGCTCCTTGGAAACCCTATACAGGGTCTCTATGAGTTGGAATCAACTCAGTGACATTTTACAACAACACAACAATGGGTAGGTCAGTTTTCATGGTGATTTGATGGTCCCTAGTTAGGTATTTAGTCTCTCCTATAGCGTAGTGGTTACAAATTGGGCAGCAAACCACAAGGTCAGCAGTTTGAAACTACCAGCTGCTCCAAGGGAGAAAGATGAGGCTTTCTGCTCCCATAAAGATTTACAGTTTCGAAAACCCTGTTCAGGGTCACTATGGGTCGGAACTGACTCGATGGCATTTAACAACAACAACAACAAAGACACAGTAACAAGCTAAAAGCTATTTTTCAATAGGAGAGCAGTTGTTTGCAGAGAATGCAGTGCTTTGCTCCAAAGTCCTGTGGGTCTGCATTATGATTCACCAATAGTGACCTGGCAAAAATTCCAAACAGTATCTCTATCTACCACTAATACTTAAAGCACTACTGGATCATATGATCCAAGTGGCAGAGTGGCTTGCACTGCAGTCTAAAAGTATTGCAGAGAATTCTCTTACTCTGGGTTCCATTCAAAACTAGCAGCTATGTAAGCAATTTGCGATGGAGTCCAGAGTATCACACCCAAATGAGGGCTAATTGCTAATCCAGGCATTGTGCCTCTTTTGTTAGTGGTGTGAGAGTCATATGCAATAACTTATTCTTCACTTTGGTAGGAATATCTCTAAATGCCCCACACCATTGAATCCCTAGACATTTCAAGAGGTAGAAGGCATCTGAATTTTTGTCTGGTTAAGTTCTTATCCTCATGCATGCAGATAAGTAGTGCTGTAGTGTAGTAGTTACGTATTGAACTGCTAACTGCAGGATCAGCAGTGTGAGTCCACCAAGCACTCCTCGAGAGAAAGATGGGACTTTCTGCTCCTGTAAAGATTTATAGCCGCGGACATGCTATACAGGGTTGCCATGAGCCAGACTGACTTGATAGCACAACATCACCACACCACTAGTATTCAGATGATTTACCATTATATCTGAGCCACTGATATTTCTTCCTTTCTAGGTCCAGTCAGCATAATGTCATCAGTGCAATGGACCAGTTTGATGTCTTGTGACAGGGAAAGGCAATCAAGTTCCCCTGTGGACTAACGTATGACACAGTGCTGGAGAGTTGACATACCCTCGTAGAAGAACACTGAAGGTGCACTGCCAGCTGAAGGCAAACTGCTTCTGGTGATCCTTAGATACTGGGATAAGGAAAAAGGTATTGATCAAATCAATAGCTGCATACCAGGTGCCAGGAGAGATATTAATTTGCCCAAACAAAGAAAACAGATCTGGAAAAGCAGCTCAATTAGGGTCAACACCTGGGAAAGTTTACAATAATCCACTGTCATTCTTCAAGATCCTTCTCATTTTTGCACAGTCCTGCTAGGCAAGTTAAATGGAGATGTTTTGGGAATCAGTTCCCAAGCATCCTTCAAGTCCTTAATTGTAGCACTAATCTCCGCAGTCCCTCAAGGAATGTGGTATTGCTTTTGTTTTGCTATTTTCCTTGTTAGAGACAGTTTTAGTTGCTTCCACAAGCTTTTCCTAACATAATAGCCCTTGTTCCACATTTCAGGGATCGGATCCAATGTGGGGGTTCAGTCAGTTGCTGAGTATTTCTATTCCGATGATGTTTTCTGGAACTGGGGAAATCACTACAGGATGAGTTCAGGCACACACTGGACCCACTGTGAAATAAACCATAACTAAGATTCCATTTGTAACTTGACCTCCATACACCCCAACTCTGAGTGGTAGGCCAACAGTGACATTTTGAAACTCCTGGAATTAGTGTCAATTCAAACCAGTATCCAATAATCCCTGAAAAGTATGATTATCTCCTTGTCCTCAATAAACAATCACTCTTTTAAAAGGCTGTAGATCCCTTCCTGGAAGGTTGGGAGAAAGACTAAGAATATAAATTTCTCATGGTATAGTGGAGTCCTTCTCCTCAAAGCTAATTGGCCTTCTTTTCATTCAAGGAATTTTGAGTCTGTGAACTGGTTCAAGTCTGAGAATTGATTGAGAGTCTGCCATTTTCTATGCTGTCAATTCAAATTAGACTACCATTCACTTGATCTCATATTCTTTCTATTGTACAGATCAAATAAATACTTTGTAGGTTTCCTATCTATTCCACTCCTTGGGACACCTTGCCTAAGTAGCCAATACCTTAAGTCCACATAATCAGGCTATTCCGATGACTGCTTTTGATTCTGCTGTCTATTACAGGAATCACACTCACCTTATTTTTGTCAATTAAGTGCTGCCACTTGGCCCCTACCACCAGGGGATGCAATCAACCCCATTGTACTTAGGTGTCTTCATTTAATTGGATGATTTCCCACTGTAAAATCCAGTTTCTATGAAATAACAATCACATAGTCTTCAGAGAAACTGGGGTCCCTTCACAATATGTTCCTCTATTTTTGTCTTCTAATATGCCAATTTCCCAAAGCCTTTGGATTCTTTCCTTTATATAATATCAAGGTAGATCTGGTATTTCTATTTTATGTATTATAGGCCATTGTGCAATCTCAGTGAACAAACCAAATAAAGGACTAGATCATTTCCTAAACTTTTGAGCTGAAACATTGAATGAGGAACTTTCTTAGTGGGCCTGTATCGATATACTCAGACTGACCCAATCTCATGTTCTCCGCACCATTATCAGACACCCTTAATAGCCATTCTCACACATATTCTCCAGGTTTCTGTTTGTACATATTTTAAAAAATCAAGCAGCTCTTTTGGAGTGTAATATACTTCTTCCTGGGTCACAATTTGTATTTCACCTTTTGGGGCTCATTAAGAATTAAGTCTAGTTATACATCTAAAAGAAATCATTGGTGGGTGTGTTTCCTAGGAACATTCAGCAATGTCTTGCAAGATATCTCTCTTAGGTGATACTCCAGACGATGCCTGAGGCATCATCTCACCAGGCACACTTGGGTTAATCTCATTGAATGTGGTCATTGAATGTGATAGTAGTATTACAGATCATGGATCAGCTGACCAAGATGAAATAATCTTATCACATAGGAAGGAATTTTTTGGGTAAAAATTATTTGACAGAGTTTAGAGACTATGACCTAATCCCAAATTTCAGGATACCATTTCTTCTCAGTCAATGTCCTTGGCTTTAACAAAAGACACCGTTTGAGACTGGGAATTCAGGTAGCATTATCATTCAGGCACTCTTACAATTTGTTGTTGTTAAGTGCCATCAAGTAGATTCTGACCCATAGTGACCCTGTATAGGGTTTCCAAGGAGCAGCTGGTGAGCTTGATCCACTGACCTTGCAGTTCAAATTACTTTGAGTCTGACGCATTAGCCCACAGCACCACATCAGGACTCTTACAATAGGTTTTGGTTTTTGGCAATATCATTTCTATTACTGCAAGAAATCAAGCTTTCTTTCAGGGCACAAATGAAAACTTCGAGGCCTTTTAAGCATTTCTTGACTCCCTGAGTTGTTCCTTTCCCTTTACCACTTGTTAAAATTGGTAAGAACAACTAGCAAGCTTTCCTGTACTTCTCATCCTGACAAAATTGCAGAACGTCACCTATTGCCTCACTTGTCATGCCATGGACTAGCAGAACCCTCTTACTAACAGAAACATAATTATCCATGCCATTAAAACTAGTCAGACTTGGAAGGCAGTTTCGAAAACCCATTCTTATGATTTTGTTCTTGGCACCAAATTTCTTAAACTGGGTTTTCTGCAGAAGCAAAACCAATGGGACTTATATATATATATATATAAAGAGAGCCATCAAGGAAATGGCTCACAGTGTTGTAGATGTGGTCAGTTCCAAATCATTGGGTTAGATCTCATTATGGAGGCTTTTTGCTTATGTAACTGCAGGGCTGATGAGCAAAATTGGCATGTTCAATGGTAGGCAGGCAGGCAAGGAAAAATGTAAGGGACAAGCTACTGATAAGTCCCAGGATCCGCAGGTAATAAGCAGGTCACTGGATCAAGTTCATATAATTGGAAATTGAAAGATGAATCAGATGCAAGATTCAGAGAGAGCAAGCAAGCTTTGCCTGAGTGTCCAATATACTGTAAGCAGGTAACATCCTTGAGGAAACTTCCTCTGAATTGATTGGTGGCTCATAGCAGATCTCAGCACAGAGTTAGTTAATTTCATTGTATTAGATCTCATCATAGGGATAACTACATCTCAATTGCTAAACCACTGAGAATCCTGGTCCAGTCAAGTTGACACTAAACATTAACTACACAAGTACCTTCAGTGGATTGAGAGAATGATAAAGGAAAGCAGTGAGAACAAACAAACAAACAAAAATTTCAGAAAAATTCATGAAACACTAACAAAATTAATGGAAAAATGGGAATTATACAAATATAGTAATTAGAAAGCCAGACGTTTAACACTAAAATTTCTGAAATAGATAGTACATTGAAAAGACAAAGAATAGAATTGAATCAAGGGAAGACTGAATTACTGAAGACACAGTTCTCAATATATGTCTTCTAGAGGAACAATCAGATAAAATAATTTAAAAATCTGGAGAAAGCCTACATCAAGAGGAATAACTTATGTGTGAATGGAATTCCAGAAAAGGAAGAAACAAAAAAAAAGAGAGAGAGAAAATTGTCCAAGAGTTGTTGGAAGGAAACTTCCCTAGCATTATGAAAAGAGAGATAGACCTCCAAAGACAATCACCAAGACATATTATAGTTAAACTTTTCAAAACATAAGACAAGGAAAGAGTCTTGAGAGCAGCTTGGGAAAACAAAAACAAGCTGCTTACAAAAGAGAAGTAGTAAGACAAATCCTTGATTTCTCACAAGAAACCATGCAGGTAAGAAGACAATGGGATGAAATATATAAAAATCTGAAGTAAAAAAATTACCAACCAAGAATCACATACCTAGCAAGATTGTTTATCAAATAAGACAGCAAGGTTAAGACATTTCCAAAAAAACATATATTAAAAGAATTTGCAAAAACAGACCAACCTTACAAAAGGTGCTAAAGGGAATTCTTTGGACAGAGAATCAACAACAGCAAGTAACCTGAGACTAATGTGCAAGACCATATTATCCAGAACACAAGCCAGTATTGAAGTATTCAAAGTAAAACATACCTAAAAAAAAAAAATGGGAAAAAAAGGAACCAGAGCTACCAGTTTGTAAAACACCATCAAGTAAAAAAGGGAATAAAGTAGTTACATTACATCCAACTGATGAGGAAAGCAAGTAGATTTCAAAGAAAAGAAAAAAAAAAAAAAGCCTAACTGTAACTCTAAAACTAGACTGAGCCTTCCTCCTAGCCCTCGCCCAAGTGTGACCCCTAAGATTAACCCTAGTTCTAACCATAACCCCAACACAAAACCAAGTCCCAGGCCTAGCCTAGACCTAGCCATAGTCCTAACCCTAATACTTTACTCCTACCCTGTCTCTCCTCAAAATGGATGGTGGCCTGATAGAACACAGAGTGGAAAGATAGAGGATGTGCAAGTAGGTTTAGACTCTATATCCATGCAAAATGAAAGCCAAGCACACAGCCTTCCTGGATCTGTAATTTACGTGATCAATTAAAACACAAGTTAAAAAAAGTTCATCAATTGTCTCTTCCTCCTTTTGTTAGCTGAGGCTAGGAAGACCTCCAACAAGATGGATTGGCCAAGCGGCAGCATCAATGGATTCAAGCGTGGCAACAGTAGTGAGGTTGGCCCAGGATCGCACAGTGTTTCGTTTTGCTGTGCATAAGATCACTATGAGTTGGTACCGACTCGAAGGCACCTAACAACAACGATAACAACATACACTCATTGTTTGAAATGTATCTGAAGAGGTCTCATGATCCTGCTTTAGGATTTGAAATGTGCTAGCAGGTGCCTGAGATCTAGAAATAGATATAGGGATGGGGGCAGTCTCGGGACAAAGGCATACCATATAAGCACTCCGTCCTGGACTATCACTGCTTGTTCCTTTGTAAGTAGGTTCTCAGAACACTGTCTCCTGCCATGTGATAACCTAAGCAAGCCAACATTTAGCTTTCTTTAAAGAGACAGTCTTTACGTATGTATTTACTTTTTATTTGGAGCTCCATGGGAGAAAGAGGAGACTATCTGCTCTTGTAAAGATTTATAGTCTTATAGAGCCTATGGAGCCGTTCTCTCTGTCCTATAGGTCACTATGAGCTGGAATCATTGGCAGTGGATGAGTTATTTAGAGTAGAAACTGAATTCTGCACAAAGTATGGCAGGACGGGGTCTGTTAGTAGTAGGTCTCGTGACACAGCAAAAAAATTTTTACACTCGGAGTTACCTAAATTGAAAGGTAGTTTGACCAAGTATAGGTATAATGGTTAAGCACTCAGGTTGCTAAAGGAAAGGTTACCTGTTTGCTCCCACCATCTACTCTGTGGGAAAAGGTGTGGCAGTCAGTCAGCTTCTGTAATTTTTACAACTTTGCAAGTTCTATAAGGAGCTCTGGTTGCACTGTAGGATAAGCACTAGGCTGATAATCACAAGACTAGAGGCTCAAATCTACTAGCTGCACTGCAGGAGAAAGATTAGACTTTCTGCTCCTGTAAAGATTTACATCCCCAAAACCATTTACAGGGTCACTATGAGTCAGAATTGATTCAATGGCAGCACCTTGGTTAGGTGGATTGGTGCAACCTCTATGGGACATTTCTTCTCTCTCTATAGGGTCACTATAAGTAGGAATCAAATCAATAGCAGTAAGTTTGTTCTTTTTTGGGTTTTAGTTATGGGAACATGCTCCACAAGGATTACCCCTTGGTCTAGTATATTTTCAGCTACTTATCAAAATAGCCTTTGGAATTATGTTCTAACCTTTCTCCAAAAGAATCCTTCTAAATTTTACTTTCTCCATTGGCTATACATATAGTAGTGATTTAGGACCCTTATAGATGGGCATCTGGGGCAAATAGCCCATGACTGGCTCTTTAATCATCTTCTGCAGTTAGCTGTTTTCACTATGCTTGCTTTGGCTTCCTGCCTTGACTCTGAAACATTCCTACTAACGTGAGTATGATTTATAGGTGATCTCTCTTTAATAGGAGAGAGAAGGCAGGGTAATTGAGAGGACCCAGGACTGAGGTTCAGAGGAGGTCGATTTGTTCCCCAACCTTCTGCAAATTAGCTTTGTTCTTTTAGATCAGTCATGGTAACTGCTCTTAGACTCAGTTTCCTTGTCTGTAAGGTGAAAGGTTGGATAAGATGACTTTTATGTTAGCCATGAGCTATAATTTACATATTCTTCTCAATGCCTCTTCTGCTCTTTCATCAGGTACCCCCAAAGACTAGTATTTCTCACAGGTTAAAAGAATGAGAGCAGGGAAGACCATGCACATTGTTTCTCAGCTCCCTATCTAACTCAGATATTTCATAAAAACAAGTGACATATTTTAAAAATGAATAGGTTCAGGGCCAAGAATGTACGTTCATATCCTGATTGCTTTCCTCCCTCTGTGCTTGCACATGCTTCTTTTCTCATACTTCGGAAATGTTATAAGGAGGGATCAGTCCATAGAGAAGGACTTCATATGTCGTAATGTAGAGCGTCAGAGAAAAAGCAGCAATGGACTCAAGCATGACAATAGTTGTGAGGATGCACAGGAGCTGCCAGTGTTTCATTCGTTGTGTATACGGTCGTTTGCATCAGAGTGGACTTGAAGGTGCCTCACAACATGCTTCCACATGCAGATATTCACTTGTGAGAAAAAAAAAAAGATCCCTTTGCTTTCTCCTCAGCAAGTGGCATATTTGGACCCTCACATTTTTGCAGCTAAATAATTTAGGAGCCAAACACTTTGGGTGCAGAAACTGGTATGACAATACCAATATGAGAGCAATAATGACCTGTCAATCTCAGTTTTAAGAGAAAATACTGAGATCAAAATTAATATTAAACTATTCATTGCTTCTGGAGAGAATTGTGAGGTGTTGTTATGGATTAATCGTCATACGAGCCATGATAAATAGTCAATAAAGATGGGAATTTATTATCTGTTTAAAGAAAAGACGCTATTCCATGCTCTGAGTCGCAAGGCTGATGTTCCCCTGGCACAACCATCTCTAACACCTTCAATCGTGGGACACTTTCTGCTCTTGAGGCCTCACCATGTCTCCTGCCTTTCCACTTCTGCACTGATGGACTCCTGAGTTTTTCTTCTCCTTTTCTGAATGATGCCAGTCTCTCAATTATGATAAAAAAGAGAGCAAAGATTTCCTCTATCACAGATGTCTATTCAATTGAGGTGTCCTTTAACATGGATCAGTAGCTTCTTGAAATATTAGGTTGATGGAGAGTTGAATATTTTAAAGAATCAAATTGACAAAGTAGGAAGAAAGTGGAATTGTTTTTGGTGAGTCATAAGGGGAACTTGTGGGAAAAGAGGGTTATTTCTATCTTAATTTATAAAAACGACTCCCTTCCCAAAGGTACAGAAACTTTGTTCAGAAAAGACAAGGATGTTGTGTAAGGTGTTGGAAGTTATACCAGATGGTCAAGATTTAAGAGCTCCTATCTGGAGTCCTGGTGTGGCATTGTGGGCTAATGCAGCAGACTGCAAAGTTGTTTGAACTGCAAGGTTAGTGATTCAAGCTCACCAGCTGCTCCCTGGAAACCCTATGTAGGGTTGCTATGAGTCAGAATCAACTCAACGGCACTTAACAACATCTCTGTACCACATAAAGAGCTCTGGTAGCATAGTGGTTATGAATTGGGTTGTGAACTGCAAGGTCAGCAGTTAGAAACTACCAGCTGTTCCACAGGAGAAAGATGAGGCTTTCTGCTCCTGTAAAGATTTACAGCCTCAGAAACCCTGTACAGGGTTGCTATGGGTTGGAATTGACTCAACAGCACTTAACAACAGCAACATCTCTATACCACATAGACACTGTTCAGAGAAGAATATGGAGTAGTGACAAATAGTCTTCCTTTTTGACAAAAATAATCGAGAGTTTTGATACGGTGTTTTAACTGTGCTATTAACTTTCACAATCTTTTATTAAGGATACCTAGATATCTAGTCACTGTATACGAGAACAAATAAGAAAGTTTTGCTGCTAGGGTTCCAGTTCATGCATGCATGATTTATTCCAAAGAAAGTCTATAGACACATATCCCTGCAATCAGTGGATGGCTGCAGATAAGTTTTCTCCAAAATACAGTGTCTCACTGGGGTGCCTCCAAAACACAGTCCAGTCAAAACAGAAACTACCAAGGGATTCTGATGGGCCAGTTAGTAGAGGGGTCTACTAAGAAAGATATGATGACTGTTTTTTGGGGATTCCAAAGATGTAATCGTGACAAATTTTCTTGAAGGACACAGGATAATCACTGGGGTTTATTATGAGGAAGTTTTTAAGAAAACTGACAACTTTATTGGTGTAAAAATGACCATGAACTTTTTTTTTTTTCCATCACAGCAATACACTTGCTCATTCTTTGAAGACAGCAAGCATTGTCTTTTGAGAATTTCATTGGGAAACCTTACCTCATCCTGTTAAAGTCCTGATCATGCCTAGAGAGCCCTTCATTGACTCCTAAGCTCAGGAACTCAAGGCAAGCCCAAGTGTCTAAGCTCCATTTTTGCTAACCATCAAACTCTGATAGTGGGTCTTAGAAGTAGTGTGGACTGAATTCTAGTGATACCCCAATCTTTCTTTAAGATAGGAATCCTGCTTTGAACCCCAGCAGAGGTATAGCTTTTTGACAACACTATATATCTCCATCCAGCACTCCTTTTTTGGATCAGGTTATGAGATGAAGTATAGTCATTACAAGCATGGGCTCTAGAATCATGCTAATGAGATTGGACCCTGTTCAGCTATTTCCTCCTGTGTAACCTTAGTAAGCAAAGACATCAGTTTGAGAACAAAAATGTGCCTCACCCAAGCCATGATAAAGTGGAGGATCCAAGAAGAAGAAGAAGATCCCCAAGGAGACTAATTGGTACAGTGTCAGCAGCAATGGTCTCAGATGTAAGTGTGACTGTGATGATGGTGTGGGACCGGGCAGTGTTTCCTTCTGTTGTGCATAGGGTCACTATGTGTTGGAGCTGACTCGATGCCACCTAACCGCAAACCTTAGTGAGTTAAGGTCTGTGTGCCTTTGTTATTTGCAAAATGAGTCAATCACAGTGCCTATCCTGTAAATTTTTGTGGGGGTTAAATAAAATCACTGCAACATGTTAGATATTGTATATATATATATTAAGAAATTGGCACTTTAAAAAGAAGGTAGTATCACAATGCCAATAGCAGAATTAAAAATCTACATGGATTTTTGTTATTAAGCGTCGTGGAGTTGGTTCCAACCATAGCAACCATTTTTATTAGTGAGAAAGGCCCCTAAAATGTACATTTTTGTAACTATTTTCTGAGATCTGTTGTAAGTACAGAGAATGGCTATTTTTAATATGGAACCTATTAAATAATTAACATCTACACTGCATGATTAAAATCTTTCTTGATAGCTCTATAGTCACTATATGATGTCCCAAGTTGCTTCAGGGTCATTATTATGAACATTTCACCCAGCACCTTCTTTTACACATGACAAGTGTTCAATAAGTGTTTGTTGGTAGAGTGGGTAGATATGAATGGACATCAATAATCATTGTGTTATTGCAGATGGGTGAAGTGCTAGTGAAAAAGATGTCAGCTGTTTCACTGCCCAGAATATCATTAGAAAAGCTTTCAGTCCCAAAGAATATCTTCTCTTTAGACACAATGAAGACCTTGCTTGGTATCAGACCTCTAAGACACAGCAAAGCAGGGATATGAATCTTGGTGTATTTAGCTTCAGAAGAGATATGCCAGATAAAATTCAGATTGTCAGTTGAGTTAAAAAAGCAAATTATATTCCAAATAGGGAGCCGGAGGAGTACAAGTGGTTTTCAATCCACTGCTAACTCAAGGGTGTTGTGGTTCAATGGAAGAAAGTCTAGACAAGCTGATCCCATAAAGATTACCATTGAGAAAATGCTGTGTTGTTGTTTTATTCTATATCACATGAGGCTTCCATGAGTCAGGGACCAAGTAGATAATAAACAGCTAACAATAACAATAGCATTCCGGATATTGAATTTTCAAGTACGCTTTTAGCTCAATATTGACTGAGATATATTCATAGTAAAAAAAATTAATACTTTTTTTATCTGAAATTCAAATTTAATGGAGAATCCTGTATTTTCATTTGAGAAATCTGACAACCCTACTTCAAAGCCTATATATTTTCTCCTGTATCATTTCTGGACAGCTACTTTCAATGACAGCTACTTTCAGGTATTTTCAA
>NW_006408533.1:20395827-20409136 GCF_000296735.1 Chrysochloris asiatica
GCTATGAGTCGGTTCCGACTCCACGGCACATAACAACAACAACAACAATAGTTGGCCAAAAGGGATTTCCATGTGTAAGAAAGGAAAGATACAGAAACTGTGTATATTATATAATCCCATCTTTAAATAGTGACCCAACCCATTTATGTATTTGCATCTATGCATATATAATGTGTACGTGTGTATTTTAATGAACCAGGAAAACAAGAAGAGTACGCACAAAGTTGTTACCGTGAGTTATCTTTGGTGGGGAGTGGTGAGGTCTGATGTGAATTAGTGAGGGCAGGTGGCACATAAAACATTAATTTAATAATATTTCCTGTTGTAATTTGTAATGGAACCTCATTGACTATAAAATAATAATAAATATTTAGCCTAAGTTGATCTTAGTCTATTTTCATAGTCTTGTATAACATGTTTGTATAAGAATTTATGGTTTCTATAAGAACTTTCCATCGTAGCAAACTAATCTTTTTACTAATCTTTCTATTCACCTTGAATTCCCTTCTTGCCCTGCCAGCACCTAATTCTCACACTCACTCAGAATATCTTTTTGCTTTCTTCTCAGCTATTCTTTGAGGAGGCTTTCAAATTTCACTTGCCTTTTGAAAAGTTTCCTATTCAATCTGGACTCCCTTTTTGTATCTTCTATGTAATAGTGACAAATCCGGTTTTCACAGTGACTGTTCATTCTCCATTCTGCCTGATCAGCCCACCAGATCGCCTGTGCAAAAAGCATCCCATTGATCACTGAGCTTAATGGACAGAGCCCAGGACACGTGTCCAGTGAATGGCAGTTAGAATGATCAGACTGTGAGAATGAAAGTGGACGGCTAAAAGTAGGGCTCAGAGCAAGAATCGCCGCTTCAGGCATAAGAGCTTGCTCTGAGACCTGCTTCAGGCCGGGGCCATAAGGACAACTAGGCATGGCTAGGCAAGTCCCCAACAGAATATCTCAAGAGACACAAATGCAGGGTAAAGAGCACACTCATAAAACTGTCACAGTTGAAGACTCACAGGCCAGGTGGGCAGAACAGATAACAGATAAGATGAGGGCGGCAGGACTGGGAAAAGTCTTAGTACTATAGGTCACTTATGTGATGTTATGTTTAAATCTGTTGGATCCTGCGGTTTCTGAATGCTCCATTGGGTAAAAGTTGTAATCCTAGTTTGCATATCCCCCTCCCATGGTGTGTCCCAAAACCCTATATAAGGTGCGTTTGTGAACTGCTTGGGGTCGAGCTTTGGTGAGCTGATGTAGTAACACTGCTGTAACACCGCTGAACACTACACTGCCAGCCGCCACTCGACCCTAGCATGCTAGCTTGAATAAAGCCCGCCTGCTTTTGCATTATCTTTGTCTCTTGGTCTCCTTATTGGGTGGTGGTCTCGGACCCTAACACAGACCTGTGCTTCCAACTCAGATTTAAATGCCATTTTCTTCATATTAAACCATGCTTGCTATATTTAATTCATTTGTATGTGAAAGAATGCCTATTTCACAAACTGATGACCTGTTTCTGTGAGCCCATTATGGCTCTATCTTTGGACCTCACTCACTGTCTGTCTCTGGTTTTCTGGGCTTCTGACTTTTCTTTACTCAGCTGTGCAGTGGAGCCAGTTTTCTACAATTCCTATGAATTCTGATCCATCCTGACAAGGTTACTTTTTTTGTTGTTATTTAGTGCCGTTGAGTCAGTTTCGACCCATGGTGATGGTGGTGGTGTGCCGTGGAGTTGGTTCTATCCAGCTCATTTGTTGTTGTTGTTATATGCTGTGGAGTCGGTTCCAACTCATAGTGACCCTGTACAGGGTTTCTGAGGCTGTAAATCTTTACGGGAGCAGAAAGCCTTATCTTTCTCCCGTGAAACAGCTGGTAGTTTTGAACTGCTGACCTTGTGGTTCATAGCACCCCTGTATAAAGTTTCCAAGGTTGCAAATCTTTACGGGAGCAGAAAGCATCATCTTTCTCCTGCAGAACAGCTGGAAGTTTTGAACTGCTGACCTTGAGGTTAGTAGCCCAATTTGTAACCACTACACTACCAGAGCTCTTTAGTGACTCTCTAGAGCTCCCAAGGAACAGCTGGTGAGTTTGAACTGCCGACCTTGTGGTTCAAAGCAACTTTGCAGTCCGGTGCATTAACCCTCAGTGCCACATCAGGAGTCCTAGACAAGACTAAGATATACATTATTTAATTAGCAAGGACCTGCCCCCAGCTGGGTATTGTGCTCAGTAAACTATACACAACAAATGTGCAAAACGGTATTCCATGATGAATCCTTTATATGATGCTCAGAAAGATGAGGCAAATTGTTCCAGGTCAAGGGATAGGTTTATTGGAAAAGCCAGGACTCTCTGCTTCCAAAACCTGTATCACTTCCATGACCTTTAAAGTGTAGAGCTATCTTCAGAAAGGATCTCTGGTACCGTAGTGGTTATGAATCAGGCTGTGAACCTTAAGGTCAGCAGTTCGAAACTACCAGCTGCTCTGTGGGAGAAAGATGAGGCTTTCTGCTCCTGTAAAGATTTACAGCCTCTGAAACCCTGTACAGGGTCACTATGGGTTGGAACCGACTCAACGGCACTTAACAACAACAACAACATCTTCAACATCAGAGCTGGCACTGAGACCAAGGTCAAACAGTAGGGCAGCATCTAAGCAGAAGGAGCACAGACTCCCAGGTCTTAACAGATACATATTCATGTCTGAAAGTTAGGAAGCTGGACATCATTATGATCTAAACTTCACTCTCCCCTTTTACCTCTGACCTGTCATGTTGCTATGATGCTGGAAGGTGTGTCATCAGTATTTCAAATATCCAGTCTTCCATGATGGACAAGTTAGGGGAAAAAATGACCTGGAGCTGTATTTTTGAAACTAAACCAATGAAAGCCTGATAGATCGCAACAGAATAATGCTGAAAGATGAGACCTTAGGTTGGAAGACTCTCACAATGCACAGTCGTTATAATGGACACAGTGTCCAAGGATCATGAAAATGGTATAGACTAGGTAATGTTTTATACGGAGCTCTGGTAGCATAGTGGTTATGGATTGGGCTGCTAACCTCAAGGTTGGCAGTTCGAAACTACCAGCTGTTCTGTGGGAGAAAGATGAGGCTTTCTGCTCCCATAAAGATTTACAGCCTCGGAAACCCTATACAGTGTCACTATGAGTTGGAATTGACTTTATGGTACTTAACAACAACAACAAGGTAATGTTTTGGTTTTTTATACATGGGGTCACCAGAAGTCAGAGCCAACTCCGAGGCAGCTAACAACAACATCCCTCAGCCCTAAAGCTGTGGTCTCTGGAGTGAACTCAACACCCATTTGAAAACACTTGTATTTAATTGCTTCCTATCTATGATCTCCCGTATGTGTAAATCTCAATGCAAATGTCTATAGCCTTTTGGATGTATCCTGTCCAGTTGCTTCCTAAGCCTAGAAGTTACCCACAGAGAGAGGAAATTTATCTTGGGAATATTTATTGTAGTTCATATCTGCCTAATACTTCAGGTATGCACAAGATTATCTGATCATCATTCAGGTAAATGAGCCACAGATACTACTGCTGAGCACAAGAGGTGCATCTTGACCTATTTGGAGTACACTCCTGATTTTAATGACTGGAAACTTCAGAGAGGAAAATCTGCAGCTGCTAGGCCCAGGGTCCCTTCTACTTTCCCAGTAGGTACAGTATCTATGAGCTGCGGTATTCATACACACTCAGTGTGCTACCAGCAGGGATCAAAGAGAAAGTCAAAGGAGGCAGATAGCAAAAATCCAATTCCAATGTCTTTGCAGCTGGCAGTCATTTAGCATTTCATCTCCCAGCATTTCCCTAATGCACACAAGAGTTTTGTACTTCAATTTTGACTTTTCATTGTCCATTGTCCCATTCCCTCCTGAGTATCCAGAAATCCAAACTATTAGTCAAAATGGGTTGATAAGAAGCAAATTAACTGTATAGCTTGACCAAATTGTTTAAACTAATTTCTGGCTCAAAATGAGCATATCCCACCCTTTTTTGTTGTCCTTATTTCAGTCCCCTTTAGCAATTCCTATGCATCATGAAAGGGTCAAAATAGCATAAACTTGCCCATTCTAACAGGAATCTTATACTTTTCCTTGAAATATCAAAGAATACACTGTTAAGTTCAGAAATATTGTATATCAAGAGACTGGGTTCTTCAGGCCTCATTTGAACTTTCTGAGATTCCTCCAACACTAGCCTAAAGTTCAGTCAGTTTGATGTTATGACTTTGAGTTCGGTGTTTAAGGTGCTATGAAATAAACATCAATACAATGCTGGCTCTTGTTTCATTTGAACTATTTATCCCTCTAGGGCAGACTCGGGCAAATCCAGAATTCTGAGCTTCACCGATTAGATTACTGAACTTTAAAGAAAGACTGAAGTTATGGATTAAGGGAATCTGATTTACAAAAAAAGAAAAAAACAAAAAACAACTGCTTCCTTCTAACTTACAGTAAACAGCTCAGGCTCCTCATCAGCATTTTTGGCACCATCTCTTCAGTTAAAAGTTACCCCCACTGAAAGCCAGTCTACTGCCTATCTCTAGTCTTCCAGAATTACAGGTTGCTATGGTTACTGTGGCTTGTGGAAATGAACTTCCTAATTGCTGCATATTGCATATAAACAGCTGGATTCCCTCTTTCAATTTCACTCTGAAACAATGAAGGCCCAAGAAAATGGCCTTGTATTTGAATCATTGACATGCTAAAGACCATTAGGCTAGGAGTGAAGCATCCGTTCATAGGGAAATGTGAAGAAATGATAAAGTCAATTCCCTCAGGCTGTGTACATGCAGATGAATGTAAAATGCATATGTGCAACTGAAAAACTGAAGAGTCCACCTTTCACAGATCCATTTATCCAGCTCCTGGTATTTTGGTGATGATGGTGGTAGTGTGCCCTGGTATTTTACAGGACTTGAAACAGAAACTCAGAAACTAAAGTGTTTTGTATAAGGCCACAGAAGGCAGAGTCTGATTTGGATTTACAGAACAAACAGAGAATTCTGCTCTGGTCTGAAATTTGGAAACTGGGCTTGAGTTCTGACTGCTATGAATCAGTTGTGGGACTTCCAAGTATCCTTTAAAGCTAGTCCTCACTTTCACATTCGTAAATCAAGGGAGTTGTTTAGAAAAGTTATCAGCATATATTCTTGCCACATTGTCTTCCTACACTAAGAGTAGTTGCCAAGTAACAGTGAGTTGTAGCTGTCTCAACATCAAACAGAGGGTAGTGGTTGTTCAGTGGTAGAAATCTCACCTTTTATTCAGGAGTCATGATGTGACACTAGATTAAGCCAGAATCCAACTTAGAGTGTGTACTTGTAGCCTTCCAGTTCTGCATGTCAAATCTTGGAGGACAGCTCTGGATTGTCCATAAAGATCCTGCTTTGAAATACAGCATATAATTCAAGATGAGACTTGCCTCCTTCTCCTTAGAAATGGACTTTCATTCTAGGTTGCAACTTTCCACCTGTTTATAAGAGTTATGAAGAGATGATTATACAATGCTGCATAGCACCTCTTTGGGGTATCTTTGTCCCCTTTCCGGAGTCAACAATTTTTCTTTAAAAAAAAAAAAAGGCAGAATAAGCAAGTAAACAAAAACAACTACAGAAACTTTTCCTTTTAACCCTTCTGGGTACCATTAGAGATAAAGTGTCTCTTCTTAGTTGGAAGGCATTTCTGATTATCTTTGGATATTAGATATAGCTGGATCTGACATTGATGCCCTCATAAACCTCAACTATATGCTTATATATAAGGAAGTGCTTCTCAGATCCTTACTTGCTGTCTGTCCTATTCCTTGAATGTTTATTATGTCTTTAGTTCCTCATTCAATTATTACTTTTGTACTTGTCACTGATTGTATCTTCTCATCATCCAATCTCCCTAAAAAAACAACACACCCCTCTCCTGTGTAAATACTCAGACATGCTACAAGGATCAGTACATTCCTGCTCTATCCAGCTACCCCCAAACACAAGATGTTCTTTAGAGAAATTAACTGAATTATGAATTTTGGTTTTCTTCAATAGCTAGTTGTTGATTGTTTTGTTGGTCTTCAAATTTTGATACCCAGACTGAGTGGATGCATGCCATTCAGTCATTAAGTTTACTAATTATTGATTATAAGTTAGGAATTTTCATAAATAATACCTTATTTTATCAAAAGTTCTATGATTTAGGAACAAAGATAAAACAGAAAAACAAACAAACATAAAGATGGATGCTTTTGCTAACAAATGCTTAAGTTTCTACTACTTTTTCTGAAACTCCAGTTTCTATGGATTGAATTGTTTCCCACCCATAAGATGGGTAGAATCCTAATACCTATACCTGTGAATAAGATCTATTTTGGTACCAGGTTTTCTGTGTTATGTTAATGAGGACATACTAGCATAGGACAGGTCTTAAACCTAATTGCTTCTGAATTTTAAAGAGAGCAGAAGAGACTCAGAGGCACAAACACACATGGGGAAAGATAGACACCATGTGAGGATGTCTACAATTCAAGGAACCAAGAGGTGCCAGAGGCTATCAACAAGGAAGGGCTCAAAAGGACTAAGACCAAATTTGGACTTGTGGCCTCCAGTACTGTAAAAAAAAATAATTTCTGCTCTTTAAATCCACCCAATTGTGGTATTTACATTATGATTACTGTTGTGCCTTCAAGGTGCTTCTGACTCATAGTGACCCTGTGTAGGAACCCTGGTAGCATAGTGGGTTACACATTGATTGGACTGCTAACTGCAAGGCCAGCAGTTTGAATGCACCAGTCACTCTGAAAGATGAGACTTTCTGCTCCCATAAAAATTTACAGTCTATGAAACCCTATACCTCAGTGTCATTGACTCAATAGCACAACCACCCCCAATAATGACAATAACACAGGGTTCTTGAGGCTGTAATTTTAAGGGAGCCAAAACCTAGTCTTTCTCCCATAGAATAGCTGTACACTTGACCATTGACCTTGCTTACAGTCCATTGCTTATACTATTGAACCTTTGCACTCCCTTACATTATGATAGTGCTAGGAGTCTTTGTGTGGTGCTGCAGGACAAACACTTGACTGCTAACCAAATCTGCCAGTTGCTCCTCAGAAACCCTATCTAGGGTCTTTATGAATTGGGATTGACTGGACTGCACTTTAACAACAAGTGCAGGTACCTAAGGGACTCCTGGTGTGGCGCAGTAGGATTAGCAATGGACTTCGAACAACAAGGTCAACAGGTCAACAGTTCAAGTCTGACAGCTGCTCCATGGAAACTTATACAGGGTCATTATGAGGTGGAACTGACTCGACAGCACACAAAACCAACAAGGCAACTGAGACACCAGAGTTATCAATTCTCTCTGTATTTTTATTTCTGCTTATGTGTGAGAAAAGCTAGGGAGAAATTTCTGGACTTATTGGGGAAAAGGAAAATTTGGAAGACACAAGAGCAAGTTTTCCTGACCTCCATTTACAAGGCTTTGCTAAGGAGCAAGAAAATTTATGGTCAGAGAGTCTGATTAAAACTGTTTTGTGCATGCATGTTAGGAAATTAAAATCTTGTTTCTGTCTGGAGACAAGTCAGAAGATTGCTAGATTGGGTAGAAGTTGGAGAGAGATGGTGTTGGGGGACTTTTTGTGGCAGAACTTCCTGTTTCCTTGCCTTAAATAATCCTTATCAACTCATTCAGGCTGTCATTTTTGCCTCCCTGCCCTCAAGAGCAAATGCAGTCAGCACAGTGACATTTTAATAATAATACTTTGTACTTATACAGTACCTGTCAGCCAATGATCTCAAAGTAGTTCCCCTGAGATTAACTTATTAATCCTCACAAGGATAAGAGACTTTCCCAAGGTCATAGAACAGTGAACATCAGGGGTGGGGGAGACAGAGATGGGGGAGAGCCTGGACTTCCACTGCTCACATCCAAGTGTCTGAAAACTGTCCACTTGTCTTCCCACTACAGATCTCCCATTGCCATAACCCAGGCTCACAAAGTCACCATGAGTTTGACATTGCATGCATGGACCTCCCACACAAGTTCTTTCTGGACAATCAGTCTAGTCATCAGACATTTCTGTCGATGTAACCCCACTCTAACAGCAAAAGCAAAAATTTCTGAGATGAGGCCGGTAAAGCAGGCATTGTCCCTTCCCTCTAAGAATATACCACTTTAGTTCCTTTATTTTGGGGTGGGGTGTGACATCTGGAAGTGGTTCTTCTGAATAAAGTTCTTTTAGGGCAGGTGGGCATTCAAAGAATAAAAATGCCAATTTAGGGGCTCTGAATTAAGTACAAGATTTGGAAGATAATAGATTTAAAATGTCAAAATTCAAACAAATAAGGAAAAAAACAATCGGCCCTGTGGGAGTGGAGAAGTGGACCTGGGAAACATCTGCTTTAACTTGGGATTGACAGGGTAGGGTGATGATGACTTGAAGTACTCTCACCACTGGTAGATATATAGGCCATAAGTTCATGAAAGGTAATTAAAAACACAAAGAAATAACTGCTCAACAAGTCATTTTAAAATACACTAAATGATTGCAGAAGAAATGCAAATCAACCAGAGCCAATGATATCAGAAAAGTTCTATGGAGTGAGTGGGTTGCCTTAATGGGTGTGTGGGTTGCCTATATTAAATATTGTTGTTGTTGTTAAGTGCCATTGAGTTGGTGGGTTTGAACAGCCAACCTTGTGGTTTATAGTCCAGTGCAGATTGTACAACACCACACAGGAGTCAAATAGAGAGATTATAAAAGAGCGACGGCAAAATAGTAAAGGCTGTGTATTGGGTCCCTACTATGTGCCAAGTACTTTATATTCATTAGATTATGAATTCATCCCACAATCTAATGGCAATAGAATCTTTATCCCAAGTCAAAAGTTGAGGAGGCAGACTCAGAAAAACTATACTAAATAAAGGTAAGGAGCTCTGGTAACATAGTGGTTACAAATTGGGCTGCTAACCTCAGTGCCAGCAGTTTGAAACTACCAGCTGTTCCACAGGAGAAAGATGAGGCTTTCTGCTCATCTGTAAAAAAAGATTTACAGCGTAGGAAATCCTATGCAAAGTCACTATGAGTTGGAACTGACTCCACAGCATATAACCAACACCATCAAAGTAACAAAAATAGTATTCAAATTAATTTGTCCAAAATCTGTCTGTGTGAATCCACCTATATCATATCTTATCTCTCTTGATGTGCAAATGTTGCATAAAAGAAGTGGGGGGGGGAACCCAAGATGTATATGTGGAAGGTTAGGTGCCATTTTGGGGAGGCATCCTCTACTATTTGTAGTTCTTCATCAAATGCATATAAAATAATGGAATCAATAAAGTTGGAAATGGAATTTGAAGCTTTATGGCACATGGCCATAAATGCCAAATCCAGAAATTTGTATTTCCTTTAAGAGATACTGTGGTCATTGAAAAGTTTAAGAAAGGGAGTTTAAGGGTGCTTTGATGGTTTGGTAGGAACATTGATTTAGCATAGCATAGAATATGGGTGGAGAAATTGGAGATCCTATAAGGAGATCCCACCACTCATCTGTTAGTTTGTCTCACTGTGGTGGCTTGTGTGTTGCTGTGATTATGGAAGTTATGCCACAGGTATTTAAAATATGAGTAGCATCACCCACAGTAGGCAGGTTTCAGCTAAGCTTCCAGACAAAGATAGACTAGAAAAAAGGAGAGACAGCCTATTTCTGAATTTTTAGTCTTTGAACACCTTATGGATAGCAGTGGAACACTGTCAGCACCAGAATATTGAATATTGAAACATGATGAAGAGCACCAGAATGTTGTCAGATATAGTGTCAAAAGATGAGCCCCTCAGGTTAGAAAGCACGCAAAATATGACAGGGAAAGGGTTACCTCCTCAAAGTAAAATTGACCATGATGACACGAATGAAGAAAAACTTTCGGGACCATCATTTGCTGATGGGGTACAACTCAAAATGAAGAAAAACACATGTAAACATCCATTAATAATCAGAACATCGAGTGTATTAAGTATGAATCTGGGAAAATTGGAAATGAAATGGAATGCATAAATTAATATCCTAGGCATTAGTGTGCTGAAATGGACTGGTATTGGCCATTTTGAATCTGACAATCACATGGTTTATTATGCCTGGAATGACAAAATGAAGAAGGTTGGTGTCGCATTCATCATCAAAAAGAGCATATCACGATTTGTCTTGAAGTACAACACTGTCTGTGACAGCATAATACACATACACCTACAATGAAGACCACTTCATACCATTATTATTCAAATTTTTGCACCAACCACTAAAGCCAGTGATGTTGAAATTGAAGTTTACCTACTTCTTTTGTCTGAAATTGATCAAGCATGAAATCAAGATGTATGGACCATTACTGGCAATTGGAATGTAAAGGTTGAGTCAGATAGTCATATGGTTTACCATGCTGGGAATGTCAGATTGGAGAGTAACAGTATTACACTTACCCTCAAAAAGAATTTTTCAAAATCTATCTTAAAGTACAATGTTGTCTGTGATAGAATGAGAGTCACACACCTACAAGGAAGACCAGTCAGTACCAGTATTATTCAAATTTATAACCCAAGTACAAAAGCCAGTGATGAGGAAAATGAAGAATTCTACCAACTTCTTCAGTCTATAATTGAAGAAGCATTCAATCATGATGTATTGATAATGACTGAATTACTGGTGATTGGAATAAAAAAGTTAGAAATAAAGAAGAAACATCAGTAGTTGGAAAATATGGGCTTGATGATAGATATGATGTTTGAGATCCATCATAGAATTTTGCAAGACCAACAACTTATTCATAACAAGTATCTTTTTAAAGAGTCCTGGTGTGACACTGGGTTAGTGCATTGGACTGCAAAGTCAATTAGAATTGTAAGGTCAGAGGTTCAAGCCCACCAGCTGCTCCTCAGAAATGCTATATGGGTTCACTATGAGTTGAAATCAACTTGGTGACACTTTAAATAACAACAGCAACTGTTGCGGACCGTGTAAGACTGGTCAGAGGTTCGAGGCCCTATAGGCCCGAGTGTAACAAATGAGGCCACTGGCAGTTAATGGCAAATTGCTTTCATCTTAATATTATTACATGTATTAATTTAATACACGGAGCTCTTAGTAATCCACAGATAAATGTGATATTTTCCTAAAGCAGGGACTAAAGGTTGCAAGGTTAAACCTTTCTCCAAAGGATTAACTAAAAATATCTTAGCTACTTCTCGGTTCTTTGTTCTATACACAAAGAACCCATCCTCCCTAATCCCTTTTCCAGATGCAGCCCATTCACCTGGGCTCTCCTGCAGAACTCACCTTCCCCCAACTGTGCTTAGGGGCTATAGATATGTTAATTGGGCCTGAGAAACCAAGTTGCTGGCCTGGGATTCAAAAGAGGGAAGTATGATGTAAAATTACCTGAATGTCTGGAAAAGTACTGATGTTAACTGTACCTTGCCTTGGTCCCTCCCAGCTTGGTGTGAAACTCCTCCCCTGAATAAAGCAGAGGCCCGAGCCTCCCCAGGTGTGCATTACTGGTTGGAAGGCTTGGAGTAAAGATTGCTGTGCATTACTGGTTGGAAGGCATGCAGTAAAGATTGCAGGGCAGTGAGTTGCTGCCTGCAGAGGCCATGATGCCTGTAGTCCCAAGCCTGCCCTCCAGTGATGTATCCACCCTGGCTTTGGGGTGCCTCATTGTCTCCCTTCTTCTGTTTGTCTGTGTATTCTTTCGCTATCCCTATCGCTGCTGGATCTCCCCTCCTCGTGAACCAAACACTCGTGAACAACACAACTATGTCGAGAGCAAACCCCAGCAAGCAACCTTTTTTTTTCCCAGTGTGAAATCTCTGTTTAATAAACACAGCTGGGATGCTAGGATGCAACTGAAGTTGAAGAGACATGGAAGAAGCTACCTTTTTAACTCACATAAAAAATCTGCTAACAGTGGAAATAAAATTGAGTTTTTGGTGAGTGAATAGAATAGACATAAGATTATATTTCCAGATGATCCCTGGTGGCACAGTGGTTAAAGTGCTTTGTTGCTAACTGCAAAATTGGCAGTTCAATCCACAAACATCTTAGCGGGAGAAAGATGAGGCAGTCAGCTTTTGTAAAAACGTATAGCCTTGGAAACCCTAAGGAATAGACCCTAAATCTGCTTTGTCCTAAAGAGTCAATTTGAATTGAGATCAATTAGAAGGTGCTTCTATGAAATGTTATCCATAACTTGTCATGATCTGCACAACCGAAAACCTTTGCCTAGTAAATAAAGCATAGGTAAACATCCTTCTTGTATTCTCTGCTTTCAGCCAAGATCCATCGGATGTCACCAATGATATCTGTTGCCCCACATCCTCTTCTGAATCTGACTTGAATTTCTGGTAGTTCCTTGTTAATATTGCAACTATATTTGAATTATCTTCAGCAAAAATTTGCATACAAGTGATATCAATGATATTGCTTGATGATTTCTACATTCTGTTTGGTCATCACTTTCTTTTTAATTTTTTATTGTGAATTGAGTGATAGTTTATATGGAAGAACATTGGTTTTAGACTTATCCTATCATATTTTGTTTCATTGCAATGATTACAATCCCCTCTGTACATCATTGTACAGCAGTATTTACTTCTATTTATTCCCTGTTTTTTGTTTTTTTTGTCTTTTGTATATACACAAAAACACTCAAGAATATTTAAACAACCAAAGAGCACATTCTGTGAGCCAGCCTCCTGGCTGCCTGCACACAGCCTTTCTCATTCCATAAGTCCTCAGCTGCTCTATCTCTTCCTGTCATCAACTCTACCTCCATCTCTGGTGTTGATGCTTCTCTGGATACTGCCCCACTTTCCACTCTTGCATGTCTCCCTTGATGGTTCTAGGATCCTCAGTTCCTGGAATGTAAGATTAACTACACCTCCTTTTTGTTACAAAACAACTACCTTTTTTAAAACAACACAAAAGGTAACTATACACATGGACTTTACGAGATAGAATACACATAAATAAAACTGACTGCACTTACAAGAAGAGATAGTAGAAAAGCTAAGCATTATCAAGGACAGTGACTGAATATAGAACATATTATTAATTGCTTATATGAAAGTTCAGACTTCAGAGAAAAAAAAATTTTTTTTAAGTCCACGAGAGACAAATATGATCTTGAATATATCCCACCTGAATTTGGATCCTATCTCAAGGTCAGATTTGATGCATTAGACACTAATTAATGAAAACCAGAAGAGTTGTGGAATGACATCAAGAAA
>NW_006408533.1:20409236-20488973 GCF_000296735.1 Chrysochloris asiatica
ATAAAGAAATTGAAGGGTTATTAACAAGAAAAGAACGGAATAAACAAAATGAATGTCAGAAGAGACTCTGAAACTTGCTCTTGAACATAGAGAAGCTAAAACAAATGGAAAAAATGAGTAAGTAAAAGAGCTGAACAGAAAATTTCAACGAGCAGCTTGAGAAAATAAAGCCAGGTATTAAAATGAAATAGGCAAACACTTGTATTTAGACAATCAAAAAGAAAAGCAGTTAGTGTTTGTCAAGATGAAAGAACTGAAGAAAAAAATTTAAACCCTCAGTTTATAAAAAGGAAGGATTCTATGGACAAAATATTTAGTGGTGCAGATAGTATCAAAAGAAGATGAAAGAATACACAGTCATTACCAAAAAAAAATGGTCAGTGTTCATCTATTTCAAGAGGTATCATATGGTTAGGAAATAATCATACTAAAAGAAGAATTCCAAATTGTATTAAAGGGATGGCCAGAAAACAAGAATCAAATAATACAAAAGGAAATTTTTCAATAAATTGATGTACTTTATTGTATTCACTTATCTGTTCCAAGTAATTTATAAAACTGGTACCTGGTCAAATGATGGGAAGAAATCCATATTTATGCCCAAAGACAGGAGACTTAAGAGAATGCAGAAATCACAGAACTATTTCATGAATACGTGTAAGCAAAAGTTTGCTGATGATAACTGAAAAGTGTTTGCAATTGTACATTGACAGGGAACTGACAGAAATTGAAGCTGGATTCAGAAGAGGATGGGTAACTAAGGATATCATTGCTGATGTCAGATGGATCTTGGCTGAAAGCAGAGAATATCAGAAAGATATTTATTTTTATTTTATTGACTTTGCAAAGGCTTTTACTGTGTGGATCATGACAAACTGTGCATAACATTACAAAGATTGGGTATATCAAAGCACTTAATTGTGCTCATAGACCAAAAGGGAGTTCTTAGAGCAAGGGGATATTAAATGGTTTAAAATCAGGAAAAGTGTCTGCCATCATATCCTTTCATCATATTTATTCAACATGTGCTGGTGGTAGTAGTTAAGTGTCGTGGAGTCTGCTCTGTATAGGGTTCTGAGTCAGCAAACCCTTATGAGTGCAAATTCAATACTGAAGCTGAAAAGAATGAAAACAAGTCCATAAGAGCCAAAATATGACCTTGAATTTAGAGATCATCTGAAGAATAGATATAATACATACAACATTAAAGACAAAAGACCAGAAGGGTTGTGGGATTACATCAAGAACATCATACAATAAGAAAGCAAAAACTCATTAAGAAGACAAGAAAGAAGGAAAAGATAAAATGGATGTCAGAAGAGACTCTGAAACTTGGTCTCTAGCATAGATATGCTAAAGCAAATGGAAGAAATGAGAAGGTACAAGAGCTGAACAGAAAATTTCACAGGTCAGCTCAAGAAGATAAGGTCAAATATTACAATGAACTGTGTGAAGCTCTGGAGTCAGAAAACCAAAAGGGAAGAACACGCTCAGTATTTCTCAAGCTGGGAGAACTGAAGGAAAAATTCAAACCTTGACTTTCATTATTGAAGGATTCTCTGGGAATATTATTGAATGATGCATAAAGCATCAAAAGAAGATGGAAGGAATGCAAAGAGTTACTGTACCAAAAGGAAATGTTTGATGTTCAATTATTTCAAGAGGTAGCATATGATCAAGAGCCAATGATACTGAAGGAGGAAATCCAAGGTGCATTGAATGAATTGGCAAAGAGCAAGGCACCAGGAATTGATGGAATAAAAAGTGAAATCTTTCAAGAAACTGAGGTGGCACTAGAAAAGCTCTTTCATCTTTGCCCAGAAATTTGGAAGACAACTATCTGGCCAACTGATTGGAAGAGATCAATATTTATGCCCATTCCAAAGGGAGGTGACCCAACAGAATGCAGAAATCATCAGCCAATATCTTTGATATCCCATGTGAGTAAAGTTGTATTAAAGGTAATACAGAAAGGGCCACAAGCATACATTGATAGAGAATTTCCAGAGGTTCAGGCCAGATTCAGAAGAGGTAATGGAACCAGGGCTAACATTGCTGATATCCAATGGATCTTGGTTGAAAGCAAAAAGTACCAGAAAGATGTTTACCTGTGTTTTATTGACTACGCAAGGGCTTTCTAATGTTTGGATCATGACAAGCTATGGACAACATTGTGAAGTATGAGTATTCTTGAACACTTAATTATACTCATGAGGAATCTGTACCTGGACAAAGAAGCATTTGTTCAAACAGAACATGAGAACACTGAATGGTTTAAAATTAAGAAAGGTGTGAGACAGGGTTGAATTCTTTCACCATATTTATTCAATCTATATGCTGAGCAAATAATCTGAGAAGCTGGGTTATGTAAACAAAAATGTGGCATCAGGATTGGAGGAAGACTCATTAACAACCGGCGACATGCAGATGATACAGTCTGGCTTGCTGAAAGTGAAGAAGACTTAAAATATTTACTGATGAAGATCAAAGAGCACAGCCTTCGGTATGGATTACATCTCAATGTCAAGAAAACAAAAATCCTCAGCACTGGACCAAAAACAACATTCTTATAAACGGAGAAAAGATTGAAGTTGTCAAGGACTTCATTCTTCTTGGATCTACTGTCAACACTCATGGAAGCAGCAGTCAAGAAATGAAACAACGTATTGAATTATGCAAATACGTGTTGGAGAACAAAGATATCAGCTTGAAGACTAAAGTACACCTGACCCAAGCCATGGTATTTCCAATAACCTCATATGCATGTGAAAGTTGGACAGTGAATAAGGAAGACCATAGAAAAAAATGATGCATATGAGTTATGGTGTTGCAGGAGAATATTGAAAGTACCATGGGCTGCCAAAATAAACAACAGATCTGTATTGGAAGAAGTGCAGCCAGACAGCTCCTTAGATGTCAAGATGCCCAAACTTCATCTCTCATACTTCAGATATATTGTCAGGAGGGACCAGGAGAAGGATATCATGTTTGGTAAGGTGGATGATCAGAAAAAGAGGAAGACCCCCAGCGAATGAATTGGCAAAGTGGCAGTATCAATGGGCTCAAGAATGACAACAATTGTGAGGTTGGCCCAGGACTGGACAGTGTTTTGTTCTGTTGTGCATAGGGTTGTTATGAGTCAGTACTGCTTCTATGGTACCTAACAACAATAACATGTCTTTATGAAAGCAGAAAGCCTCGTCTTTCTACCTTGGAACAACTGGTAGGTTTAGTTGCTACCCTTGACATTAGCAGCCTGATTTGTAACCACTTGTATGCCTAGCAAAATATATGAGAAGCTGAATTATAGGAAGAAGAACATGGCATCAACATTAGAGGGAGATTCATTAGAAGCCTGTGATATGCAGATGATACAGACTTGCTTGCTGGAAGACAAGAGAACATACTGATGATGATAAAAAAAAAAAACAAAAAAAAACTTATATAACTTTCAGGGTGGATTGCACTTCACTGTAAAGCATATGAAAATTCTCACAACTGGACCAATAAATAACATCATGATAAATGGAGAGAAAATTAAAGTTGTAAAACAATTAATTTTGCTTGGATCCACTATCTATGCTCCTGGAAGCAGCAGTTAAAAAATCAAATGACATATTGCATTAGGCAAGTCTGCTGCAATAGATCGCTTTAAAGTATTCAAGAGCAAAGATAACCAATTTGAGGATTAAAGTGTGCCTAATCCAAGCCTTGGTATTTTCAGTAGCCTCATAAACATATGAAAGTTGAACAATGACTAGGGAAGACCATAGAAGAATCGATGTATTTGAGTTATGTGGTTGTTAAGTGTCATCCAGTCAGTTCTGACTCAGCAACCTTATACAAGGTTTGCAAGGAGCAGCTGGTGAGTTTGAACTGCCAACCTTGTCGTCTACTGCATTATCTTGCAGTGCCACATCAGGACTCCAGTTATGGAGTTAGAGAAGAATATTAAAAGTATTATGGACTGCCAGAAAAACAAACATCTGTCTTGGAAGAAGTGCAGCCAGAATGCTCATTAGAAGTTAGTATGGTGAGACTCTGCCTCTTATAGATATATCATCAGGAGGTATCAATGCCTAGAAAAGGACATCATACTTGGTCAAATGGAGGATTAATGAAAAAGAGGAATACCCCAAAGAGGTGGATTAGAATAGTGAGAAAAAAAATGGGCTCAAAGTTAACAGTTGTGAGGATGACACAGGACTGGGCAGTGTTTCCTTGTGTTGTGCATAGTATCATTTATAAGTCGTAACCGATTCAAAGGCGCCTAACAACAAAATATTGGTTATGTAATGAGGATCTGTCATGGCAGAAATGACGAACCCAATTTCTTTTTCCTATGGGCTCTGTTCCTTGTCTTTTCATATACAATTGGCACACATTGTGGAGTGCAGAATCACTGAGGACTGACTGCCCTTTATATATTCTTTTTAATTATATTTATTTTGTTATTGTTGATAAAATACAAAGCAAAATATACATAACAATTCAACAGTTTCTATATGTATGATTTAGTGACATTGATTACTTTCTTTTTGTTGTGCATCCATTTCCACCTTCCTTTTAAGTTACTCCTTCATCATTAACATAAAGAAACTATCTTTTAAGGTTTCTATCTGATCTTTGAGTTACTATTGTTAATTTGATCCCATGTAGATAGTCCCTAAAAGACTATAATGTGTAAGGCAGACCTGTTTCTTTTTTTTTAATTAGTTAAGCTATACTACTTTCCATTTTAAGGAGACTTCAGGGAATTATGCTTTTTGCTTTATGGTTTAAAGATGATCTCAGGGCAATAGTTTCAAGGGTTTTATCTACCCTATATCACTCCAGAAAACTTAGATTCCATGAAATTTTAAAATTCTCTTGTATATCCCCACCCATTTTGATTAAGATTCTTCCATGGAATCTTTGATCAAAATGTCCAATAATGGTAGCTGGACACCACTGAGTTCTTCTGACCTCCTGGCAAAAGAGGAAATTGTTCATGGATGCAATTAGCCACACATTCCATGTGCTCCTCCTATGCCTGACCCTTCTGTTTCTGTTGTTCCAGGTGGATAGAGACTAATTGTTGTGCCTTGGATGTGCTTGCTAGTTTTTAAGACCCCAGACACTAGTAATGATCTAGGAGGTAGAAGAGCAGCATTAAACATGTTATTAGATTATTTAACTGGATTGTCCCATGAAGCCATAACCTTAAACCTCCAAACCAAGGAACCAAATCTCCCAAGGTAGATGGTCGTACATTAAGGCAGCTTTAGAAGCTAGCCTTTTTGTTGTTGCTGTTGTTGTTTGTCATTGTTTTGTCACACAATTTTTACCAATTGTATTTTTTCTAGGCACATAATTTATTGACAACATTTACAGTGATCTGTGGTGTCCTTAATATTTTAATGGAAAAGTTCCAGAAGTAATGCCCTTCCCCCACCTCAATAAAAACTGTCTAGCTCATTAAAAAGTTAGGAATTTCTAGGAGTCCTTAGGCCAAAGGAAGAAAGAGTGAAGAGGCTAATGAACCTAGGAAGCCTGTATCAGATCATAGGGTGTGTGATGCTGACCTTCTCCCCTCTCTCCTCTAGTGAGACTGCAACTTCCATTGAGGCCAAGGAACTGTCACCAAAGTGCACACTTGTCTCATTACAAGAGAGAGGAGCTGCACATTAGGAACCTTCCCAGCCCCCTGGGGCAAGAAGACCCAGGATAACAGCATGCAAAGCACCCCCTGCTGGGCTTTTATTGTATGCTAATGTAATGGGGCCATCAGTCTGAAGGCTGTCTGTGCATAAAAACAGGATTTCTTTTTGTCTAGTTGGAACAGTTGCTTGAAATTCCATCAAGTAGAAATGAGTGTGAATGTTGCAGGAGGTAGAGGAGAGGGCGGCGGAAACAAAGTAGGAATGACACATGAGAAGGAATGGGTAAAATTAAGATTCCAAAAGGGAAAAGGGAGAAATGTCGTTTGTTCGAACAAAACACAGGGTAACAGACTAGCACAGCATCAACCTACAAAAGATACCTGGAGTCAGGACTGCACATAGCAGGGAACCCAATGTCTCTTGTGGTGTTGTTGAATGCCTTCAAATCAGTTCTGATTCATAACAACCATGTATAGAGTTTCCCAGGAGTGGCTGAAGGGTTTGAACGAATGACCTTGTGGCTAGCAATCCAGTGCTTATCCTACAGCCCCATGCCAGATCTGTAACATATTTTATGTTATTGTCATTCAGTGCTTTTGAGTCTGTTCCTACTCATAATGACCTTGTATAGAGTTTTCAAGGAGCATCTGGTGAGTTTAAACTCACCTTATAATCTGAAGTCCAGTGCTAGTCCTACAGTCTTTAATCGAGCTGCATGTTTCCCAGAGTGCATTTTCAGATACTAACATCAAATATAAGGAAGTTAAGTAGCATAATGGAGTGCTATCTAGGCTACTAACCACAAGGTCAGCAGTTTAAATTTGCCAGTAGTTCCACGGGAGAAAGATGAGTCTTTCTGCTCCTGTAAAGATTCAAAGCCTCAGAAACTCTATACGGGGTTGCTGTGAGCCAGAACCGACTCTCTGGCACACAACCACCAGCACCAATATCAAATATAAGGAAAGAAAGAAAGAAGGCTAGAAAGAGAAAGAGAGAGAGAAGGAAAGAAAGCAAGAGAGAGAGAAAGAAAGGAGGAAAGATGAGTAAAAAGGGAAGAAATAAACGATGCCGACCTAACTAACGGGTCCCTGACATATGCTAGACATGTCTCCTTACAATATTGCACAGACTTTTACATTTTCTCCAGATCACTCCCAAGCATGGGATCTACAGAGCGAGTTACACAAACTTGTCCATGGTCTAGGATCCATGTCTCTGTCCTCCTACAGCTTCTTAACTAGGAATCACACAGGTTGGCCATCTGTCTCCAAGGCTGTAGTGTACTGTATCTCCTCCCCCAGCTGAGTATGAGATCCTTAAAGCAGGTAAGAGAGACTTTAAGGGAGAATTACCTCTTTCTTTTACACACTGCATGTGTAACATGTTGTAGAACACAACTGGATCCAATACGTTTCTATGATTTAGTCATGGTCTCTGATGATTTAGAATTTTTTTTTAAAACATAACTCTAGGTAATAATCAAGTTTCTGCTCAATCATAAACATAATTGTCCCATGTCATACTTCGTTATCAGTGAAAAGTGTTCAGTGGCATTGCATCCTTCCACGTTGAGTTTTCCCTTCTTTGGTCAAATAATATCAAGACTATTTTGAATCAGGAACAGAGATAGGAAAAGTTTTACAGCATTACAGTCCAGAGGAACTACCAGAACAATGTCTTCTTTTCTGATCAAAAGTCCAAGTGATTATCTTATGAGCTCACATCAACAAAACTGAACATGTTGCTGTCAAATTGATTCTAACTCACTGGGATCCCATGTTCTATAGAGTAAAGCCAAGCTCTATTTGGGTTATCTTGACTGTAATCTTTATTGAAGCAGATCACCAGGCTTTTCTTATTGAGTAGGTTCAAACCACCAACATTTATGTTGGCAGCAGATTCCAAACTACTTGTGTTACCCAGGGAACTCTTGTGAATTCGTGGAGATATCTATTACTCAGAGGCAAAGACATTTGTTTCTCTCTATTTAAGACACCAGATTCTTTCCAACACTGTCCTGGATCATCCTTCATGGGGATATGGGCCACAGGGGGAGGCAGGTTTTAAATGAGTAAGAGAAATCTGTTGGAAACAGCTCTGGGACTTCAGTCCTGCCACCAGTGATATTGGAGAACTATCACTCTTTATTTTTGCCTCAGTTTATATCTGCAAAACAAAGAGGTAGACACTATGTAAAATCTAATAAATTTCAGTCTTCATATTCCATATTTAATCTTCCAGTCCCACACCAAGAATTTCGTTACAATGACAATCCCGAGACGTGTCCAGGGGCTTTATGTATTAGCATCCATGGGTTCTCTGACTCTCTGAAAGCCACCTTGTCTTACACAAGATTTTAATCCTAATGTCCAACAAGGTCAAAAGAGAGTCAGCTTCTGAAATGAAAAGATTAATGTTGCTATGGATGGGAGAGAAACCAGAGGGAGATTGCTGCCCGAGCATGAGAATTCTATCTTGTAGGATTTTTTTTTTTCTTCACAGCAAATAAGGTTTATGGATTGCAATGAGGAGTCTGTCGCATTAAAATAAGTCTTTTTACAGTATTTTCCCATTTAAGCCTCACATGGGCAGCTTGCTGGATTGGGCCCGGAAAGGCAGACTCACTAGTTTTTCAATTTAGTTTGTTAATAGCCTGCCTTTCATAAAAGCATCAGGCACAATCACACCAATCCCTAAATCAATAGGATGATGCAGCAATGCCTCACAGAAATGATATTTTTGAAATAAGTATATACCATTCAGCCAGGCCCGTTTGACATCAAATTTATATACTCAATAAGAAAGCACAATTAATGGTCCCGAACTGTATTTTCCTTCACCTATTTCACATTTCAAGAAGCACAGGATTTCTTAAGAAAAAAATAATAAAAGAAGGAAAGAAAAAGAGCAAAAAAGCATTCCATTCATAAATGAAATGAAGGTATTAAAAAACAATGTTGGCTTGTCGGTGCCTCCCCAGAACTCCTTTATCTTGCCTCCAATTTAATTTCTCTCCTCATTCTGGTTTTTATTCAGATGTTGCTTCTTTAGAAAGGATTTCCCTGACAAGCTCTGTAAAATAGCACCCTCTTCCATAGAGGTTATTCTGGGCTGAACTTTATTGCATCATATTTATCTGTTGGTGCCCCTCTCCCAAAGGAAGTAAGCTCCACAGGGGCAGGTCTTTGCCTATTGTGTTCATCAGTAGAGTGTGAGCGCCTACTAAAAATATCTTGCTTCTAGTAAGCATCCAGAAGTATTTCTTGAATGAAGGAAGGAAGAAAAGAATTGGCGAGTGTTGAGTGACTATCCCACTTCATCTCCAAGGTGTATTGATCATGAAGCTGCATGATCACATTGATACAATAAAAGAAGACCCTGATGGCACAATGATGAAGTGCTCAGTTATTAACCAAAATGTTGGTGGTATAAATCCACCCAGTAGCTCCATGGGAGAAAGCCCTAGCAATGTGTTTCTGTAAAGATTACAGTCAAAAAGTCCCCATAGAAAAGCTCTAATGTGCCACACATTGCTATGATCTGGAATCAACTCAACAGTATACAACAATACCAGCAACAGAGGACAAACATACTTTCACTTATTTGCTAAACCAATCAATCAGGAAGAATTATTTCTTTTGGCTTTTTAAAATTATGTGTCCTTTGGTGTGTGTGCAGGTGTGTGTGTTTGTGTGGTTGGAGAGTGAGAATACAACACAAGCGGCTGAGAAGTGTAACATAAACTATCATCCTCTTCCTCTCTAGTTTCAAAATCTGCCATTCAAAATTCTAGCAGAAAACAAGTAAAATTATCCTGACTTGTATCTCTGTGTTTAGCATGTATACATGGTGTATATACATGCATGCTGAATAAATATTCTATGTTATTATAAATAATGTAAGATGATGATAATAGCATGTAGTCCCTGGCTGGCACTAATAACTGTTCGACTACCAGCTGGAAGGTTAGCAGTTTGAACTCACCCAGAGGTGTCTCAGAAGATAAGATTGGTGATATGCTTCTAAAAGATGACAGCTTGAAAACCCTATAGAGTATTTCAACTCTGTACACATGGGCTTGCCTTGATTTGGAACTGACTCAATGACAACCAACAAAAACAAGAACAACAAAGATAAAAATATGCCTATGGGGACAATTCCCTGGCATCTTTCTTTGTTTCATAGCTGCTAGAGAGAATTTTGCCTTTGTTTTTACATGTTTTCTATTTTTCTATAATCTAAACTAACACATATCCATCTATGCCAGTCTATTCAGTAATGAAATTGGAGGGAGGGAGATTTTAAGAGGTCTTGTCATAAATTATTAGTTGGAAACCTTTGTATGATCTTTGAGAAATATAAGTTAGAATGGGGACTACTTTTAAAACTCACTCTCAATTTCTGGATTGTTTCATTTAATCTAATGCATAGTAATGCTAGACATGGGACCACATGCTATATTTAGGCTTTGATGAAGTATCAGCTTTGTAAAGATACAATCTTTGATTGTAACTCAGGTAGAATCACCTTTTAGGCTAGAACCTATAGAATAATTTCAACATAAGTGTTGGGATCTATTATATATGTGTTGTAAAAAAAAAACCAAATGCGAGCTGATCTAATACAAGCAATCATTGTTTTTGGACTACAACAATGTGATGTTTAATGTTATGTGTCAATTTGGCTAACTATGGTTCTCAGTGATCTGGCAGACACTATATAATTGCTTTCTTTTTGTGATATGATATGAGTTGCCAAGTAGCTGAAATGGGAGTTTTCATTGGAGTGTGACTTGAGTCCAGAATATGAATGGATGACTGGTAAAAGTTTTTCTTTCTCTCAATCCAGTACTCTTCTCATCCTATCATTGCCAGAACTTGGAATGTAACCCTGCAGATGATTTCAGTCTGCCACCTGACTTGCAGATTTTGGATTTGTAGTCTTTAATCCTTGAGTCTCAAGTTCTTAATCTGGGAACCAGCAGAGACCTCCAGTCAGACATCTGATCTGTGTACTGAGGGCAAGTCAGCCCCTGAAATCACATGAGTCACCTGAAGTCTTCAGATTGTCATCTAACCCACAGATTTGAGACTTACAAACTCCACAAATGTGTAAGCCATTTCCTTGAAGCAAATCTCCTTCTATACATTTATATATATACTTTATTCATTCAGACTAAGATAAACAACTACTACAAATTACAGAGAATGAAATGCTACATGATAGAATTCCAAATTTGTAAAGGAAAAAGAAAATGGTACAGCAATTAATATTTTAGTCAAGAACAAAAGTTTGTTGTAGTTAGTCACCTCTTGTTATTATGTGTCATTGAGTTGGTTCCAACTCATAATAGTGAACCTGTACAGGGTTTCCAAGAGTGGTTGCTGGGTTTGAACTGCCAACCTTGTGGTTAACAATCTAGTGCTTATCCTTCAGCACCACACCAAAGCTTTACTAGCCAACTTCAAGTCATGGTGACCTAATGTACAATAAAATGAAATGTTGCCTAGTCCTGTGCCATCTTATTGGCTACAGGAATATTTGAGTTCATTGTTGTGATTATTGTATCAGTCCATCTCATAAAGATTTCTCCTGATTTTCTGTCTACTTTGCCAAACATGATGGTATTTTTCTAGAAATCCGTCTTTCTTGATGACATGCCAATAGTGAGAAGTTAAATTTTACCATCCTCACAAATGAACATCTTAATGTTTCTCAAATTTCACGTTTGTGAAATGTTATATCAACATCTACTGTCTAATGTGTCTCACAGTGTAGTGTTAAGCTGTTTGTTAGCCATGATGACATTAACATTTAAACGCTGACTGGTTTTTCATTCATATGACTAGTAGGGCCACAGTTCAGGGTGTTTATTGCAAGGCACAGATACTTCAGGTCATGTCTTGTATGGTCGTGATGCCCAGGCAAGGAGGTCAGTTCATTCCTGACCACACAAGTCTGACTACCAATTCATTGAAGTAGACTCTGTCACAAAAAAATAGAGGATCGTCTATATCAAAAAGGACATATAAATTGTTTCTGTCTTTAATTCTGAAAAAGACTTTCAGAAGTGTGAATTAACATTGATCATATGTATTCATATAACAAGTTTGTTGGGAGTCCATTTAGTGGATGAATTATTACAAGTTCAGCATCATAAAGAGATGATTTTAGTTGAACCCTCTTCTTCTATGGCCATAGACTCTAGCACTGACATTAGTCATAATTTCAAAACCAGCATCTGAGATATGTACACTGGCTTCCTAATTTCTGATAATGGAATTTGAGACAAGATGATAATTAGTTTGGCACTGTTTGATTTTGTGCATGCCAGGCCCTTTTTTCAATTTTAAGCCTCGCAAACCTCTTCTTTTGGAATCCTGGTGTGGTGCTATGGGTTAATGCTTTAGACTGCAAAGTTGGTTTGAGCACCAAGATCAGTAGTTCGAGCTCACCAGTTGCTCCTCAGAAACCCTATACAGGGTCACTATGAGTTAAAACGAACTCAAAAACAACAACAAATCTTTTCTTTGTATCTTCCTTTCCTCTAGGCTTCCTTTTCCTAAAAGAAGGATCAGAAAGCAAACTATGGTCTGATGAGAAGAGAAAGGGAGATTTGCAAGAGCACATTTGTCAAAAAACAAAACCAACCCAAACACTTACTAGCACTGCCTGCTCCAAGGCTTAAAATTCCACAATTATTCATTTATTCCTTTAGTTAACATTTGTTTCCAGTATATCTCATTTAAGATGAAAAATGCTCTGGGAACAAGACTTTATTAAGTTATTATCAATGTCTAATGTAAAATGGTTAATGTCATAATCAGATCATTTTTTTCAATCAGAAAAAAAGCTATAGCACTTGTCAGCAAATGATAAGCAGTCAGCAAACTCAGCAAATGCCACTATGATCATTTTATTATCATGTGTGAGGGACCCAAGATAGCATCTGCATTTTGGGCTATTCACAAAGTAGAGGTATCTATATGTGTTCCTAATCACAGATGCTTTATTTTTCACTGTGTAATCAAGGGCAAAGCATTTAACTACTCTAAGCTTCAATTTCCACTTGTCTGTCAGTTTGTCATACTAGGGTGTCTTGCAAGTTGCTGTGATGCCGGAAACTATGCCACTGATATTTAACTTATCAGCAGAATCACCCATGGTGAACAGATTTCAGCTGAGCTTCCAGACTAAGAGAGAATAGGAAGGAGGAGAGACATTTTAATTCTGAATGTTCAGCAACTGAAAACTTTATAAATAGCAGTGGAACACTATTAGATAGCCACAGATTATTGAATATCGAAACATTATAAATAGCAACAGAATATTGCCAGATATTCTGGTGTGGCATTGTAGTATCAGCACTGGACTGCAAAGGTCAGCAGTTCAAACTCACAAGCTCCTCCTTGGAAATCCTATACAGTGTTGCTATGTGTCAGAACTGAAAGCAGCAGTTGTCAGATATAGTACTGGAAAATGAACCATTCAGGTTGGCAGGCATTCAGAATACTACTAGGGAAGAGCTGTCTCCTCAAAGTAGACTTGACCGTGGTGATACGAATGGAGAAAAACTTTTAGGACCTTCATTTGCTGATGGGGAACAATTCAAAATAAGGAGAAAGAACTGCAAACATCCATTAATAATTGGAACATGGGAATATCTAAAATGGGGCTACTTCATGCCCAGTGAAAGAGGCTTCCTGTGGAGCCTCTGCATTACATAACACCATAGATGGAATCCTGAATCCTACCCACAATTTTCTGAGGTGGGAAATTTCCACTTGAAAGGACAAGCAGACCAGCCTGGAGTGGCTAGAAGAACAGAAGATACTTCTTGAAAGAAAGACCGACAGGAAAAATACAAAACAATAAAGGCAGTCTGACTGACTACTACAAGAACAAGCAAATTGCTCACCTAGGAGACATCAAGGCAAGTGATCAGGTCCCCTCAGGACAAACCTCCTTCCAAGACCAAGGCTCAGTGAGAATATACGAGCAGATATGTGCTCTGACTGGTGAGCATGTTGGTCACCTATAAGAGAAAGTGAGGGAAAAACAGCAATGAAGCTGCGAGCTAAGCCCTACAACATTCAATAGACTCCTGTGAACCTGGGTGGAGACCTGGTCAGCCAGCAGTGTCTTAAGACCTGGGGACCCCTGGGCCCAGAGTCAGTGACAGCCACAGAGGACTAGAGTTGAGAGTGAAGCATCCAGCTGATAAGAAGAGAGGGTATATGCATAAGAACACCCACACTTACAGATGATACCCACTTGAACTGGCTTCAATGGCTGCATGATCAGAACTCAACCAGAAGAAGAAAGAAGAGTAAAAAAAAAGAGTAATCTGATACAACTTGATGAACTTGACTTCTACCTATGGATGCAATAGTTCAAAAGAAGGAACAAATCTTCACAGTGAGGATCATCTCTACCCCCTCGATACACAGGGTAGATAGGATGGGCAATGTGGACATTGGCTACCCAAAATGGGAAGGGAGTGGTTGACTTTGCAGCCCAGGAGCAGAGGTCCCTGGGACCATCAAGGGAGAAGAGTCAAGTGCAGGACCCTACTCAGAGAAGCAATAATGCTAGAATGAAGGCAGAGACAATGACGTGGAGAGATGGAGGGGCTGGGGACTCTAGACCCAGAGAGCGAGAGGAGCTGTGCGTTGGCAACCAAGGGGAAGGCTTGAGGGATATACACTTGGGTTGGTTCATAGCCATGGCAATGAAATGACAAACAATAGGATGAATGTAAAACTAATGTTCCCCCATGTAAATTATCACATAACTCACAATAAAACATTCAAAAAATAATAATAATTGTAACATGGAATGTACAAAGTATGAATCTACCAAAATTAAAAGTTGTCAAAATCAGATGGAACACATAAAGATCGTTATGGAATGCAATCATTCAAAAAAAAGAAGGATCAGAAGTTTGTAAATATGGCCTTGGTATTAGAAATGATGCTGGAGATTGTATGATAGAAATTTACAAGGCCAATGTCTTACATTACAAATACCATTTTTAAGCAACATAAAAGATGACTATGCATATGACACTCACAAGATGGAATACACAGAAATCAAAAATTGTCTATATTTGTGGGAAGAGACAGTGGAAACGCTAAAACAAGGCCTGGGGCAGACTGTGGAAAAGACTATCAATTACTCATATTCCATTTGAGACTGAAACTGAAGAAAATTTAAACAACTCTACAAAAGCCAAAATATGACTTTTAACATATCTCATCTGAATTTAGAGATCATCTCAAGAACAAATTTAATTAATTAGATACTAATAACTGAAAACCAGAAGAGTTTTGAGATGACAATCAAGAACATCGTACAGGAAGAAAGAAAAGGTCGTCAAGACAAGAAAGAAGGAAAAGACAAAAACAGATGTCAAAAGAAACTCTGAAATTTGCTCTCTAACTATACAGATGATACAGCAAATGGAATAAATAAGGAGGTAAAAGAGCTGAATAGAAAATTTCCAAGGGCAGATGTGGAAGACAAAGTCAAGTATTATAATGAAATATGCAAAGACCTGGATTTATAAAACAAAAAATAAAAAACATGCTCAGCATTTTTCAAGCTGAATAAATTAAAGAAAAAAGTCAAGCCTCAACTTGAAATATTAAAGGGTCCTATGGGCAAAATATTGAATGATGCACAAAACATCAATAGATGATGGAAGGAATATACCATAACTGTACCAAAAAGGAATAGTCAACCTGAAGGAGGATGGACAATGTGAACTGAAGGCGTTGGCAAAGAACGATGCTCTGGGAATTGATACGATACAAGTCTGAAATTTTCTAATAAACTGAGGCAGCACTGGAATCACTCACTCATCTATAAATTTACCTGGTCAGCTGATTGGAAGGTATTCATAGGTATGCCCTCCAATGAGAAGTAACCCAACATAATGCAGAAATCATTGACTGTATCATTAATATTACATGCAAGTAAAATTGTGCTCAAGATATTTAAAAATCCACAACAACAGTACATTGACATGTGACTGCCAGAGGTTGAAGCCAGACTCAGATGAGGACATGGAATGATGGATATCGTTGCTGATGTCAGTAGGATTTTGGCTTAAAGCAGAGAATACCAGAAAGATGTTTATCTGTTCTTTACTGACTATACAAATCCCTTGACTTTGTGAGTCATGACAAACTATGGATAACATTGTGAAGAATGGATATTCCAGAATACTTAATTGTGCTCATGAGGAAAGTACCCAAAGAGGTAGTCATTTGAACAGAAAAAGAGGACACAGATTGGTTTAAAATTAAGAAAAGTGTGTGCCAGGATTGTATTCTTCACCATATTTATTCAGTCTGCATGCTGAGCAGATAATCTGTGAAGAGGCATTATATGAAGAGGAACATGGCATTAGGACTGGAGGAAGATTCATTAACAACCTGCGATATGCAGATAATAAAATTGTGCTTGCTGAAAGTGAAGAGGACTTAAAATACTTAATGATGAAGATCAAAGACCACAGCCTTCCAAATGGATTGCAACTCATTATAAAGAAAACAGAAATCCTTACCACTTGGTGCTGTGGGCTAACATGTCAGACTGCAAAGTCATTCGCACTACAAGGTCGGTGGTTCAAACTTACCAGCTATTCCTTGGAAACCCTATATACAGGGTCACTATGGGTCAGAATAGACTCGACGGCACTTAATAACAACAACAAAACCAATAAATCACATCACGATAAATGGAGATAAGATTGCTCCAGCTGAACCCAGGGCCTCCCAGTGCTCATGGCATAATGGTTACTATGCTTAGTGGCCTGGGTTTAAAGAAAGTGGCCATCACACTAACCCAAAGGCAGGGACTGTGACTATGTAGGATTCTAGGTCTTTGACGGTCAGTACTACTATAAACCAGTCCTTTAGAAAAGATTTCTAGAAATTTCTCTAAGAACAGTATGGGTTGAAGCGAGCAAGTTTCTGGAGTTCTCCAGATTTCTAATTCCAATCCCACATCATGGAATTCCTAATGTAGATTCCTTTCACCAGACTAAGAGATTCAAGACAACCATCTCCACAGATTGAATGAGTTCACACTTTGGGGGAAAACGCTATCACTTTCAAACCAATGTCTATGAGTTGGCTGCATGGATTTTTTGCCAGGATACCACTTTTTCCCTGACTGAACCATCCACTAATACAGAATACCATCGAGGAAAGGCACCCCTCAGAATCTCTACCTTCCTTGTGATTCCTTGTAGCAGTTGCAGAACTTTCATTTTCTAAAACTGCAGGGTCCTTAGTATTGTCACTACCAGAGGCTCAACTATTCCTGCTGCCCCCAACCTAATGAACCAAATCTATTGGACATTCATGAAATTGATATAAAAACACCTAGAATCTGTGATGGCAAAGAATTCCAGGCCCTCTTATACCCTAAAAAGCACTGTTGTTGACTTCATTAAATACTTCTTTGACTACTGAGTACTCTTGATCTACCTGGATGCTATTTCAATGCAATCTGTTAAGCTTATTTTTCCCAGTTGCTCACGTGGGGAGATTTTAAACTGCTTGACTAATTTTAGAAAGTTCATGCTTAAGAGCCCAGGGTGGAAGTTTCTGACCTATGAACTTTCCATCAATGGAGTTCAACGATATTGACCAGAGTGCCTCAGTTTCTAGCATAAGAACACCTTTGACCAACAAACCACCCCATAATTTGTTAGGTTACTGTTTGGTTATTATCAGCATTATCGTGTTTAAATAGTTTACGCTGATTATTTTAATGATTAGTCTTATGAACAAAAGTCACATAACAACAAATACAAAAAATAAAAATTAGAGTGAACGTCTTTGGATCTCGAAGATCTCTGTAGCTTTCAAAACTCAAAATCTTACCTAGTATCTCAGACTTGTGTGTCAGAACAGGTCTCTATCACTATGTGGGAGACCACATGTGTGGGAAAAGATCAACTCTACAGACATCTCAAAACTGGTCTCAATGAATATCTTCAGAAGCAGCTGGGAATAGAAAAGTCTCTCCAATTAGACTGCTTTTGAGACCTACAAGTATATCAGTAAGGGGAGATAGGCTTTGATGGTAAATGTGGCCAGAACCTGCTTCCCATCTTTAGAATGTACATCGGGTAGTTAGGTTATTGGGAAAAACCCTACCCCCTTGCTTCTTAGGAATGATCCTGGAGGGCAGTGTTTAGATGTTCTTACCTCTAACAGCACGTGCCAGTGGTGTCCTAAATAAATGCTACGTCTACAGTCTGGAAGTTCAATATCTCTTTAATTTCCCAAGACTTAAAATTTCTTTGCTCTCATATGATATTCCCACTCTCCATCCATCTTTTTCACACTTGGATTCTACTAGTTTGCATCACTTCTTGAATTAACCTTTCTTCTAGACTTTGTGATTGGATTCAGATGCCATTATCAACTCTGTCTGCTAACCTATAAACTGCCTTTATCACTACTTTCAGACCATTGGCCAGGCTTACTGGCCAGGGTCGCTATGAGTCAAAACTGAATCAACAGCACTTAACAACAGCAACAACCTCACATTTAGTTACACTTTCAGAGCCTTGGCCTGAACTAGCTCTCAAGCAGGGGTATTCACACAATTTTAAGGTAGCCGATTAACTCCATCTAAAAATACCAAATTCCTTTTAGTCACCTCATTAAATTTCTATTTGTATATTCCCATGGTCTTGCTTAGAAACTATACATGTGTTTTTGTTGTTAAGTGTCTTTAGGTAGGTTCTGACTCATAGGGACTCTATAGAGTTTCTGAGAAGCAATGGTGGTGTGCTTAAAACACCAACCATGTGGTCTAACAGTTCAGTTCTTATCCAACAGTGCCAAATCAGGATTCCAGAAAACTATTGTCATAAAAAAGAGTTTATCATTGTAATAGAAAAGATAAAATCTAACCATTATTAATCATATATGCCTTCATGTAGATAAAAGTTTTAGATATTCTTCTGAAAAGACATTATGCTAAAGTATGATAGAAGGGTGACATCTGTCTATCAGTTTGTTGTATATGGCAGCTTGCATGTTACTATGATGCAGGAAGCTATGTTGCCAGTACTCACAATACCACTAGAGTCATCCATGGTGGACAGGATTCAGTGGAGCTTCCAGACTAAGAGAGATCAGGAAGAAAGGCCTGGTGATCTTTTTTCTAATTATTAGCCGATAAAAACCTTGTGGTTCACAACAGAGCATTGTTTGACACACTGGCTTTACACACAACATCAGAATGTATAAATCACTAGAGAAGGACATCATGTTTGGTGAAATAGAGGACCAATGTGAATGAAGGGCACACTTAGTAAGATGAATGGGCATGGTGACTACATGATAGACTTGACTATGGTCAGTGATCATGAGAATGACTCAGGACTCAGCAGTATTTTATCTTGTTAAATATAGTGTTGCCATCTTCATAGCTATTTGGTAGAAGGGTTGAGGTTGCATACAAAATAAGGATCATAACCTGGATACTACAGATGAGGTAAAAAGAAGTGCCTCTGAGCAGTGAATGGAGTCTCATCTTTGACTGTGACTCTTGCCAACCTCCCTATGTTGTTAAAAGCCAGCCTGTCCAGCGCTTTTTTTCCATGAACTACAACTGCCTGTCATTATATAATTTGATATGCACTCACCCTTGTTTGGATCTTGGCTGTAAATATTTAGCGAGACCCTAAAACTTATGCCCTAACTTTATAATGCACATATTACACAAATATATGTTGACAAATAAACTTGCTAGCTGATGTATGTATTGCATGTAAACTTTCTTTTTTTAAGCAAAGATTTGAATTTTATAGGCTGTAAAATATGGATATTGCTCTATTTATCTTGATGCACCTCTATGAAAAGGTGACTGTTGTGATTGGAAATTCATATCATATAACTGAAATAAGGTACTTTATTGAGACTTTTAAGATACCCTCTGTCCAATATGTACAACTATGACTATATTGAAAAATTAGTTGTTAGTTCCATAAATATTTTCACACACTCTGGTTATAAGTTTGAAGTAGTTTATAAGCATGGTGAGAATGGAGGAATTGGTCACTGCTGTAAGCACGAGTTGGAGACTGACTTGAAGACACTTAATAACAACAATAACATAGCACATAGGTATATTACATAGGTGGTGCAAACATTTAACACACTCAACTGCTCAGTGAAAGGTTGGAGATTTGAATCTTCCAGAAGCATCTCAGAAAAAAGTCTGGATAATCTACTTCCAAAATCTCAGCTACTGAAAATCGTCTGGAGCACTGTCATACTCTGGTACACATAGGCTTACCATGAATCAGAATCAATGTGATGGCAAGTGGTTTAATATAGACCAAGAAGACTGGTAATGAGGCATGTACTTGTGTAATTACTAAGAAGGGTGGGTCTGAGGAACAACGTCATCCAACATCAATGATGACAATAACCTCTGGACATTGTAATATGGAAAATAATCTTTATTTTTAAAGTACATATACTGCAAACTTCTTTAAAGGAACAGATCATGTATATTATCACTTCTTAGCTCATAGACCATAGTTTGCTTAATATAGTTTTAGAGCAAAGGTTTTAAGATACTTGTAAGCATCAGAAATCTTCTATTCAAGAGTAATCGTATGCTAAACTGCAGTAATCAAAATCAATCCAAGCAGTTATTCAATTTAATTCATTCAGGGTGGCTGGAAGATTGTCGGAGGTCCAAGAACCCGTCCTACTCTGCTTTTTCTCACAGTCTGCGGTTGCACAGAACATGAGAGCTCTTGGGAACAGAGAATAGATATTTGGATCTCTATACCCCAGAGAATCTCAAGAATATTCAGGAAAGTAATGAAAATGCGTGATTATCAAAAAAGCTCAGACCTTTAATCAACAATGTGAAATACCTAACAGGCTGTCAGTTGTCTGCACATTTTGCCTATGGCACCACCATGTTCAGCTTCCCAAGTCAAGACCTCATTTTTTATCTATGGCATGCACCATGTCTTCAGCAGCATGCTTTTTCAATTTGCTCATTCCCTTTCAGTCCCAGTTCTACCAGTGAGAGTTTACTTTTATCTCCTCATACCAGAAGAACTGTGCAAATCCCTTAACTGGTTTTCCTTTTAGACTCTCCACACTCTGCCCTCATCAGCCTGCCACAGATAGGTTAACTTTTGAAATTGTATTGCTTTGATTTGGTCTTCTATTTCTATCAATGACCTGAAGTCACTTCAATTCATTCAGTAATTGATCAGACATTTATGATGCCCACTAGTTAATGTGTTGGAAACTGCAAGATTCCCAGAAATATGTTAGAGTTTCTGCCTTCTAATAGAATAGATAAGACAGTGACAAAATACCAGTGATAGACGGTTGTATGTGACAAATACCATTTAAATATTGCAAGCAAAGCTCAAAAAGTTGGTAGAAGAAATTTCTGGCTGGTGATATTGGAAGACTTGAGAAAGCATTGACGAATTAGAAGGCAACATTACATGAAGACAGTACTTGTAGAGTTTTGTAGAGAAAGACATGAGCAGGGGCGGATAGGTTGGAAATCTTAGGGGTAATTCTGGAAATGACAGCCATATAATTTTAGGAGATGAGTCATGGAATATACTTGAAGAATGGAATTAGCCAAGTTTGTGGAAGGTTTGGAACATCAAGCCAAAGTGTTTAATCTGTGTTAAGCAGACTTTGGAAAAAACCAATAATTTTTAATGTCCTTATGCTGTTTTTGGAATTCTGGTGCGGCATGATAGGATAGGTACTAGACTGCAAGGTGGTGGTTCAAACTCACCACTCACTCCCTAGAAACTGGATATAGGGTTGCTAGGAGTCCAAACCAATTCTATGTCATTTAACAACCACAACAACATGCCCCCTTTTTTTTTTTTTTTTTTCTTGTTAGGTGCCATTGAGTTGCTTCCTATTCTTAAGGAGCCTGTGCACAACAGAATGAAACACTGCCTGATCCTGCGCCATCCCCACAACTGTTATTAGGCTTAAACACATTACTGCTGCCACCGTGCCAATCCATCTCATTGGGGGACTTCCTCTTTTTTTGCTGACCCTCCACTTTTCAATAATGATGTCCTTCTCCAGGGAGTGATCCCTTCTGATGTTACGCACAAAGGATAAGAGACAAAATCTCACCATCCTTGATTCTCAGGAGCATTCTGGCTGTATTTCTTCCAATACAGATTTGTTTGTTCTTTTGTCAGTCTGTGGTACTTTTAATATTCTCCAACAGTATATATAACTCAAATGCATCAATTCACCTATGGTCGTCCTTATTCATTGCCTGACACTCACATGCATATGAAGGTGTTGAAAATCTCATGGCCTGGATCAGAGTCACCTTAGTTCTCAAACTGACGTCTTTGTTCTTGAACACTTCAAAGAGGCCTTGTGTGCAGATTTACCTAATGCAATATATCTTTGAATTTCTTGATTGCTACAACTGAATGTTGATAGTGGATCCAACCAAAATGAAGTCTTTCACAACTTCAATCTTTTCTCCGTTATGCCCTATTCTCAGGAAAAATGCATGGTTGGTTGGACTTTGAAGTGAAAGTTGGGGAACTCATGAATTTCTGTGACCGTTACCTCTGACAGTTTTCCTCAAGTTGCTCATTTCTGTGGGTTGGAATTTTCTTATCAATAAATCAAGGGAGATTTAATGATATGATATCGTACCATTTATATTTCTAAATATATTTATGGACTACATGAAAAGTGAGGGATATGTTTTACAAAATGGTAAAAAGAAAAAAAAATCGGTTGTGGGATTTCCACAAATAGACTAGGTGTGGTGAAATCATGTTTGGTTAAAAAAAAAAAAATTCTCTTTAACTTTTCTACCAAATATTTGGTAGTGGTGATGTGCCATGGAGTCAGTTCAGACTTGACCCTGTGTGCTGTTTCTGAGGCTGTAAATCTTTACAGGAACAGAAAGCCTCATCTTTCTCCCCGTGGAGTAGATGGTAGATTTGAACTGCTGACTTTGCTGTTAGCAGCCCAACTCAGCACCCTCATATAAGATCATGAAATCCTCTGTAACTTCCTTTTGAGCATGGTACTCAGTCTCTACCCTATATTTGGAAAGACTTAGAGATATTTTAGAGAGAAGACAGCAAATATATCAAAATTCATAATCCATAAATATGACTATTGTTTGCAATTTAACGCATCGGTATCAATCTTTTTGTTGTTGTCATTAGATGCTATCAAGTCAATTCTGACTCATTGTGACCCTGTGAACAGGAGAATGAAATGCCTTATCTGGGTCCTGTGACTTCCTTACAATTATTGCTATGTTTGAGCCCATTCTCAAAGTCACTGTGCCAATCCATCTCATTAAAGGTCTTTCTCTTTTTTGTCGACCAAGCATTATGCCAGTCTTTGGAGTCCTGGTGTGGTACTTACTATAGGATAAACGTTGGACTGCTAACCAGAAGATCAGCAGTTCAAATCCACCAGTCACTCCTTGGAAACCCTTACTGGATCTCTATGCGTTGGAAGCAACTTGACTTCACTTAACAACAATGTGTGAGGTCCCAACTGATTGCATGTCCAAAGTATGTGAGTCAAAATCTCATCCTTACTCTTGAGGAGCATTCTGGCTCCTCAATAAACAGATTTATTTGTTCTTCTGGTAGTCCATGGTATAGTCACTATTTTTAACCACCACCATAATCCAAATGCATCGATTCTTCATTAGTCTTCCTTATTCATATCATCTGAGGTAACTGATAATACCATGACTTAGGTCAGGCACACTTAGTCCTCAAAGAGACATTTTTAGTTTTTAACACTTTTTAGAGAAGTCCTATCCACAGATTTGTTCAATGAAATATGTCATTTGATTTCTTGACTGCTACTTACATGGGCATTGCTTGTTCATGAAGTAAAATGAAAATAAAGTAAAATATTTGACAACTTCAACTTCTCCATTTATTATAAATTTGGGCCAGTTATGAAAAATTTTGGTTTCTTTACAATGATTGCACTATAATCCACACTGAAGACTTGATTGTTTGATCTTTACCAGCAGGTGCCTGAAGTCCTCTTTCCTTCCAGCAAACAAGGTTGTGTCATTGGCATATTGTAGGTTGTAAATGAGCCTTCCTCCTATCCTGATGCTGTGTTATTCTCCAGTTTGGGGAATTATTTGCTCAGCATACAGACTGAATAAGAATGGTGAAAACATACAATCTTGATGCATAGCTTTCCTGATGTTTATCCAAGCAGTATCTCACTGTTCTCTTTGAAAGACTGCCTCTTGGTCTATGTACAGGTTCTGTATAGGCATAATTAAGTGTCCAACAAGTTTTCTGCATATGAAGCAAACTTTTATCACCACACTACGAACTAATGGAAAATTCTTAATTTATATATTTTATTTGTTAAAAATTTTTAAGGGGTACATGAACCAGTGCACTTTTAATTTCCAGTGATAGAAATCCAACTCCAACTAACATGAACCTAAGGATTTGTAAAAGGCCTCACATAACTGGTAAGAATAGTGTGAAATAGCTTCATGTCCAAGTGATAACATGGCTCAAACAGCATCATTAAGATTCCATACCTTTTTCTCTAGTTCTTGGACATCTTCTTTCTATGTAATAGGTATGATTTTCAAAATGTTAAGCTCCCAGCTGGGAGACAAATGTATTTGTTTTCTAGATCCATATTTGTGCCCATTCCAAAGAGAGGTGACTGAGGAAATCATCGGACAACCTCTTTGATATCTCAAGCGAGTAAATTTTTGCTAAAGGTAATACAGAAACGGCTACACTCATACATTGACAGAGAACTTCCAGAGGTTCAAGCTGGATTCAGAAGAGGCCGTGGAATGAGAGGTATCATTGCTGATGTCTGATGGATCTTGGCTAAAAGCAGAGAATATCAGAAAGATGTTTACCTATGCTTTATTGACTACGCAAAGGCTTTCAATTGTGTGGATCATGACAAGCTATGGACAACATATGAGTATTTCAGACATTTAATTGTACTCATGAGAAATCTGTACATTGACCAAAAAGCAGTTGTTCGAACAGAGCATGGGAACACTGAATGTTTTAAAATTGGGAAAGGTGTGCAATGAGGTTCTGTTCTTTCACCATGCTTATTCGATCTCTATGCTGAGTAAATAATACGAGAAGCTGGTTTCTATGAAGAAAAACGTGGTGTCAGGATTTCAGGAACATTCATTAACTACCTGCGATATGCAGATGACACAATTTTGCTTGCCGTAAGTGAAGAAGACTTAAAATACTTACTGATGAAGATCAAAGAGCACAGCCTTCATTATGGATTGCATCTCATTGTAAAGAAAACAAAAATCCTCACCTCTGTACCAATAAAGAACGTTCTTATCAAAAGAGAAAAGATTGAAGTTGTCAAGGACTTCATTCTTCTTGGATCAACTATCAACACTCATGGAAGCAGCAGTCAAGAAATCAAACAACATACTGCTGTAGGCAAATCTGCTGCACAAGATCTTTGTAAAGTGTTGAAGAGCAAAGATGTCATCTTGAAGACTAAGTTGTGCCTGACCCAAGCCATGGTATTTTCAGTAACCTCATATGCATATGAAAGCTGGACAATGAATAAGGAAGACTGTAGAAGAATTGATGCTTTTGAGTTATGGTGTTGAAGGAGAATATTAGAAGTGTTATCGGCTGCCAAAAGAACCACAGATCTGTTTTGAAAGACGTGCATCCAGAGTGCTCCTTCGAGGCCAGGATGACCAAACTTCATCGCTCATACTTTGGAAATATTATCAGAAGGGACCAGTTGCTGGAGAAGGATATCATGTTTGGTACAGTGGAGAAAAAGAGGAAGATCCCCAGCAAGATGGATTGGCCAAGTGGTAGCATCGATAGACTCAAGTGTGGCAACAGTAGTGAGGTTGGCCCAGGATTGGGCAGTGCTTCTTTCTGTAGTGCATAAGGTCACTATGAGTCGGTACCCACTCGATGTCACCTAACAACAACAGCAACATCCCAAAATGGAGTGTTTGGCGTTTTTCTCTTTCATATTCATCTACTTTCCTATTCTTTCCTTTGCACCTTTTCACCCTGGAAATTATTCATAACTTCTGTTTCAAAATGCCCTCCCCTTACTTCTGTAGGATGATGGAATCTGCTCTGTCCCAGGACCGCGAAGAAAAGTGGCTTTTCTGGGGCAGATGTATCCCTCTAAGGGCAGCAGTTATTCCACAGTTGGGCATTAATTCATGATCAAACATTGATGAATCATGCTATTTTACTGAAAAGCACAGTCCTTAAGTCAACTACCTAATCTAAAGGAAGAAATTAAACTCTAAACCAACATAAACACATTACAAGTCATTAGTGTAATTAAAAAGGAATGTATAATTAAAACATTTGTGTATTTTAGCTCAAATTCATCTGCGGTCGGAAATTTTAATGAACTGTTCATCAAGGAAGTCTCAGGAGTCTGGGGATAAGTTTAGCATAACAAGAAACTGGATGTTTTCTTCCCCTCTGATTCAGGAGCCCCATTCCCTCTGGTTTCTAAAAAGCAACCTGTCATTGGCTCCACCAAACTAATAATGATTCTAAGTGGTTATGATTGCTTCCGTGTTTTAAACTGATGTTATCTTTTTATCCCTTAAGAATCATGTTTTTCATAATTACTTCTCTTTTGTCCTTTCCTTAAGACAAATGATTTTGTAATTAGCGATGAAGGAAGGAGTCGTCACTCCAAGACATCTGTCAAGTTGTCAGGAAGTATGTCTCCCTGTAGCTATATTTAAACTTTCTGTTTAATAGCCTCTTGCTTTATTTCACAAGAACATCTCTACGGAATCATGCACAGTATTCCCTAATGATCAGGTTCTAGAAAACACAGAGCAATTAGAATGTAAGAAATATCGCTCCCCAAAATGTCCTTCCTATTCATAATGTGTACCTCTCTCTCCCAGCATTCCCTTCTCCTTGGTCACACAGTCTTTCTCTTCCCCATGCACAGTGGGTTCTGGTTTAAGTCTCTAGCAGATGAGATGACCAAGTGTGTCAACAATTAGGCTGACATTTCCCCCAACTTCAGCATTCAGTTGTAACAATGCTCTCTCTGTCTCCAAATATATGGCAAGCTATTGTGAGAAACAGAATACTGCTCCCTAGAGAGCATACAACCATCACAGTGATGGGTATTCCATGGGCACCCTACAGAGAAATGAAGTAGTTGCTCACATTTGCTGTGCTTCCATAGAAGCTGCAAAAAGCAACAGCTTCCTGGGAACCCATAAAACCTCCTTCCTTAGAAACAGAACACAGACAGACAGATACGTGCTGTGGAGGGCTGAAGAATTTGGAAGGCCCATCTTTAAGGTATGAATTGAGATTACCACTGATCTCCAGTTCGGATGGCATTCTGTCAATAGCTACCACCCAAAATCTCACAGAAATCTCCAGTCTCTCCATTCACTTACTTTCTTTATTTTTCCATAGCTCATTTAACCCATGACTTTAGTTTTCTTAAGCAAAAGCAATGCACAGAGATGTCAAACATTTTCTAAGAGTCATATACACATATCAAACAGATAAGGAGATAGAAAAACATGGTGAGTTGCAGTCTGGTACTGACTTTTTTTCTGACCCTGGAGGACACACAGAAGCAGTTGTGGTCCACACTTACTGAATATTTTAGAAGTTGCAGTTGGCATATTTACCACTCTTAATGACTACGCTTCTAGCTTTCCTCTTTTTCAAAATATCCATACTATTGACTTCAGTCAGATGAGCATCATCTGAAAAGCTGGTCTAGATAAAATAGAAAAGAAATATTATTTAAGATATTTCTACTCATACTGTATTTGCCACGGACATAAGATTTTGTTGTTGTTGTTATTTGCTTGTATGTCTTTAATTGTGGTAAATATATATATATATACATAATACAAAACATTTGCCATTTCAATCTTCTTTGCATTTACAATGTAATGTATACTCATATTTTGCAACCATTATCATAATTTATTTCCAAATAGTTCTGTCACCTTTAACAGAAGGTCAGAGTGTCCTAGGCAATGAGTTTCCTCCTTCTTCCAGTCCACCACTGGTAGCCCCAATAACTCTAGGTTTGCATTAGGTGTCTGTTCAGATATTTTGTTTAAGCAGAGTCATATTTGCCCTTTTGTGACTGACTCATTTCATCAGCATGATGTTTTCAAGTTTTATCCATATTGTGACATGTATCAAAGGAGCTCTGGTAGCGTAGTGGTTATGAATCGGGCAGTGAACCGCAAGGCCAGCAGTTCAAAACTACCAGCTGCTCCGTGGGAGAAAGATGAGGAGTTCTGCTCCCATAAAGATTTACAGCCTCAGAAACCCTGTACAGGGTCGCTATGAGTCGCAACCGACTCCACAGCACTTAACAACATCACTAAAGTTCTCTTTTTGGATGATATTTCATTATATATTGAGGGTAAGTAAAAATGTTTTGTACTGCTACAAAATCACAGAAATCTTTATTAAACAACAACAAAAAAAATTAAGCATGAGAAGTTATATTGTTTCACAATATATCCTCTAAGTCTGTACATTTTGAAGGCAGTGTTTTCATCGCCCTAACTTCCCTGAAGAATTCTGCACTCTTTGATTTACACCACGTCAAAAATGACAGTTTTGGAATTCTCAAGGGACTAACTCAAGTTATTTTTAAATGTTATTTGGATTGTAGCAACTAAAAGAAGTCTGACGGGCAAGATCAGGACTTTTGCTTGGATTTAGTAAGGTTTTCCAATGAAATTCTTGTAGAACAGCCCTCGATGCCTTCAAAGAATGAGCAAGTGCTCCGTCATGATGGAAGAAAATTACTGGGCACAACTTTTTCTGGCCTTTTTCACATAGTGCAGTTTTCAATTTTCTTAAAATTTCTCCCTAATAAGCTGCCATGATCATCAAGTGCCATTCAAGAAAATTTATCAAGATTATCCCTTTATGTCCGCAAAACAGTCACCCTAACTTTATGAGCTGACTTGACTGCCTTGAATTTCACTGGCCTAGTTGATTTCCTCAGATTGGACCTTGTTTTCCGGAGGCACCTTAACAAGACTAAGACAAGTGTATTACTGAGAGATACCATTTGTAACCATCCAGTGACCACACAGACATGTTTAAGCATGTTTGTTAGGAATAAACCCATGAATGAGTGAAATGAAACCCTAGTAACAATTCTCTTTTTACTTGCTGTCACATATACCACAGTTTGTATATCTATGCTTTTGTCTTTGGAAAGCTAGGCTGTTTCCATCTCTTGGCATTGTGAATAGTGCTGTAATGAACAAAGATGTGCATTTTTCTGCTTTCAGATCATTTAGGCATACACCTAGATGTGGAATTGCTGGATTTCTTGAAGATCAGTTATGTTTCATGAGATCATCAAATATTATAAGAAAGAACTCTAGGAATCCAAGAGCACAGAGGGTGGGGATTTTGCCTTCTGCTGGCATTGGCATAGGTTGGGGCTGGTACTAGTGACTAGGAGAGGGGTCTCATTGGATCTGTGTTGTTGTTAGGAGTTTTCTAGTGATCCCGATTCATAGTGAGTGACCCTATGCACAGCAGAATGCAACACTGCCCGGTCCTGCACCATCCTCACCATTGTTATGTTTGAGTTCACTGTTGCCTCCACGGTGTCAATTCTTCTCATTGGGGGTCTTGCTCTCTTTCACTGATCCTCCATTTTTCTAACTATTATATTCTTCTCCAGGATCTTGTCCCTCCTGATAATATGGCTGAAGTATGAGTGACGAAGTCTCATCATCCTCACTTCTAATGAGCATTCTGGATATACTTCTTTCAAGACAGATTTGTTTGTTATTCTAGAAGTCCATGATACTTTCAGTATTCTTTGCCAACACCATAATTGAAATGAATCAATTTTTCTATGGTTTTCTGTATTCATTGTCCAATTTTCACATGTATAGGAGGTGCAACGCTGTAGGATAAGCACTTGACTGCAATGCCAGTTTGAACCGTGGGATAGTTGGTTTAAATTCACCAGTCTCTCCTTAGAAATACTATACAGGGTTGCTATGAGTCAGAATTGACTCGACAGCACTTAACAACAACAGGAGGTAATTTAAAATACTATGACTTGGGTCAGGAAACACCTTATTCCTTAAAGTGACGTTCTTTCTCTTAACACTTTAAAGGTTCTTTACCTAATGCAGTACATCATTTGATTACTTGGCTGTTGTTTCCATGTGTGTTGATTGTGAATCCAAGCTAAATGAAGTCTTTGACAATTCAGTCTTTTCATTTATCATGATGTTATTTTTTGTTCCAGTTGTGAGGATTTTCATTTTCTTGATGATGAGTTGCAATCATACTGAAGACTGCTGTCTTTGATCTCCATCAGTATTTCAAGTCTTCTTCACTTCTAGCAAGCAGTGTTGTATCACCTGTATATTATAGGTTGTTAACGAGTCTTCCTCTAATCCCGATGATACATTCGTCTGCATATGATCAATTTCTCTGATTGTTTGTTCAGCATACAGACTGAATAAGTATGGTGAAAGAATAGAACACTGGCAGACAATTTTGCTGATTTTAAACCATTCAGTATCCCCTTTTTCTGTTTGAATGACTACCCCTTGGTCTATGTACAGATTCCTCATGAGGCCAATTAATTATTCTGGACAGTGTTCTACTACTATTCTTATTGTTTTCAGTGGTTAACCACTAACAAGTAGTCCACTTCTCCTTCTTCCTAGCCCATCTTGATCTGGAAGCACCAATGAAATCTGTCCACTTGTCCATTATAAGTGACCCTGTTGGTATTTAAAATATGGGGCACAGCTTTCAGCATTGTAGGAATATATAAGCCATCAAAGTTTGACAAAATGACAGACTAATGTTGGATTGCACTTTGTAAGTGTTGCTTTTCTCTTGTTTTATGCAGTATGTGAGCAATTAGGGAAGAAGTGTGGCATTCAGTTGGTGGAATAATATAATAAATCAGTGTGTCCACCAACTTATTCCTTCACACAACTCATAAATCATGATTATATGTAAAATGAAATAAAATCACAATAGGGTTGAATCTATTCAAATGCCACTTCTCTATTGTGGCTATTTTTATTTTCCCTTAAGTTATGTACACTTCAGTTTCATATTTTTTTCAAATCTTTGTTTACATCAATGTCAAGCAGATCATCATAAAACATTTATTGTATCAGTACATTGCCTTTCAGCTATTAAGAGACTGAAAAGTCTCCCAGTGGCCACAGTTCATTTCTGGCTTGTTATTCCCTGCCCTCACCTGAGTCATTCTACTGCTCATGATTTCTCACTATGGGCACCTGTGTTCATTTTGTGGGCACCCATCTTTAATCCACTCACTTCATCCTAATTCCTACTGGTTTATCCTTATTGGTAACATTGCAAAAAGCAGAAATATAGACAGAAATTTGGGTCATTGAAACACTATATATCTATCATGTTGGCCCTGTTCTCTCCAACTCTACAAGCTTTTTGTTTTTGTTTTTTATGTGAGAGAAAAACCAACAATCAAATCTCTAACTTGCTACAAGCTGCAATGGTGCTGGCCCACAATGCATAGCAACCCCTTACACAATAGAAGAAAATATAGTCCGGCCCTGCTCCACTTCCATAATTAGTTGCAGATCAGATAGAATGAATAATGGGATTTTCATTGCTATTCAACAGTTTATTTCATGTTATGGATTGTGATCTTTACAATGTAGTAATATCCTGTATCCATCTTCTTTTCTGTGCTTTCTATTTCCATTCCTCCTTTTTTCTTACCCCTTCTTGTATTCTGAACTTTGTCCATGGGAAAATACTGCCCTTTGATCTCAAATGGCTGATTATTCTAAGAAGTGCAGATTTTCCTAGTGTCACTGTTCGCCTTATAGACTTGACTGTTCAATTGAAAATTGAGCCATAGGAAGTGTCTTCAGTTCTAGGTCTGAAGGATAACCAAATATAATCTCAGGGGTTCCTCCAGTCTCTATTCAACCAATAAATCTGGTCATTTTATGATTTTGAGTTTTATTTTACCTTTTTTCTCCTACTCTATGTAGTACCTTCTAACGTGATCCCATTCAGAGCAGTTCATAGTGGTAGATGGGACCATCCACTACTGGTTTCAGGGTCATGGAGGATGAAATTTGTGTGGTCTTAAAACTTACCTTGTGGGAGGTCATATAAATATGCAATATTGGCTCCTTCCTATTCCTCATCACCTCTAGTCAACAACTGATGTGGGCAGTTCCCAATCCTTTATGTGAACTTTTAAGCACAGACTCACAGTCTGAGTGTAGAAATGGAGGCTAGAAAAGTTTTAAAAATATTTTTCAGGATATGGAAATGTAATAGTTGTGGATTGAATAAATGGGTGAATAAACAAATCATAAACAGACAATGAAAATTCTTTATGAAAAAAAGAATAAGGAATGATAAGATACCATTTTATAGTGTAAACATATGGAGAGGTTTGACATGGAAGATCCAGAACTTCACAAATGGTTGCATCATTTGAAGTAGAGAATATTTTTGAAATGCTGTATGGTTTTGTTTTTAATTTCTTTGGAATACATGTTAGTATGACCTTTGATCCCGTACTCTGTAAAGTGCTGCAACTGTTAGCAGTAAGCAACTTGACAGCAACTAACAACAATCACAATGATCTAAAAAGTAGAACAAGAATACAAAGAACTAGACACACAAAGAAAGACAAAAAAGAAAAAGAAAAACTAGAGGACCTATCCAGAGGTTACAGCATAAGACTAATAGAAATTAGAGCAAAGGAGAACAAGCAAAACAGAATTAATGTATTGTCAAAGAAATAATGCAAGAATACACCACAAAATAAAGGACATGTTTTCAGATTTAGAAAGTAACCCACCTAATTCTATGTGAGTCCTGTTGTGGAACTGTAAGATAATGCACTTGACTGTAAGGGCAGTTTGAACTACAAAGTTGGTAGTTCAAACCCACCTCAGAAACCCTATAGAGGGTCACTATGAGTAGGAATCCACTCAACAGCACTGAACAACACAACAAACCTATGTGCAACTAGTGAGAACAGACACTCAGCAAAAGATATCATTGCAAAATTTCTGAATTTTGAATTAAAGGAAATATTCTAAATTTCCAGAGACCAAAAAAAAAAAAAAAAAAAAAGAATAGCGGTTTTGGAATTGTAATCACATTTTATTTCTAAGAGGGAAAAAAAAAATAGTTGAAACAAAAGAGAATGAAATGTGTTTTAGAGATTAAATCACAGACTATAATCTTCTAATTGGAATTTAATGCAAGTTGAAACTCTCAAAAAAGAAGGCAAATATTCAGAAATGCTAACTTTCAAACAACTAGAAAGAGGTTCTTCATGCATACTTTCACAGGATAATACCATAAAAGATTTCCTATCTAAACAGAAAAGATGGAGACATGTGATGCAGAGGGCTGGCTTTCAATGGGAGAAGAGACAATGGACCTTTCAGGATGACCGTGAAGGGAAGCCCTGTGATAATAACAGGTGAATCCACAAAGCAATCAGTGTGTACAGATGGAAGTAGTTGAAGAAGGGATTATGTGTGAAGTCCTCTTACATGGTACTTTTAACTGCACTTAAAGATAAGCTCATCTATTCGAAAATTCGAGGTTGAATAAAAAATGAAGTGATTATTAATTTTCAGGAAAATAAAATTAATGAATTAAACTGTAATCATAGTTCATTGTTCATAGTTTGTAGTTCAATTGTGAGTGATATTTCCATAATCCATCATACATTTTCAAATTATGGTTTAATCTCCAATTTGGCTTAACCTTCAATGGTAAGAAACTTTGTTTCATTGTAGTTGTTGTTAAGAGACATAGAGTCAGTTCCGACCCATAGCAACTCTGTGTAGGGTTTCCGAGGAGCAACTGGTGAACTTGAACTTCTGACCTTGCAGTTCAAGCAGTTTTGCAGTCTGGTGCATTACAATGATTATAGTCCCCTCCATGTTCCATCAGTTAACAGTATTTCTCTCTTTTCATTTTAACTCTTTTGTTTTTTTTTTAAACACTCAGGCATATATAATAATTCATAACACCAAAAGGCACATTCTGCAAGTCTGCCTCCTTGCTGCCAGCTCTCAGTCCCTCTCTTTCCATGAATCTAGAGTCCTCAGCTGCTCCTTCTCTCCATGTCCCCATCTCTGCCTCCATCTCTGGTGTCATTGCTTCTCTGGATAGGGTCCCACATTCTGCTTGTGCTCTTCACCCTTGATGTTCCTAGAGTTCTCTGTTTCTGAGTAAGATTAACTATTCCCCTGTTTTTGTTACAAAACTTCTGCCTTTACAATTGTGACAGTAACAATTATTCATGATAGCAATTAATCACTATTGAATCATAAGAATCTTATCCCCATCTGTTTTTGTTAGACCCATCTAGACAAGATGAAAACTAGTCAGTGGGAACTCTATCCTACATCCGCACACTCAAGCTAAACTCCTTGAAAACTTGTAAGCCAGTCACTTCATGCCTTTATCATCCCCTCACTTTAGGTAGTCAATGTCTAAGTTGCCTGTCCCTGTCTATCCTGCATATAGAGGGGATAGCATTGATACTTGATGTGAAGACTCCTTTCCTCTCTGTTGGCATTTTGAGCTACTACATCTGTAAGTATAGGTCAAGTTCACCAAATTGTAGCAATATACTCTCATTTCCTTTATTAAAAATAGTTATCTTCCTCTAGTTGAGTTTGATTATCAAGCCATCAAGGCTAGGTCAAATGGGTACTATCTGCAAATTTGGGTGTTATTTTGTGTCTCCCCTCACTTCATATCAGCTGGTTGCTTCACCCTCAACTCTAACCCTCCATGGCTATGTCCATGGGCTGAGGTATCCCCAGGTCTCACCATACTTTGGAACAACCAGTCCTTCCTCTTCTCTCTCTCATCTCCAGGTCAACAGGACTCTCTGGAATGTGGTTTAACTCAGCCCATTTCTTCATTTCTTCCTTTACTCTCTTCCACTCACCAGTAGACCAATGTGATCACCAGAAAGCTTATATGCCTGCTCATGTGTTCCCCTTTGAGTTTCAGTCTTAGAGGGAGGAAATTCACTCTTGAAGTGCATATCAATATGCTCCTTCCTTGCCACTTTCAAGTTGCTGGTGACTAATCTGAGGCTTCAGAACCTCACTGTCTCCCTTGACTGGTTACAGATAGTATGGCTGTTTGAATATTATTTGCTGAGCTATGTAGGACTGAAAACACTCTTTTTAATTGATTTGTATGTACTATGTTCTGTTATTAAATATTACTAATGCATGTGTTCCATACATGTTGGTGTGTGTATGTGTGCACCACTTGAGTCTTGACATTTACCAGGAGTTCCTTGAGAAAGAAACAGCGTCTCCTATTTCTCTGAACTCCCCATAGCAGTGACATGATGTTTTAGTAAGAATGTTGGATATTGAACAAAGCTTTATGTTGCTAATACCTAGGTGTGACTAGTACCAGCACATAAGGGAATCAAATAACAACCACAACTAATAAGGTACTTGCAATAGTCACGTGAGAGAATAATTAGCTAAGTTTTCTGGCTGCAAAAAAATGTGCTGGCACTATTTCAAGTGATTTACAAATATTAATTCATTTAAATTTCAGAATACGCCTACCAGTTGGGTGTTGTTATTATTTTTACTTTACAGGTAAGAGAATCAGGACACAGTGAGGTTAAGCATGACAGAGCCAAATGGAACAGGACATATGTTCCTTTCTGTCCTCCCAGACCATGTGTTTTGAACGTCACTAGTGACATTGTCCAGAAGGTTCTTACTTATCTTCATTTAGGATCTCCACTCAGAATCTACACTATGATAATAGGCATAGGGAGTTACACATCTCCTACAACTTATACATTTCTAAGCAGAGTACCTGGCATGGAGTGAATTAGTTCAGCACTAATGAGTATGTATGAGCTGAACAAATAAGAAAGCTGTGATGGACAAGAGGCTGCCACACAATCTACAATGGTAGAGTGGTGGGGAATTGGAGTACATTTGACCCCATATATCACTTACCGTGAAAGGGTTACTAAATAACTGCCCCCAAACTCAAAAATGTGAGTCAAACTAACTTCTATGATTTATGTGATATTGGTGAAAAACATATTTGGAAGATTTTTTTCTAAGAATTAAATTGAAACAGTATAGAGTTAATCATTTTGTGATCATTTGAATTGGCAAACGTGTTAAGTGCCATTGAGTCAGTTCTACTTTATAGTGATCCTGTATAGAGTTTCTGAGGAGCAGCTGGTGGGTTTGAACTACTGACCCTGGGATTAGCGGTCCAGTTCTTATCTTATATTTCCACACCAGGACCTAAGGGCTTATATCCACCGCTCTTCTGTCCACCTGTCACAAAACTGTGGTGGCTTTCATGTTGCTGTGATGCCGAAAGTTACAGCAGGGTCATCCACTGTGAACAGGTTTTAACAGTGCTTCTAGGTTAAGACAGACTAGGAAAAAGGATCAGGTGATCTATTTCTAAAAACCTGGGCAGCAAAAACCTTATGAATAGCTGCAGAACACTGTCTGATACAATGTTAGAAGATGAGCCTTTCAGGTTGGAAGGCACTCAAAATGTAACTGTGCAAGAGTGGCCTCCTTATGTTTGTTAAAATAGAGGGTCAATGAGAAAGAGGACACCCAAGGAGATGGACTGACAGCGGGTGCAACAGTGGGCTCGAACACTAATGCTGTGGGACAGCAGTTCGTATTGTTGAACATGAGATCATGTGAGTTAGAACTGAGTCAAGGTCACCTAACAACAATCTTTAAGACAGAGAGTCCTGGTGTGGTGCTGTGGGTTAATGTGCTGGATTGCAAGGTCGGTTTGAACCACAAGCTCAGAAGTTCAAGCTCACCAGCCACTCCTCGGAAACCCTATACAGGGTCAACTATGAGTCAGAACTTACTCAATGGCATTTAACAACAACAATCTTTAAGATTTAATTTATTTCAGGAGGCTTTAACATGGCATTTGCATAGCAGGTACAACAAATTAGATAATTTTGTCTATGTTTCAAAAGTGAAAGGATGCACTAAAGGAATTTAAAAACTGTTTTAATTGTAACATATCATATACTACAGTTAATTTCCCAATTTGTCTCGTATGTAAAAGTTAAGGAAACAGATTTCTTAAAGAGATGCATCAAAGACTGGCTTTCTTAACTCTAGACAACAAAACAATACTGTTCAGCTGAACGCTCCAGTTTGTTAAATTCTAATTAAATGGAGTTTCTGGTTTTATTTCATTTTGTTTGTTTTCTATATCAGGTCTTCACAAACTTATCCTACAATCAATACATGCTTTTATTTTTGTCTTTACCAAACTGGGGGACTTCCAAATTATTGTTTTGGGTTTTAGTCCCTCAAGCACAAGGCATTTCAGGTTGAAGTCTTCTGAGTGCTTTGCTGTTTGTGTGTGTTAATTAGCGTTGGTTTTGTGATCTTTGCTGTCAGTTTCCTCTGCTCCACAATTTGAGAGACAGTGATGCTAAACGAATCCCCAAAGGTCTCTGGAGACCATTTCCAGTTGCATTACTGATTTATTTTTGTCTTGACCAGATGGCTCCAGGTTCCTGTGACTGTACGGCAGTCCTTTTGATTACCCTATTTATCTCTCCCAGTGCTCAATTTAAGGGTCAAACCTCATGTAACACATTTGCCAGCAAGATAAACCATTCAAGCCTACTGCTGTTTGGACACCATACTTCTGACATATGCTCTGTGCCTCATTACACACCAAAGTTATTAGATTTAATACATGTTTTTATAAACTCCATAACAAAAGCAGGCAGGATTTTTTGTTGGTTTGTTTTCCCGTCCTTCAGAACATGTAGCCAATGGCAGGACACAGCCAGGAGGACACAGCAGAAAGGAGGGGACTCTGCCCATCTCCCAAGGCTCCCTGACTGAGGCCTTCCTTCTCTTTATGGAGGTGGCCATGAAAAAGATGAGCAGAACGTTTTTAATGAAACCAATAAAAATGCAAAGGAAGATTTAATGTTTAAAGAAACAATAAATCAAAACTGACAACTGAAATGCAATATTTCACCATGAGATTGAGGAAATCAATTCATCCAAAGGGCACACTTGGCTTCTGTTAAAAAAAAAAAAAATCCCCACACATCCTCACACAATAAAAGCCATCATATCAGCCGAGGCTAAATAAGCTCTAGTTAATGGATTTTGAAATCTTGAAAAACATGCATGAAGCCAGACAATACAGAATCTCATGGCATTTGGATACACACATATGCACAACACACACACATGCCACAATATCAACAATCCAAGAAGCATACAAAACCCTACAGTCAAAACCCTCTCAAAGTGGGGATGGTGGTGGTGGTGGTGGTTCAGGGATCAAAAAAATTTTCATTATTCAGTGTTGTTGTTGTTGTTAAGTGCCATAAATTCAGGAGTGCCAAATTGTCAGAATATTTGATTCCTGAATCATCTCCCTTTCAGACTTTCCAAGCCATGAAATATATAAGTGGATCCTATCTAAAAGCAGGAATCGTAACTTAGCCTCTATCCTCAGGAAAAAATAAACAAACAAAACCAGACTCTCTAATGCTTCAGGCCTATCTCATCAAGCTTATGTTGAATGTTTACTACATCCAGCGTTTGTTCTGACTTCATGAAACATTAAATTTAACAAAAAATATTCTTTCCTCATAAGGGCTCACAAGTCAAATGAGAAATTATTGCCTACTCTGGAAACTGCAACAGAATGCTGTTTATGGAAGATGCTATAGCGAAGGTTAAAAAGTACATGAAAATGGTTCCTGGTATCTTGGAACAATTTGCAGAGATTTGATTAAGCTAGATTTGAAGGATGGAAGACAGCAAATTGTTATAACCTGGAGAGTTAAAGGTGGAGTGATTTTAATGGTATGGTCAGATAAATAAGGAGCTCTGGTAGCACTGTGGTTAAGTGCTTGGTTGCTAACCGAAAGGTTGGTAGTTCAAACCCATCAATTCTCCTGGGAGAGAAAGATGTGGCAATCTTCTGCCATAAATATTATAGCTTTGGAAACCCTATAGGATAGTTCTACTTTGTCCTTTAGGGTCATTGTGAGTTGGATTTGACTCAGCAGTAATAGTTTTTTTGTTTGTTATTGTTGTTTCATTAGGTAATAAAGACAGAAGCAAAATGGTGCATAGGTTTTCTGAGAAACAGAGAGAAAGAAAGGATGTTCTAACAAGAGAATGAAGGACACAAGGGTCAGATTGGGCAATGGAGCTAATAAAAATAACTAGATAAGGACTGCATAATCTTGACACTGTGCCAGGTGGTTGTCGTATGTTGTCAAATTTAATCCTATCAACAACTCTTGTTTTCTTTTTTTCCTGAACTTTTTATTTTGAATTGAGTAAAAGTTTATAGACAAGATCATCAGTTTTACATTCAACAAATCGTACACTTTGTTTCATCTCAATAATTAAAATTCCCTCCCTGAAAAACAGTTACCCTACTTCCTACCTGTGGTTCCCTCTTTACATCTTATATTTCACAAATGAACAAAGCAAAAATATTTGATGAACAAATACAAAACAAAAAATATATATTCATTCAAATGTCCAAAGGGTATGTTTTACAAGTCAGCCTCCTGCCCGCAGGCACAGAGCCTTACTCAGTCCACGGACCTAGAGTCCGTACTTTCTCTGTCTCTCCATGCCACCACCTTTGTCACCACCTCTGCTATCACTATTTTTCCAGATAGGAATATCATGTTTCACTCAGGCTCTTCCTTTTTGATGGTTCTGTGATCATCTGTTCCTCAAATGGAAGATGAACTACTCCCCACTTTTAGTTGCACATCTTCTACTATTTCAGTTTCATCAATAATTCTTTGAATAAGTATTTAGTTCATTTTACAGCTGAGGAAACTGAGGCATATGTGCCTGATGCACAGAGAAAATTCCAAATCTAGCATGTAGCTCTGTCACGTGGGCAATGCTACAGAACTCCTCTGTAGTGACGCCAGATAGAAACTGAGATGGCCATTAATGATTGTCTGTCAGTTCATCCACTCTTGATACTATTCCCCTCACACTCATGCATTCTCTTATTCATTCTTCCCACCTTCAATGCCCCCATTTTCCCTTCCCCTAATATCCAGTCTCATATTGCCTCTAATCCTCACTGTTTCAGTTTCATTAACTATGGTAGCCACAGTCTTCCAGTTCAATACAAAATCATCTTAGTTTATTCTGGAAGTTTTGGTTTATGTGTATATTTTATCTTCCAATAAAAACTTTCCTTAAGGGAAGAAATCTTTTACTATCTTTATTTTATTTTATTTTTTTTATATCTTCACCAGAGTTAAGACCTATCATGATTAATTAATTGATAATGCCCCTCCTTCCCCTAAGAATTTTACTTTGGTCCAGTTCAAATGTCTGTCAAATGCCTTATTGAATACCTCTCATAACAACTAAATCCTGGAATTTGTGTATTCTGCACATGAACCCAACGCACACCTTGTAATATAGAAGTCCTGGTGTGGCGCTGTGGGTTAATGCGCTGGACTGTAAAGCTGTTTGAACTGCAAGGTCGGTGGTTCAAGCTCACGAGCTGCTCCTTGGAAACCCTATACAGGGTCGCTATGGGTCGGAATCAACTTGACGGCACTTGAAAACAACAACTATTCCGGTAGCGTAGTAGTTACGAGTTGGGCTGCCAACCTTGAGATCAGCAGTTCAATACTACCAGTGGTTCTGCGGGAGAAGGATGAGGCATTCTGCTCCCGTAAAGATTTATAGCCTAGGAAACCCTGTGCAGGGTCACTATGAGTCGGAACCGACTCCACTGTACTTAACAACAACAACACTACTCCAGCAGGGTTTTATTTTGGACATTGATGTCCTTTCTAGATTTCTCCACAAGCTTTCTGTCAATAGCCTTTAATGTAAGAGCATAAACAGTAACTGATACCATGAAAGAATCAATGGAATATTCATATGAAGGGCACCCAATTCTATCTGATATACTTGAAATGAAAGGGAGCATATGCATAGATGTTTAAATACCTGCTATTTTCTGCCTCATAAAACAAATTCTAACCATTTTAACATATTTTCCTTGAATATTTGCATTTTGCATTTTCTAGGAGTTATTGAACACAGTTCAAAAGCACATTTTTATAGACATCATTTTTTTGTACTATGAAGCAATCTAGTTGTCTATTGTTTTCCTGTGTGTATGTGTGTGTGACTCTTTTGTCTTTTCCTTCATTTACACGTCAGCTGTCACCCTTCTGTCATCAGGCATATTTTTAAGTGTCCACTTCTAGGTCATTGCTCCTTATTTCTTATGGGAAGGGATGTTAGAAGGCTTGTTAATGAGATCACAGACTTGAATGAATTTTCTAGAGAATAAAATGTATAGCTATGGAGCGATGTCTTCCTTCTTCATGTCTGTAGTTATTGTGGTTAAAGTCTGATCCATAAATAGATATACAGTAAATATAAGTTGAATGTAGAAAGCATCATACAAGTTCTCTGAACATAGCAAAGATACACATAAATCATTTGATTCTTAAAGTTCTACTCTAATTTTGGAGAGGACAAAAACCCAAACTCATCACAGATATATTATTCATGGAATGTTGTTGTTGTCAAGTGCCTTTGAGTCAGTTTCGACCCATAACAACCCTGTATAGGGTTCCTGAGAAGCAGCTGGTGAGCTTGAACTGCCGACATTGCAGTTCAAATGGCTTTGCAGTCTGGCGCATTAACCCACAGTGCCACACAAGAACTCCATTAATAGGTTAGATCAAAAAGATTTCATGACCAAGTAAGTGTGGAGCCAATGTTCCTCTGAAGAATTGAAACACAGTCTGGAAAAGGCATTGCTGTTGTTGTCAGGTGCCATCGAGTCAGAACCGACTCATAGTGACCCCATGTACAGCAGAACGAAAAAATGTCTGATCCTGGGCCAAACTCACTATCGCTGCCACACTTAAGTCCATCAATGATGCCACCTGGCCAATCCATCTGGTTGGGGCTCTTCCTCTTTTTCTCCGACCCTCCATCTTACCAAGCATGATATCCTTCTCCAGCGACTGTTCCCTCCGGACAATATATCCAAAGCATGAGAGACGAAGTTTAGCCATCTTGGCCTCCAAGGAGAACTCTGACTGCACTTCTTCCAAAACAGATCTACTGGATCTTTTGGCAGCCCATGGCACTTTTAGTAGTCTCCTCCAACACCACAATTCAAAGGCATCAGTTCTTCTACGATCTTCCTTATTCACTGTCCAGCTTTCGCATCCATATGAGGCTATTGAAAATATCATGGCTTGGGTCAGGCGTACCTTAGTCCTCAAGCTGACATCTTTGCTCTTCAACAGTTTAAAAAGTTCCTGTGCAGCAGATTTGCCCAATGCAACAGGAAAAGGCATTATGTAAATACATAGATATATTGGTGTTGCTTTTGTATGCCTCGAGTCAGCTCTGACTCAAACCTTGTATAGAGTTCCCAAGGAACAGCTGGTGAGTTTTTTGAACTGCTGACGTTGTGGTTCAAACAAATTTGCAGTCCAGAACAAAACCCCACATTGCCACAGTCCTATATATAGGAGTGCCGGTGTGGTGCTGTAATGGTAGTGGATATGTGCAGTTGAGTTGGTTCCAACTCAGTGACCACACATAGGATGTCTGAGGCTGTAAATCTTTATGGAAGCAAAACGCCTCATCTTTCTTCCTCCAAGTGGCTGGAGGATTCAAACTTCTTACTTTGCAGTTAGCAGACAAATGCATAACCCACTATGCCACCAGAGTTCATCTGTGTGTGTATGTTGCTGTGTTTTGTTGTTAAGTGCAGTTGAGTCAGTTCTGACTCATAATGACCCTATATAGGGTTTCTGAGGCTTTACATCTTTGCGGGAGCAGAAAGCCTCATCTTTCTCCCATGGAGCAGCTGGTGAGCTCAAATCATTAACCTTGTGTGTGTATTTTTATAAATAATAAATACATTTTTATTTGTGTGTATATTCAAATAAATATGCAATATATGTTAACTATACATGTAAATATATATACATATATAATTAATTCTGTATTTCAGAATGAAAAAGAAGGTTGGATTTAAGATTCACTAAATCTTTCATGTACAGATATTCTCTGAGTGTCTTTGGAATTCATATCAGATGCTTCTAATTTAGACCTGTGACTAGCAGCCTTCTCACTGAACCAGGTCCCTTCTGAAGTTATGCCTTCTAAGGCTTTGTGAAAGATTTGGGAAGCTTAGGACATATGCATGTATGGAAAGAAACAAGTGAAAGAAATGATTGGAAAGTGGGTAGATTTTCTTTTTCTGCAGTTGGCTTTTATTTTTTAAATAGTCTTGCACTCCTTTTCAATTTTCCCCTCACAACCATTTCTTTCCTCTGCTCCCTCTCTTTTTCTCCTTTATTTTAATGGCTACATCTTTGCTCTGATGTGTCAATGGGAGTGGAAAATCCTGTGAAGCCAGGGCTTAATGAAATGCCAGCTGGAACAGAGGGATAAAGTTCCTTTGGAGTTGCTTCAAAGGGATGCAGGCTGGGTGAGCATGGGACAATGACATCCAGGCCTGAGGACAGGGACTGCCTGGGCCAGCTGGCTTGGCCTGGGCTGGCCCTAACGAGGCATGAAGGGATAGGAACCCACGTCACTGTGCAGTCGGGGGCATGTGGGGGTTGGTGTGGGACTGGGGATTTAAAATGCACACACACACAGAGGCTGCATCCATATTTTTCATAAAAGATGGTTTTCTCATGAAATGAGAAGCCAAAACGTGAATCTTGCCAGAAGATGCATGAACTAAATTTGTTCAAAATCCCTGGCTTCCCAAATGCAGTCCAGCACCAACTCTCCCACTCTCTCCTGCCTGTTGAATATATTTTGTATTTCTTTTTATAGGAGAATTACCAGGGAAACCTTAATTTTCATAGGACTTGAAGGAGATTTACGGGTGCTCAGTGGTCACTTTTGGTCAGGTGGCATTTGTCTTATTTTTTTTTTTTTGTTAATAAAGCAGGAAAAACAACTTTGAAATAAACGATAACTCTAGAAGGCTCAAATCCCAGTATTGTTGTCAGGTCTATTGGAGCTTCAGCTTCAGAAACTGTTGTATTTGAAAGACATGAAATACAATCAGCTGCAATTGTGGCCATATGAGATTTTAGGACACCACAAGGTAGGATATGTAGTTTTAAACATGCATACTACCTTGTGTGCCGGAGACTTGGTGTGGCACTGTAGAATAAGTACGGGACTGGTAATCAAAAGGTCAAGGGTGCCAACCTACCAGCAGCTCCTTAGAAACCCTACACAGGGTCTCAATGAAGCAGAATTAACGCAATGGCACTTAAAAAGAACAAATGACAAGGTGACTGAGCTTTTACATATATATAATTGTTGTTATGTGCCGTGGAGTCGGTTCCGACTCATAGCGACCCTGTACAGGGTTTCCGAGGCTGTAAATCTTTACGGGAGCAGAAAGCCTCATCTTTCTCCTGCGGAACAGCTGGTAGTTTTGAACTGCTGACCTTGCAATTCGCAGCCCGATTTGTAACCATTATGCTATCAGATATATATATTTCTTTTTCTTTTTTTTTTTTTCCAAACTGACCCCTAGTAGTTTGCTAATGAGGACATTTGATCAATTATACTGACCAGTACATTTTAATAAGTTAGTTTTAAAAATGTGTGTGTGTTAATGCTTTTACAGACTAAGCTTTTCCTAAGTACTGAGGTGCTTCAAGACTGGAACAAGCATAGAAAAGATAATTTTCACCCATTTCCCCTCCTCATGAGAACTGACAAACAAGAGGTTGAAATACGTTTTATGTTCTGAACAACAAATATTTACTGAGAAATCAAAATTTATATGGTCCCTGAGCCTCACAGTCTAGAAAAAAATAGAAGCATGAAACTTTGTTTAGTTCAGTTTCATAAGCAGATAAAAATCACTCACTGTTTGCAGGCATTGTGCTATATGATGAAGAACACAAAGAAGACATTGTCCAGACTTCCTTGTGAATATAGAAGAGAGAATACATAAAATTTCTACATAAAAATTTCATTTTGTTGGTCAAAACAGCTGAATATCAGAAATTTCATATGGTAAAAGAATTATGTACAGAATACATGTAACTTTTAGTGAAACTTTCCTAAAGAAGGTGACATAATTTAAATAGAAAAAAAGAGAGAGAGGAGAATATTCTAGAAGCAATTCCATTCAGAAATTATATAGTATGTGAGAAGAACTAAAAACAAATCTAGTGTAATTGCTCAAAATATTCTGAGAAGGAAGAATTACTGGAGACAATGCCAGAGAGAATAGCTAGACAAGAATAAGGAACGCCTTATATGAGAGTCTTGGACTTTATTTTGTAGGTAAGCAAAAGAGTTTTAACATCTGGAGTGAATAGGTCAATTATAGTATATTGGATAAATTACTCATGCTCTTCAATGGGGGGTAGTTTTTTGGTGGTGATTAGCCTCCATCTGCTACTCCTGTGATGTTGTAGTATAAGTACTGAGCCACAAGGTCAATTTGAACTGCAAGGTGGTAGTTTGAGCCCACCAGCTGCTCCTTGGAAATACTATCACTATGAGTTAGAACCAACTTAACGGCACTTAACAACAACAAAACGCATACTTGAGGAATCCTGTTGTTGCACTACAGAATAAGCACTCGGCTGCTAATCACAAGGTCAGCAGTTCAAATCCACCATCTGCTCCATAGAAACCCTATAAGTTTCGCTATGAGTCAGAACCAACTTGACGGCACTTAACAACAGCAATCCATACTTGAAGTATTTATCACTGAAGGTCAAAATCTTTAGCACCAGTATGTATTATATATCAGCAAAAATAAAGCAGTAATCCTCACAACCAGAGCAAAAACTAACATCATTATAAACAGAGAAAATATCGAAGTAAAGGATTTCATTTTATTTGGAGTCACAATCAATGCCCATGAAAGCAACAGTAAAGAAACCAACTGATGTAGTGCATTGAGCAAATCTGCTGGAAAAGATGACTTTAAAGTGTTAAAAAAACAAAGATATCTTTTGGAAGACTATCTTGACCCACTCCATGGTATCTTCAATCATGCCATATGCATGTAAAAATTGGACAATGAATAAAAAACTGATGTCTTTGAATTATAGTATTGGTGAAGAATATTAAATATATCATGGACTGCCAGAAGAACAAACATATATGACTTGGAAAAGCATGATCCTTGGAAGTGAGGATGGAGAGATATGTTATCAGAAGGAACCAGTCCCTGGAGAAGGACATCGAGTTTTGAAAATAGAGGATCAGCAGAAAAGACGAAGACCCTCATTGAGACAGACTGACACAGTGACTGCAAAATTGAGCTCAGCTATCTGAACAACGATGAGGACAGCCCAGTATTCCTTAAGCTTTACATAGGGTGGCTATGAGTTGGAACTGACTACACAACACCTAACAACAACCACCTCATACACAACTGTTCTCTGTTCTCTGCCCTGATCTCTGTCCTGCAAACCGACATCTACGGCTTGCCATCTCACCTTTAAGTTTTGTTAACAGTAGATATTGGCAATTGCTCGAGCACTTTCAGAGACGTTAGTATGGTGTATTTATTCCCTAGTTTCTCTACAATTTAAGTGATGGTTATAGTACTCTGTGGCCACAGCATTGTTGTTGTTGTAGTTAAGTGCCATCCAGTTAGTTCAGCCTCATAGCCACCCTGTATAGGGTTTCCAAGGAGTACCTGGTGAGATTGAACCGCTGATCTTGCGATTCAAACGGATCTTGTAATCCAGCACATTAACCCACAGTGCCACACTAGGCGTGGCATTAGGTAGACATTAATCTTTACACCAGCTATCACCATGCCTTTGGGCTTCTGAGAAAGATCCTTTTAGCAATCTCTCCTCAGGAAATTCCCTTTGATGTTATTAAGAGCTGTTGAGTTGGTTCTGACTCATAATGACCTTGAATATGGTTTCTAAGGCTTATAAATCTTTGCTGGAGCAGAAAGCCTCATCTTTCTCTCATGGAGCAGCTGGTAGGCTTGAACTGCCAACCTTGTGGTTCACAGTCCAGTGCTTATCCTCCAGAGTCACTGTGCTTCCTATTCAGTTTAGCATCTCATTTACTGTCAGGATTCTGATAGGCCATCACAGATGATGGCTGATAGTATAACTGGGAGAGTGCTAATATTTCAAATGAGAGGTGTGAGGGGCTGGACAAGATGTATACCAGATATATCTATTCTAGAAGGAATTTGAATGTTTTAAAGTTAGTGATTGTTGTTGTTGTTGTTAAGTGTCGTTGAGTCGATTCTGACCCATAGTGACCCTGTATAGGGTTTCTGAGGAGCAGCTGATGAGCTTGAACTGCTGACCTTGCAGTTCAAATGGCTTTACTGTCTGGCGCATTAACCCACTAAGTCTACAGAGATGAATGTCAAGAAGAAAGATCCAGAAGGCTGAGACAGAGGTTGAAAAGTTATAGTGGTCAGTATTCATGAAGTCACAGGGCAGGAACTAGAGATATTGAGATGAATACCCATCCTGCGGCACAAATAGTTTGAGTTCAATCTTGTCTGCTTCATAGACTTGCAATGCTTTAGTATTTACAAGCACTATACCTGAATGAATTCCACTATGCAATTATAATAATTATCGTATTTCCTTTTGTATATCTTTATGCCTGGATTAACATGTTTTGGTCATATACAGAAGAAGAACAGTAGACAAGAGATGACAAACCTCCCAAATCTTTGGTTTAAATAGTTACATTTTCATTTATGACACTATCTCTTCTCAAATGTCTTGTCTTACATCTGTGTCTACCCATTATCAGCATTGGTTTCTGTTTGTATTTAAGGTGGGGGGCAACAATGCTGATGTGACCACTCCATCATGCCATTGTCTTTAAAGCAGTGTTGATTCTTAGTGGCATTCTAGAGAGTGAATGTTTCCCCTGAGTGATGGTTCTAATGCTATTTGATAGTGTACCCAGAAAAAGATACAGGTTGATCCAAGATGAAAAATCAAACAAATCATTCAGAGGTAAAAATTCCAGAATCAATCTCACCAATCTCTTTTTAATCTACTGTTTGTAATTTACAGAGCAAGCAAATAATATCTGGATAATGAAGCAAGCATTGATTTTGCCTCACTCACTAATCTTGGTAAAGTTACCATTCGCCTGGTGAAGCAACAGACAAAAACGAGTCCAATGTTTAAAGAACCTCTATTCAGAAAGTCTCCCTAGTCTCTGTAATTGAAATCTTGCCTCTGCTGTGGGGGTTTTGGTAGGAGTCAGTGACACACTGGCAGGTGACGAGGCCCTGCTGTGCCCTTGTCTAGGCCTGGGAGCCTTTGCTTAAGGCCAGAGCATTCTGAGATCAGTTGCTTTGCAATTTCCCCTTGTGAAGGACTGCCTCTAAGGCAAGAGCCACTCACCATGGTCAAAGATGCCATTAGCTGTAGTCTCTTGCCAAGGTCAAAGTGCCTTATGGCTACTTAATGCCTTATACCCTGGCCAAAGCAGTTAAAAGCCAATTTCACAACTCTAAATCCCACCTGGCCTAATAGAAACCTTTTCAAACGTCAAGATCCAAATACCTTGCTTGCACACTGAAAGCTGAGACCAAGACTACATTCCTAGCCTCACCTAAAGACTTAGCCTCTACATGATTATTTGTTTTCCCAGTTTCTTGTTTTTGATTTCTCAGTGTTCCCAGATAATACACAAAGATGTTGAGATCCTGAACTTATTTCACTCAAGTCCAGCTCTTCCTATCATGCTGTAGCCTTAATTTATAAGTATAAATTATCAGAGGTTCCATGGTGTCATTTGCACATATTCCCATCAGTGTAATTGGCAACATCTATTTGATCATCATGAAAAGGTCCCTAAATGTGACAAATGCTTTGTGCTTTACTGCTAATCATTGAGGAGTCCTGGTGTGGCGCTGTGGGCTAATGCGTCAGACTGCAAAGTCATTTGAACTGCAAGGTTGGTAGTTCAAGCTCATCGGCTGCTCCTTGGAAATCCTATACAGGGTCATTATGGTTGGAATTGACTTGACGGCACTTAACAACAACAACAACTAATCATCAACAAATTAAACCCAACCAGAGGTACCCTTGAGTAAAGGTCTAGTGAATTATTTCTGTAAAGATTGCAGCCAAAAAACAACAAAATCCTATTGAATAGGTGCCACCAAGTAGGTACCAACTCGTAGTGACTCTACGCACTACGAGTAAAAAAACTGCCCAGTCCTGCGCCAACCTTACAATCATTGCTACACTTGAGCCCACTGATGCTGCCACTTTGGCAATCCATCTCGCTGGGTGTTTTCCTCTTTTTTTTTTCTGATCCTCCATCTTTCCAAACACATGATATCCTTCTCCAGTAACTGGTCCCTCCTGACAATATACCCAACGTATGAGAGACGAAGTCTGGTCTTCCTGGCCTCCAAGGAGCACTCTGTGTTTTATCCAACACAGATCTATTTGTTCTTTTTTTTTTGAAGTTCATGGTACTTTCAATATTCTCCACCAAAACTACAACTCAAATGCATCAATTTTCCTATGGTCTTCCTTATTCACTGCCCAACTTTCACATGCATATGAGGTTATTGAAAAGACCAGGTGCACCTTAGTCCTCAAACTGATGTCTTCGTAACACTTTAAAATGGTCTTGTGCAGCAGATTTGCCTAATTCAATATGTTGTTTGATTTCTTTACTGTTACTTCTATGAGTGTTGATGCTGGATCCTAGAAAATTGAAATTCTTTGACAACTTCAATCTTTTCTCCATTGATAAGAATGTTGTTTATTGGTTCAGTGGTGAGGAATCTTGTTTTCTTTACGTTAAGATGTAATCCATACCGAAGTCTATGGTCTTTGATCTTCCTCAGTAAGTATTTTAAGTCCTCTTCACTTTCAGCAAGCAAGGTTGTATCATCTGCACATCACAGGTTGTTAATGAGTCTTCCTCCAATCCTGATGCCACGTTTTTCTTCATAGAACCCAGCTTCTCAGATTATTTGCTCAGCATACAGGTTGAATGCTGTTGTTGTTAAGTACCATGGAGTTGGTTCTGACACATAGTGATCCTGCTCAGGGTTTTTGAGGCTGTAAATCTTTGCGGGAGAAAGATGAGGCGTTCTGCTCCCGTAAATTGATGATCATAGATTGTTATGGTCTACATAATCAAAAGACTTTGTATAGTCAATAAAGCACAGGTAAACATCTTTCTGGTATTCTCTGGTATCCATCTGCTATACGCAATGATATCCATCATTCCACATCCTCTTCTGGATCCGACCTGTACCAGTAGTAGAAATTTCTTAACAGTTTTTAATTCCTCTGAAATGGGGCATGGCTTGTCACCAGCAATTTTAGCAGCTGACTTTATAATAAACATCATAGAGGATGGAAATACATACAGGACTTCTCTTTACATCAGAAACCAGGATTTTCCCAACATTTTTACTGTGGTCAGCTCGTTTCATAATAGAAATGAAACATTCTATGTCTCTATGATAAAACCAAAACCCCAAACCAATCTCACTGCCATAAAGTTGATTTGAATTCAAGAAACCCTATGTGTGACATATTGTTGTTGTTGTTGTTGTTGTTGTCAGGTGCTGTCGAGTCGGAACCGACTCATAGCGACCCCATGCACAGCAGAACGAAACACTATCCGATCCTGGGCCAACCTCACTACCGCTGCCACACTTGACGCCATCAATGATGTCACCTGGCCGATCCATCTCATTGGGGGTTTTCCTCTTTTTCTCTGACCCACCATCTTATCCAGTATGACATCCTTCTCCAGGGACTGTTCCCTCTTGACAATATGTCCAATGTATGAGAGACGAAGTTTAGCCATCTTGGCCTCCAAGGAGCACTCTGGCTGCTCTTCTTCCAAAACAGATCTATTGGGTTTTTGGCAGTCCATGGCACTTTTAGTATTCTCCTCCAACTCCACAACTCAAAGGCATCAATTCTTCTACGATCTTCCTTATTCACTGTCCAGCTTTCGCATCCATATGAGGTTATTGAAAATAACATGGCTTGGATCAGGCACACCTTAGTCCTCAAGCTGACATCTTTGCTCTTCAACACTTTAAAAAATTCCTGTCCAGCAGATTTGCCTAATGCAAAACATCGTCTGATCTCTTGACTGCTGCTTCCGTGAATGTTGATAATTGATCCACGAAGAATGAAGTCCTTGACAACTTCAATCTTTTCCCCGTTGATAAGAATGTTGTTTATTGGTCCAGTGGTGAGGATTTTTGTTTTCTTGACATTGGGATGAAATCCATACCTAAGGCTGTGTTCTTTGATCTTCATCAGTATATGTTTCAAGTCCTCTTCACTTTCAGCAAGCAAGGTTGTATCATCTGCACATCGCAGGTTGTTAATGAGTCTTCCTCCCATCCTGACACCATGATTTTCTTCATAGAATCCAGGTTCTCGTATTATTTGCTCAGCATACAGGTTGAATAAATATGGTGAAAGAATACAGCCTTGTTGCACACCTTAGAATTGTCAACCATTTGAATTTGAAAGGGCAATATTTGCCCAGGGCAAAGTTCAGGAGGCAGGAAGAGTTAGGAAATAAGGAGGACTAGAAACAGGACACATAGGGAACAAGTAGGATAAGTTATGTTACACTGTGGAAATTGCAATGAATGACATGAAACAAAATGTGTCAATGAAAGAGATGAAACAAAATGTGTGTGAATTGTTGAATGGAAAACTGATTTGCTAGGTAAACCTTCACCCAATTCACAAAAAATAACTAAATGAAAAGGAACTTCACCTCTAACACTCTTTTGGCAGTCCATGGTACTTTCAATATTCTCCACCAACACCACAACTCAAATGCATCAATTCTTCTATGGTCTTCCTTATTCAATTAAATGCATATGTTGATAAGAAAAAAGAAAGCTCTACTACTGCTGCTGGTATCATGGTGAGTAGTATTTATGTAAACAGAATTTTATAATTGTTAAGAGTTAAAGTGGACTTCACTTTCCAGGCTTTATATCTGTGATAACTACTATGTTGTTGTTAAGTGCCATCAAGTCAGTCTCGACTTACAGTGACCCTGTATAAGGTTCCCAAAAAGCAGCAGGTGAGTTTGAACTGCGGACCTTGCAGTTCAGACCGACATAGCAGTCCAGCTCATTAACCCACAGCACCACACCAGGACTTCAATAACTATTACACATAGAGGATATTGTGACTATGACTTTTACCTGGGTCAATGGAATTGCTTTCTTTCCTTACTGATGAAGTAAGTGTTATGCATTAAATTATATCCCCACAAAATGTCTTGTAAGTATTAACTTATAGGGTCACTTTGGGTTGGAAATGACTCACTGGTCTTAACAACAACAACAGAATCCAATTTTGGATGGGTTGTCTTTGTTATTTTAATGAGGCCAGATTAATGTAGGATGTGTTTTGAGAAAAAAAAAAGATCTCTTTTGAGAGAAAAAAAAGATAAAAACATGTCTGCAGAGGAGAAATGAGGTAAGATAGATATCAAGACACATGAAGATCTCCAAGAAACCAGCAAGCTGAAAAGACAAAGATCTTCCTTAAGTCAACAGAGAGAGAAAGGATTTCCCTAGAGCCAGTGAACCGAATTCTGATTCCTATGAGAAAAAAAAAAAACATGTTTGCTAAGCCATTCACTTGTGGTATTTCTGGTACAACAGTCCTAGAAAACTAAGAGAGAATTCCATGGGGGAGAAGCAGAGCTGCTGCTCCAACTAATATCTAAAAGATGGAAACGGTTTTGGAATTAGGTAGTGGGTAGAAGCTGTAAGAATTTAAAGCTGCCTAATAGTAAAAGTCCTGCTGTGGTGCTGTAGGATAAGCAATAGCATGGTCTGCACGGTCTGCAGTTCAGACTTAACTAGCTGATCTTCAGAAACTCTACACAGGGTTGCTATGAGTCCAAATTGAGTTGACAGCACTAGATTGCCCTGAAGAGACTGTTGTTGGAAATAGGGATGTCAACGACATTTCTGGTTAGGGCTCAGAAGTAAGTGAAGAGAGTTATAGAGAAAGTTGCTACTGTCTTAGAGAATATATATAACGCAAACAGTAGAAGGCTGCTAACATTTTGATGTTAAATGTACTTCTTTTTGTGAAGCTTTAAAAAATGAAGAACATGTCATTGGGCAATGGAGGAAAGGCATTAGTTTATTCAGTACCAAAAAGAAAAACTTGTCTGAAGTATATTCAAATGTTGGCTGGAAGGTAGAACTTTTGAGTGATTAACTAGGATATCTGCTTGAGAAGATTTCTAAGGAAGATCTTAAAATTTTTGAGTGTGTAATTTCTCCATGTTGCTTAGTAAAAGGCAACAGGAAAGAGAGACTTAACAAAAACTGTAAAAATTAAAACAAAATTTAAAGATCTGGGGAAGTCTGTTTTATAAACTAACAATATATGTCCTAGGATTTTCACCACGTACGTGACAATATGCTTTTATTAAAGCAATTAAACCTGTGAGTGATGTAACCAACTACAACATCAGAAAATCCATTAGCTTAGACTGAAGAGGGCAGAGAAAGAATGAAAGGAAAGACCACTCACTATCTGCTTCTTGGAATTCTTTAGGCAAAAAACAGGACAAAGATGTTACATTGGTTTCCCTACCAGAAAAGAAAAAGACATGCCTGGAGCAGTTCAGAGATCAACAGAACTGTTGGAAGGAGTATGAGAAGTAGGAAGGAGCATGGGAAGTAGGATCTTTCTGGTTTCAAAGGGTGGTGCCACAAACTCCTAAGTTTCAAAGTCTGAACTTCACTAACTCAGTTCTAGAGTATGGAGCTGCCCTTCAGGTGTGCCAGGAGGATGGGGCTGCCACCTAAAGCTAAGGAGTTGGGACTTCCATGTCCAAGAGTCAGAAGAATAGAGTCTGCTGGGGCTTGGAGGTAGGACCAGCACTCAGATGAACTAGGAGAATGGGGGCATCTAAAGCTGTGGGAACACAGTTGCTGTCCAAGTGAGCCTGAAAGATGGAACTGAAGTGCATGGGCAATGGATCTTCACCCAGAACCCAGATCTTGGAGGACAGATTCATTATCCAGATGGTCTCAGAGAACACAGGATTATTTTTAAACCATGTGACCTAATGTAAATAAATTGTTCTGCCGGATTTGGGACTTGCTTGGTGACTGTAATCTCTTCCTTCTCTCTAATTTTTTCTATTTGCAGTGAAAATCTCTACCTTGTGCCCATTCCACTATTGTACTTTGAAAACAGATAAATTGTAGCCTAGATTTCATAGGTTCACAGATGAAGGGAAGTTTTGACTAAGGATGGAATGCCTAGTTTTTCCTACATTTGATTAAGATGCTTCGTAAAATGAAACTTTGGATTTGGAATTGATTTAAGACTTTTGGGATTGTGTGATGGGGTGAATGTGTTTTGTTTGCAGCAAGGGCTTACATTCTGAAAGTGAGATGCTGTGGATGGAATTATGTCCTCTCAATTGTGTTGGAAATCCTAACCTCTCTGCCCATTTAATCCCACTTGGAAATGGATTTCCTTGGTTATGTTAATGAAACTGGATTAGTGTAGAGTGTATCTTGAGCCAATCTCTTTTGAGATATAAATAGGATTAAACAAGCAAAGCAGGCAGCAGAGATGGGGGAAGAAAGATGCCAAAACACATCAAGATTACCTGGGAGCAAAAGCTCAGAAGACACAAGGACCTTCCTCCAAAGCCAACAGAAAGAGAAGACTACTCCTAGAGCTGGCACTCTTAAATTTGGACTTCAAGTCTCCTATAGCTTGAGATGGTAAACTTCTCTTTGTTAAGGCCATCCATGTGTGCTATTTCTGCTATAGCAGAACTAGATAACTAAGATACGGGCTATTACTTAGAGTTCCAGAGAATATTGCCAGTTCATATTCCTTCTGATTTCTTCAATATTGATTAAAATTCATGCTTCCTTACCTGAAAATTGATAACATACATTTTATTTTTATAACTTCTTGTTGTAGGGAAGGAATGCTGAATTCAAACCCTCAAGACTGGAGACTTTATTTCTGCTAAGACCAAAGGCAGCCATGGAGATATTTTGGGGAGTTTCATCTTAACAGCCTTAATTCTTTTGAGAAATCCTTAAGAAGGCCATAGTTAAAATAAAGTCGGCATAGACAACATGTCAGAAGCAACTAGAGGACATATTTGAACACCAAAGACATTCAACCACATAGTAAAAGAGAACACCCTATGAGATAATAAATACTATATTTTCATAAAAGTATGTTTATGAAAATTGTTAGGAGCCACAATTTTGTCTGTCTGTATTACTTCATGAACTCTGATAGGTTTTTATCCATAAAGCCACTATTGAATAACTGCCATCTGTCTGGGACTGAGACACACACACTAGGAAAGCAGAGATATAGTCTACTTTGCTGAAGTGCTAATAATATGATAGAAAGAAAATAAACTTGAAACACGAAATGATACAAAATTAGATTTAATTATATAATTATTATGATTCCCCAGACACAACAATAGTGTATCATAAAATTATCCCTTATGGAACAAAGCTGCTACATATATAGGACTCACTGGGCCTCAATCTGGAAATCTTAGGCTGTTTCATGACATTTACCACAGTAGGCATCCAACAGAAAGCTAAACTCAGCAGTGAAAACCACATACACACACAATTGTGCAAATTACATTGGGGGAGGGGTTATAGATTCTGTAGAATTATATCTGTAATCCTCATCTGCTTGGAAGTCTGTGAAACCAATATTAATAAATTTATCCTTGTTTTGATTCATTATAGCTCTAACTACTAGAAGACTTTAGTTCTGTCCAGTGTCATTCTCAGCTGTGGCTGCAATTTAATCTTTTATACACCTTATCTTCTGTTAAATTCTATCATGTTCCTTTTCTTGTCAAAAAGACAATTGATTTTCTCTTGCACATTGGTTCATTTCCACTTCCATCCACATCTTACCCATGTACCCTCATTCATGCATATGTATTTGTGGTATCCTATTAAGGACTGTGGCGTGGTGGGCTAATGCGTCAGACTGCAAAGTCTGAATTGCAAGGCCGGTGGTTCAAGTTCACCAGCTGCTCCTTGGAAACCCTATACAGGGTCGCTCTGGGTCAGAATCGAATTGACAGTACTTAACAACAGCAACAACAACATTAAGGACTGAAAAGTTAGTTTGAACCATAAGATCAGCGGTTCAAGCTCACCAATCGCTCCTTGAAAACCCTATACAGGGTCTCTATGAGTCCGAACTAACTCAGTGGCACTTAACAACAACAAATAACATTAAGGAGTCCTGGTGTGGTGTCGTAGGATAAACACAGGACTGCTAACCGCAAGGTTAGCAATTCAAACTCACTAGGTACTCCTTGGCAACCCTATATAGGGTTGTCATAGTTGCAACTGACTTGATGGCACTTAGCAACAACAATGATTAAGACATCAGGTCCTGTGGAACATCAATAAGCAAGACAAATTAGAAGTTGCTTTCTACTTCATATGAATGACCCTCCTCTTGTATTTCTCTGTCTAATTTATCAGTTTAATACTAAGTCTGTGAAAAGTAAATGATGTTTCTTCTTCCTTTGCAATTTTGCATTTTCTAAGATATGAATCACCTCTTCAGTCTTCAGCAAGCAATGTATGCAAGGAGTGTAAACTTGCCTGTTCATAGTTATCATATCTATTTACTTTGATTCACCCCTTTAAATAAGTAGTTTTGCTCTATTTCTTTACCCTATCATATAAAAACTGTTTTCTATGATAACAATCAGAAACAAAGTGTTTAGGAAATACTAGGCATCTCTATGGCATTTGATCTTTGTGTGACCATGCATTACCCTAGTGCATTTCCTGTATAGTTTTTGATTTGATAATGAAAGAAAGAAAGGAGTATTATTCCAATTTAAACATAGAATTGTGAAAGAAAAAAAAATGTATTCCCACTTTAAATATAGAATGGTGGGGGAAAAAAAAATGATCCCCAAACTAAGAGTGGATTCAAAATTTTGTGGTTTTTATCCAACTACCTATTTCCTTCCACTCTTCCATCTCATTCGCTACCATCAAGTCAATTCTGACTCATATAACCCCATAGAACAGAGTAGAAATTCTCCATACAGTTTTTAAGACTGTAAACCTTTACCAGAGCTTCAGCTTTCTTTTGCTGGTGGGCATCAACTGCTGACTTTGCAGTTAACAGTCCAATGCTTAGTCCACTAAACCACTAGGGCTTGTTTCTGCTCTTTCATAGGTCTTCAGTATTATTAAATGATTCACCAGGAAGTACAATAAGTACTTTCAGTAGAACAGAATGTGTGTATAAGAATGTTCTATCATGTGTGAGTGAGTTGGAGACATACAGCTGTAACTTAATTCTGTAGGCAAGTTGAAGACTTCCTTTTAGTTGGAGCATCCTCCTTCACAAAATGATAGCAAGTGACTTAATATGACACATTTCTTTGTCTTCTTATATTGGTGTTTGAAGAGGACAATTCCAATCCCACTGTTCACATTAGCAGATGCTATCAACTATGGAGAAACTGGCTTTGTGATCTAGAAAAAGACAATGGAATTTTCTATTTGAGCTTCAAATTTTCTAAAAAATGGGAACAAACATATTTTCTCTAATTATCTCATGATATAATGTGGTTCCAATTTGAATATATCAGTATAGTATTGTTAAACGTAACCTATAAATCCCTTCAGTGAGGGGTCTTTCCCTAATACCAGTGCAGACATGTTTTTTTTTTTTTTCCTTTCTAGATTCATAGCATACATGACATCCTTTCCACAAAATTGATGCTTACATGCAGTCTTGTATTAATCATAGTTTTATTTTCCTGTCCTAATGGGCTACAATAATTTATTTATATAATCCTTCATGTTGCACTGCAGGTGAATGCATTAGACTGCAAGGTTGGTTTGAACTGTAAAGTAGGTGGTTCAAGCTCTCCAGCTGCTCATCAGAAACCACTTACAGAGTCAGAACCGACTCGCTGGCACTCAACAACAACAGCAAATTTTCAAAGTTGTGTCTTCTTCTAGGTTATCTTACCTTTTGTTATTAAACAGTGTAATTCAAGGTGACATCATATGTGTCTGAGTAGACGCATGCTCCATAAAGATTTCAATACTGATTTTTCAGAAGAAGATCACCAGGCTTTTCTTCTGGGGAGTCTTTGGATGGATTCAAACCTCCAACCTTTTGATTAGCAGTTGAACATCAGCATTTGCACCACTTAGGAACTGCAGGTTACTTTATCAGCTGACAGTATAATTTCCATTCCTGAGGTTAGTTTACTTGCCCAGTTGGTTGGTGCAGAGTCAGGACAGGAATCCAAGTTATTCACATAGTAGGCTTTAGTCTCGTTCCTGGACAACAGCCTACTCTTTATTTCAGGATGTCTGCTCCAAAGGAAATCTATGGCGTGTAGTTTTCTATAATGTCACACTCTATCCATAGAAGGATCTTCAGAAACACTTTATTGCATGAATAAATTTATGAGTCCAAATTGATTCATATACCACTAGATAAAAAAAATAAAGACTTTAACCTGTTGTGTCCCCCTCATCCGTGTATCATCAGTCTTAGCTAAAAACAAAGCATGTTTTGAAAAAGACAATATGTGACATTTGATTACAAACACAAAAAGTCTTTATATGTGATTACCTCATCATTATATTATCTTCAGATTGTGGTTCTCTATACTTATTGCCTAATTGTAAAGGTTATTATTTGTATTTAAAGCATAGATGTATATAAGCAGCTTTAACAGTTTTCTTTAATGTGTTGAGAGGAGGAATTGTGTGTTGGCTGTCTCTCAGCTTCATGACTGAGGAGCTGTGTGACATTTGTCAAATCAATTAACCTCTCTGTGTTTGAGAGTTCCATGTTTTGAGGAGGTTAAAATAATACTTGTTTTCTGTAGCTGCCTACACCCATAAAGTGAAAGACATGTCTTAGGGGAGCAAAGGCAATTATTCAGATGATTCAGGCCAAAATCAATCCTGCCATGAAGCAAAAGCAAAAAAAAAAAAAAAATTAAAAAAGCAAGTGTGCGTTTGGACCTCAGCTGTCCAGATTGCCTGTCGACATCAATCAAATTCACTGAATAAGTGGTTCAACCCTTTGCTTCCCTTTGCTTATGTTACAAAAGCACCTTTGGGGGCACATTTGCTTGTTAAGACCAGTGAATGAATCATTAATGGCTTCAAGCCACTTAGCATACAGCCAAGAATAGTTGAAACAAGGAAGCTCTGGATTGTCTAGGTTTCAGAAGATGTCTATCTTCCAAAGTCACTTTAAAAATTAGCATCAAAAGGAAAAGGGAGAGAAAACAGAATCCAGATTTGATTGTCAGTGTATACAGGATGCTGAACTAGGTGCTTCATTTGTCTTCTGATCTCATCCAATCATCAGAACAATAGTATGAGATAAGAAGTCAAACAAAAGAAAGATGAGATTGAAGAACCCCAAGTCACAGAATCAATATTTGGCAGTCTGAGATCTGGAACCTAACTAATTCCAAGTCCATGAGTTATCTACCATATCACACTTGGTCTGCATGTGTAATAGGGTTTTGTGCCAACTTAACTAGGCTAGGATTTGTAGAAGTTAACAGTTGTGATGTGATTATTCCCATGGTGATGAAACCTAATACAGTTATAGTTAACTTGGATGAGTGGCTATGAACAGCCAATCAATTGAAGGAATGATTTCTTAAGGGTGTGGCTGACTCTCAATATAATGGACATACAGGAAGGATTCTCTCTCTCTCTTCCTCTGGGGGCATGGGACTCTACAATGTAAGAAAATAAACTTCTATTCATATATATACATATACAGGTTTCACTGGTTTTGCTTCTGTAAGCCTTAGACACTGTTCATACCTGGTGTTGTTGTTGTTGCTACGCGTCGTGGAGTCGGTTCCAACTCACAGCGACCCTGTATAGGGTTTCTGAGGCTGTAAATCTTTACAGGAGCAGAATGCCTCATCTTTCTCCTGCAGAACAGCTGGTAGTTTCGAACTGCTGTCTCTGAGGTTTGCAGCCCAATTAATAACCACTACACTACCAGAGCTCCTTATATGATACAGTTAAATTCAATAAACATCACTGAACCTCAACAAAATGCTAGGCATAATGATGTCAAACACTGAGCATACTAAGGTGAATGAGGCATGGTTCTGCTATTAAAGAATCTTACTCACATTAGGTGAGTGACACACATTAACCTGACAGTAAGTAAGGGACTATACAGGAGTCCTGGGGTGGCGCTGTGGGTTCATGCGCCAGACTGCAAAGCTGTTTGAACTGCAAAGTCAGTGGTTCAAGCCCTCCAGCTGCTCCTCGGAAACCCTATACAGGGTCACTTTGGGTCGGAACCGACTCTATGGCACTTAACAACAACAACAACATACAGATACAGAGCCATGAGTTTCTAGAAGCATCTTAATGGACACAGGTTTTTAAAGTCTAAAACAATATTGTCTTAGACAAAGAATCCATTCTCCTCATGTATTTGACCGAAAATTCAAAGGTGAGTCCAGCCTAGGTGTGCTTGTAGTACAGAGCAGATGGAGTCTGGTACTTGATGCCAGGTTTGAATCCCAGTTGCACCTTTTACAATGAAGTTTACAAATCACCACTTGCTAAACTGTGAGCATCAGTTCTGCCTTGGTAAAAGGGGGGTAAAAATGAATATTTCATAGGGCTATATAACTCAGAAACCATGGATGGATATTGTTTAGTATAGTACTTGGAATGGTAGGTGTTAAGGAAGACATAGCCATTATTATTCTAATTTTTATGTCTTATAAAAAATGTAAAAATGATGAACTACTTACAAATAGGCCATTTAGGTTAGGTGTATTAGGGATTAAAGAGTAGATTCCTTTTCTGTTACCATGGAAACTCACAAGGAAGATTAAATTAAATAGTGAGTGTCAAATTAATGTGAAAAATTATAAATATTATGCACAAATGAGTATTCTACATACATGTGATTAAAACATTTCTGTTCATTGACTTGATGGTCAGTATGTGTTCAAAAGAATAAATGGATGACATTTCTGATCAAGAATATTTTTCTTAATCTAAATAATTCATGGAACACTACATTTTATGTAGTTCAATGTATATTTTAGTCCTAGCATCTCCTCCCAAAGGAGCCTTAGTGATTCAGTATTAAGCACTCAGCTACTAAACTAAAGATTGGCAGTTCGAAACCACCTGGAACTCCATGGAGAAAGATGGGGCAATTTTGTACTACTATAAATTGGAATGGGCATGATGCCAACGTTTTGTTTTGTTGGTTAACCTGCCAAAGGTTAAATACAGAATAACACAGGGAGAGTTCTTGACACATGAAGACATCATTAATAGTAATATTCATTAATAATAAGTTTTGATCTACCAATCTCTGTGCTCTTTGACTAAACAAATCTTTGTCAAGGACTAATAGAACCTTCACTCATAGAGCAATGTTTCCTTAGTATTGTGAGCTTGGCCGTACCCACATAAACTTCTGATCAGTTCCTATAATATGTGCTAATGGAATGAAATGAATACTAAGAGAAGGAGGTATGGAATCTAGTTTAAAACAATCATTGTTGTTTTTGTTGTTAAGTGCTGTTGAGTAGGTTCCAACTCATAGCAACCCTGTACGGGGTTTCCAAGGAGCAGCTGGTGAGTTTGAACCACTGACCTTGTGGATCAAACCAACCTTGCGATACAGAGCTTTGTCCCACAGAATCACACCAGGAGTCCATTAAGCACTATTTAATAGGCACCTTTTCTACAAAAATAGAGTGGGTAGAAGGTAGTAGCATTAGTTTTATACCTTTGCTTTAAGCTAGTGATGATGGTAGAGCTAGTAAGTTGATAGAGTATACACAGTTACTAGATTCTTAAGGACTGATAACCAACTACCAGTAGGGCCTGAGATGGCATGACATTATACCAACTAATTCTAGTATAGGGAGTTGGCATGTAAAAGTTACTTGACTAATGGACTGATCATTTGGAAAGCCTAATCTTATGAGAACCCAATTAATGAAAAGTTAGGGAAGATGTGCCTTGGAACCTTACAATAAGTAACGCCTTTGACATAGGTGGCAGGCTAGCTGAGCATCATGAAATAAACCAAAGACATATCTGCACCAGATCTTGCCCAGATAAGTATAAATACACTTAATGATCCATTCAGAAAATGCAAACAAAGGGGATTTCATTGACCAAAGATAAAACTTGGAGGTAGGTAAGGAGATACTAATTGGTAATATTAGAGCTGGCAGAGAAGCCAAACAGATTTGTAAAGGCCTCCCTTACAACCACATCAAAAACAAGGGTGGTGACAAGGCCCTTAGGCTAGACGGCAAACTCCCCAAAGACCCCAGACTGAGATCTGCAATCAAAGGAAATTGACACTTAACATACAATGCTGCAGCCAGGAAACAGGCTAATGAGATTCTAAGCTGCTTGTCCACAGGGCCAATCATCACAGTGTCACCAGGCACGGAGGCTGCTGTCCCTCTTGTAACCACTCTTCTGAAACCGCATGTGTACATGGCATCTGATTTTCAGTGGCTTAGTAGTGACATTGTCTATTTAGTCTGGTCAGTCTGTACCAGGGGAACAGGGTGCTGATTAACTGCTTGGAGGGATATGCCTACTTGGAAGGTTGCAGAGGCTTTGTGTGTAAGCCTGGAAACCATTGTCACAAGCGGTATGGGAAGAAGGAGAAAATATGCATTTAGGAACTCATGTTCTTGGATTTGAATTAATACTCATATTGATATTGTGCAAGTTTCAGGAAGAGATCCAGCCTCACAGAAACGCAAAATACACATTACCCCTGACCCACACCAATTCCATCCTGGAAAAGTGAATTTGTTTTCACAGACCTGGTATGACCAGAAGATGGTGTTGAGAGTAGGGAATACATTAGATTGTTGTTGTTGTTAGGTACTATGAAGGCAGGTCCTACTCACAGTGACCCTGTGCATCACAGAATGAAACACTGCTCGAACCTGTACCATCCTAACAATAGTTGTTATGTTTGTGTCCATTACTGCTGCCATTCTATCAATACAACTTGTTGGGAGTCTTACTCATTTTTGCTGACCCACCCTCTACCAATCATGATGTCCTTTTTCAGAGACTGATCCTTCCTGACATCATGTCCAACGATGAAATCTTACCATCCTGGCTTTCACGGAACATTCCAGCTATACTTCTTCCAAGACAGATTTATTTGTTCTCCTGGCAGTCCATGGTACTTTAAATTTTCTTCTTCTATACCAAATTCAAGAAGCTCTGGTAGTGTAGTGATTACGAATAGGGCTGCGAACCACAAGTTCAGCAGTTCGAAACTACCAGCTATTCTGCAGGAGAAAGATGAGGCTTTCTGCTCCCATAAAGATTTATAGCCTCAGAAACCATGTACAGGTCACTATAAGTTGGAACCGACTCCATGGCATATAACCACCACCACCATACCACAATTCAAATGCATCAATTCTTCTCTTGTTAAGTGCTATTGCGTCGGTTCCAACTCATAGCAACCCTATATAGGCTTTCCAAGGAGCAACTGGTGGGTTTGAATTGTTGACCTTGCGGTTAGCAGTCCAGTGCTTATCCTACAGTGTCACAATGGTCTTCCTTACTCATTGTCCAGCTTTCACATGCATGTGAGACAATTGAAAATTTGAGGGCTTAGGTCAGACACACCTTAGTCTTCAAAGTGACATCTTTGCTCTTTAACACTTTAAAAGTTATTTTGCAGCAGATTTGCCCAAATGAAAGACGTCATTCTGTTTCTTGACTGTTGCTTCCTTGAGCATTGATTATGGATCCCAGCTAAATGGTGGTTCAGATGGATATCTTTAGTCCCTTGACCATGGTGAGGATTTTCATTTCCTTAACATTGATTATATTGTAATCTATATACTTAAAGTTGTATTCTTTGATCTTCATTATCAAGTGCCTCCAGTCCTCTCTGCTATCAGGAAGCAAGGTTGTCATTTGCATATCACAGGTTACTAATGAGCCTTCCTTCAATCCTGATGTCATGTTCATCTTCACACAGTGGTGGTGGTGGTGATTATGTGCCGTGGAGTCGGTTCCAACTCATAACGAACCTATTCAGGGGTTCCGAGGCTGTAAATCTTCATGGGAGCTGAAAACCTCATCTTTCTCGTGCAGAACAGCTGGTAGTTTCGAACTGCTAACCTTGAGGTTCACCACCTGATTCGTAATTTCTACGCTACCAGAGCTCCTTCTTCACATAGTACAGTTTCACAAATTATTAGGTCAGCATACAGATTGAATAGGTTTAGTGAAAGGATATAACCCTAATGCATACGTTTCCTGATTTTAAACCATGCAGTAGCCCCTTTCCTGTTTGAACAACTAACTGTCTCTTGGTCAATGTACAAAATTACTTTGCCTGTACAAAATTAAGCCTTCTGGAATTCCCATTTAAAAAATTTTTGTTTTACCCATAGATTATGGTATTAAATAAGGGCAGAGAAAACATGAATCATGATCACAGGTCTGACATTGCTCACTGTGACAATGAGGCAAGCTCCTTAGTCCTCTGCATTTTCAGTTTCAAGTGTTTTCCTCTGGGCAACAACCGCAAGAACTCACAGAAGAAATTCAAATAGTGAATGTCATATTAATGTGAAAAATTGTAAATATTATGCACAAATGAATATTCTACATATGTGTGATTAAAACATTTCTACTATTCATTGGTTTGATGGTCTATATGTGGTCAAAATAAGAAATTGATCAAATTTCTGATAAAAAATATTTGAAAATGTGGAGTGGATGAGCAATCACAAACACCTTGCTCTCATAGGTACAATCTAACACTGACTTGGAAATTGAAAGACTAACTTGGAAATTTTCAGAATTATTAAAATGAAGTTGTAAGCCAGTCACTTCATGCCTTTATCGCCCCCTCATTTTCAGGTAGCCAATGTCTAAGTTGCCTGTCCCTATCTACCCTGTATACAGAGGGGATAGGATTGACACTCAATGTGAAGACGCCTTCCCTCTCAGTTGGTAGTTTGAGCTGCTACATTCATAAGTATAGGTCAAGTTCATTAAATTGTAGAAATTTACCCTCATTTCCTTTATTAATTAAGCTTTATTAGATGATGCTCAAGAGGTTGGAATTTCCTTCTAATCCAGTCTCTACCTGCCTTTAACGTTCTTTACCTTCTAGAGCTGAGAAGTGATAGACTGAAGCTTAGCTGATAATTTCCATCTGAGCCACAAGGGCCTCATTTCTTAGATCATTTTCAACTCTGTTTATTTGTGGGGTGAGGCCTTGGCCAGATTGTGGGGTGAAATCTAGGCTGGAATTTTCAGGATAAATAGTAATGGTGATTTTTATTATTTATTTAATGTAGACTTCATCAGATAATAATCTCTCCCCACATAGCTTAAACAAGAAAAATAAAAATGAATTGGTTTGGGTTGTGTTATATGAAAAACTAACATCTTCAGAATTTCTTTGACATATATTTTAATCAATACACTTGTTGTTGTTGTTATGTGCCGTGGAGTTGGTTCCAACTCATAGCGACCTGTACAGGGTTTCCGAGGCTGTAAATCTTTACGGGAGCAGAAAGCCTCATCTTTCTCCCGCGGAACAGCTGGTAGTTTCGAACTGCTGACCTTGTGTGTTTCTTATATTTTAAATCATTATTTTATTCTACAGCTTGTCCATTTGCATGTATTTGAAATAATTAATTTCTACCCCATTCTAGATGTTTTTTACCTTAGTTTAGAAACCCTTGCTAATTTCTAAAATCCCTCAGTGTCTACACAGTACTATTGTTGTTGCTGTTGTTAAGTGCTGTCAAGTCACTTCCAACCCTGTGTACAACCTTGCAGTTCAAACTGACTTTGCAGTCCAGCACATTAACATACAACGCCACAACAGGACTCCAATACATAGGACTAAAGAGGTTCAATTCTTCTTTTTTTTTTTTCCTGTGAGCTACTGAATGTAGACCTGTTAGAGACCGTGGTTGTTCTATATAGGAGTGTTCTGTTCTCTTGAAGTCTACACTATAAAGTTTAATCCCTGATTTACCATGTATTCAAGTTATAATAAACTGCACTTTGTTTCTCATCTTTTTTTGGTTCATCTTATCTTAGTAGTATGCAATACATACAATGTTGCAGCAAATAACTTGCTGATACTCTCATTTTCAGATTTTCACTCACAGATACTTATGTGTAATATTTCCAAATCCTAAAGACAAATAATGACAGGATTTATAAAGATACTGATAATAAAAGGCAATAATAGTAAAATCTTAAAAATAGAAGATATTCTACTTATGTCAGAACCAACTTACAACAGAGTAATTGGACTGGAAATCTGTATAAAGTTGGGAACTACCTGTGTCTGTTCTCTGCTACAGCCGATATCATATCAAATGGAAAAATAAGCAACTTGAAATTATCTTTTGAAACTTGACTGATTGTTGGTAATAATAGTTTATAAAAAGTTTTTTTTTCCCCCATTAGATACCATTTTGAACAGATTGGTACATTTTTCTGTGACTGTAATAACTTGGTGAGAAGGAAGGGTCGAATAAACATAAGATGAGAAATATAAAACAAAAGATTAGTCATGAAACTGGGAGACAATCTGGTAGGATTTATAGAAATGTATTTTGCTAACATTTATCAGGAAACCAATAATTCTGTCAAGTTCTTTCAATTTCTTACTTATTTCTTCTTTTTTCTCTCATTCCCTTCTAAGGTCATTCACCTAAATTTAGTTCAGTCAAATGACTTGTACATCTATGGCCAGCCTTAGTTAGTGATGTTAAAGCAGCAATCTAAGGCTCTTCTATGTCTCCCATCTTCATCATTCATGCTGCTTTCATTGCTCAGTTGGGGGTAATATGGCAAAGGTGATTCAGTTATTTTGGTTCTGGGTAGAGATCATAGCTTCTTCTTCCTGACCAACCCACTCATAAATCATGTGACAGTGGCTACTGCAGGGAGGAGGGGAGCAAGGATAGATGTATCAGCACAGTTGCCTCACTTTACTTTCACATTTAAAACAAGTCCTGGTGTGGCACTGTAGGAAAAGCACTGGACCACAAGGTTTGCTTGAACCTCAAGATTGGCATTTAAAACTCACCAGCCATTACTCAGATACCATATACAGGGTCCCTATAAGCTGAAACCAACTCAACAGTACCTAACAACACCAAAAGTTAGATAAAATGTACAACCCCCCCAAACATGAAGTTTATTCTGTGTAAATTATGCCTCAATTAAAAAAAAATAAGTTTAATCTTCATTTCAATAAATATGATTAGAGGATCCACTAGGAACCCACCTAACAGCTTCACAAAGATGTTGTGTCCTATCAAGTTGATTCTGACTCAGGGATTCTGCAAGACTGAGTAGAATTGCCTCATAAGGCTACCTAATCTGCAGTCCTTATGGGAACAAATTACCAGGTCTTTCCTCCCAGAGAGTGGCTAGTGAGTTTGAACCTCAGACATCTCAGTTAGTAGTCAAGCAATTTTGAATCACTATACTACCAGGACATTTTTCATGGAAAATAGACCTGATAACCTGCTTCCCTAAATATTGCATCCATGAGAATCCTAAGGAGAAGTTCTGCTCCATATCATATGGTGTTGCCACAAATTAGGGACCTACTCAGTGGAGCTAACAATAACAATTTCTTAAGGTCTGGGTCCCATTGGTCAAGCAACATTTATTACCTTTATCCCTAATAACTAGAATTTCCTGAAAGCAATCATTGATACAGTGATACAAGTAATAATACTTTTTAATTGTCCAGTAACATTAACTTGGGGGGAACAATATTTTAGGTTTAGCTTAAATATTACCTCTACCAATAAACCTTCTCTGACCAAACTTTCCAAATAATTTTCATGGAGGAAGACAACACCTTCCAGTTAAATGAATGATCTTTCATGTTTTGTCAGAATAAATTCTCAATGTCCAATACTCTACTTTCAGAAGAAAAGTCATGAAGAGTTAAGGACATTGTGATACTGTACACAGTTAGTTAGTAACCATAGGTAATCTTTAGTGTAGGGCTTCAATTCAGGACTCACTGTTCTTTCTACCATACCATGTCAGCTTCCAGATGACATCCTTTATTCTGACTTAGTCTTTTTTTCCTTTGCCAGAAGATCTTCATATTTGGCAAGCCTCAGAGTCATCCCTCCCTTTCCACTTACAGTGTAACTTAAATGTAAAGCAAGGACATGGGCTCCAAGAAGGGAACATGAAGATGACTATATGCATTGCTACAAACTTTTCCCACATGCTTTTGCCTCAGCCCTTGTTCAGCTGCTTCAGATACAGTTTTTTTTTCCTCTGGAATTAACTTTAACTGTGTTGTTTTTGTCTCATTCTTCTTTTAATTCTACTATTTGAAACTTTTCTGATCTACTCAAACACTTACAGCCCTCATTAATAAATACTCCTAGTCCTCTGAGAAGTTGTCTCTAATGAAATTAAGTTATTATTTCTTGTCCCTTCTTTGAACTTCCATCTGTCTTTTAGACTGTCATTGTTTACTCTTTCTTAATGCACAGATTTGTGATATTTTGAATGTCAGGGAGTAAACCATTTCCTTTGTGAGTTATGCAATTACACTTATTTTTGTATGTATGAATTACAATTCAAGTATTTTTTGCTAGCTTCAATGGTTATGCCTCACTTCAATCCTTTTGTATAGTTCTGTGAAACTTTAAGTGAAATAATACAAAAAAAAAAAAAAAAAAAGCATTTCTACTCAACCTACAGTCAACTGTGTCCCTCTCTTTTTCTTGGGGTGTGAATCATATGTTTTTAACATGATATTAATCCTTGATTTAAAAAATCTACACTGAATTCCAAGTCTGTGGAAGCCCTGGGTGCTGCTGTTATATAATATTCAATCTAGTCTAAAGACAGAATCTCACTCATAATCACTTGGACAATTTTGACCAAATAATATACAGTCTTTCTAACAGATACTTTCACCTATTCATGAAGTCTGTATATATCCACAGGTGGCCAGATCAGTTCTTATTTCCTTCCTTTTCTTAAATGCACACTATAAAGTAACCTAAGTATTCTAGGTAATGGTAATAATTCTGTGCCACTGACTTGGTTCTGGCTCATAGTAACCCTGTATTGGATTTCTGAGACTATAAATCTTTAACTGAGTAGAAAGCCTCATCTTTCTGCCTAGGAGTGACTGGTAGATTCGAACTGCTGACCTTAGAGCTAGTAGATTAGTTTATAATCCACTCTGCTACCAGGGATCTTTTAAGTGTGCTAGTATACTGATGAAATTAAAAACAAAACCACTTTTTTCCCTTTCCATCTTAAAAGCATGCTGTGTCCTCTGCTCTCCTACACCAAACCACTTCCATTCCAAACAACATAGTTTTATTGTCTTTAAATATAAATGGTAAACTCCCCAAGGAGCATGAGCCAGAGAAAGGCAGCAGAAGGGGAAGTAGGCCGAGAAAGGCATTGATGCCCTGAGGGACAATTTTTATCTCCGGAGAACTGACCTTTCAGAGAAAGCAAATTAAATTATCTTTCTCATCCTTTACTTTTGCTGTCAGATCATTAAAATGCATGTTACATACCAACACTCATTGTTTTGTATTCATAACCTTAAACCAAAATTAATCAGTTGTCACAGGAACTTAACACATTTGTTAATGGTACCCAGCTGAAAATCTGTATTGCTACAAGAAATGCAGCTTTATATATACACCCTTGAGATAAACAACAGGGGAAAATGAACTGGTGGGCAATGAACATTCTTTTCTCCCATTCAGAGACTAGCAGTCCACATTTTCTTATCTGGTTGTTGAGTTAGTGCTTTGATATCTGATGTGAGTTTAGCTCTTCAAAAAAAAAAAGTGAACTCTTTCTCTTTTCTTTGTCTTGTTGTTAAGGTGTTAAGTGTTGTCAATTTTGTTCTAACTCATAATGACCCTGTATAGGGTTCCCAAGGAGCAAGGGGCCGGTGAGTTTGACCTGCCGACCTTGAGGTTCAAATTGACCTTGAGGTCCAGTGCTTATCCTATGGTGCTACACTGTTCCAGTAATGCAGATGAAGTCTACAAAGTTTAAGAATTGCATGCATTCAGCTAGTAGCACTTGTTAATTTGCAGTTCAGACCTTTCCCATGAATTCTTTTTATAACACATATTTATTTAGCTCCTAAAGGACTGATAAAGATTCATTTACATATTCCTGGGTAACACAACTAACTTCATGGTGGGCACTTCAAACCTACCAGGAAGAGGAACCTGGGAATAAAGACCCAACAATCTCCTGATTGTCAACACTCTTGAAAGCCCTATGAAAGTTGTTCTACTCTGCAGCACATGGGGTGATCAGCAGTTGGAATTGTCTCAGTGGCAATAGGTTTAAAGATTCATTTATGAATAATTTAGACACGCTGCCTTTGAAAAACTCCTACTCTTGTCTGACATAGGACAAATAAACGTTGATCCATGATACCATGCTTTAAATGCTCTGAGTACTGATGTAGCACTGAGGGATAATGTGCTGGACTGGACTGCAAAGTCAGTTTGAACTCCAAGGTCGGTAGTTCAAGCTCTCCAGCTGCTCCTTGGGAACCTTATACAGGGTTGCTATGGGTCGAACTGACTCAATGGCACTTAGCAACAACAAGAACATACCATGTTTGCAGTGCTCTAAACGAAGTAAGGAGTCCTGGTGTGGACCTTTGGGTTAATGCCCTGGACTGCAACAGCATATCTAGTACTTTATATTCCAGTTGAGAAAAGTTAAGTTGGAAATTCAGACTGTGGTGTTTTTAAGCTATGTAGTGTATCCAGATAAATATCCTGTTAGATCATTTATTAGACACATGGCTGGCAATATTTACTTTCATGTGTGGAAAATAGTAATATGTAGAACTAAGAGATAGTCTAAAAATACTAGTAAGTATTGCTGTATAATGACTATTAGGAACGTAAGACAATTTATTATGTTAAACACTTAAAACAGGAATGATTAACTTAACTTTTTTTGCTTTTAAAAGTTCTAAGTCTATAAGAAAGAAAAAATCATTCAATTGTGTAATTAAGAAACAGAAAAGACATAATTTGGAATATCTCTGGGCAATGGATTACCCACCTCCTAAGCTTAATATTTGATCCTTGCCAGTCAATAAGTTGTTTCTGATGTCTAACCAAGGCCCCTCCAGTTTATTGCAGTCTTCTTACTTTTACTGGATCTGCTCAGATTTGCTCTCACCAAATATGGTTGTTCTCTCTGTAGGGAGTGGCTGATCAGTACAACCTTCTTCCTGTGCTGGGACGATGTTATTTTCCTTTGTTTTCATATATCTGTGTGGATAGCATGCTAACATGCTTCCTTAATTTTTTTTTTTTTAAATGATGGCTATGTTGTGGTTTATTATACTTATCAATTTTTTTGAAAAAAATCTTTTATTATGAATTATGTGATAGGTTACATGGGAGAACATTAGCTTTACATTCATCCTATGGTATATCATTACATTGCCATAGTTACAATCCCCTCCATGCATCATCAACCAACCAAAGGGAATACTTAGCAAGCCTGCCCCCTGGTCGTCAGCACACAGCCCCTCTTCCTTTCTGGGTCTAGAGTTCTCAGCCACTCCATCTCTCCATATCATCGTCTCTGCCTCCATCTCTGATGTCACTGTTTCTCTGGGTAAGGTCCCACACTCAGCTCTTCTCCCTTGATGGTCCCAGGGGTCTCCACTCCTGGCTTGCAAAGTCAACCACTTCCTTCCTTTTGCTACAAAATGTCTACCTTTACATTTCCAACCCTCACAGTCAGTCCTGATATTAATTATTCACTATTGTACCACATGAGTGCTACCCCCATCTCCTTTCATCAGTCCTGCCCAGACAGATTGAATACTACTCAGTGGAGATTCTACCTTTCTCCATGACCTCTGGATCTAGGCTCCCTCTTGAAAGCCTGTAAGCTAGTCACTTCTTACCTTTGTAGCTCCCCACACCCCATTTTGGGCAGCCAATGTCCAAGTTGCCCATCCCTGTCTACCCTGTGTATCGAGGGGGTAGAAATGATCCTTTATGTAAAGATTTGTTCCCTCTTTTGAGTTACTGCATCCATATGTATAGGTCAAGTTCATCAAATTGTATCAGATTACTCTTTTTTTCCTCTTCTTTCTTCTCCTAGGTTAGTGTTGATCATCCAGACATTGAAGACAGGTCAAGTGGGTATTATCTGCAAGTGTGAGTGTTCTTGTGAAAATGCCCTCTCTTCTTATCAGCTGGATGCATCATTCTCCACTCTAGTCCTTGGTTATATCACTGACTCTGGGCCTAAGAGTTCCCAGATCTTGCCAAACTGCTGGCCAACCAGGTTTCTACCCTGGTTCATGGGAGTCTATTGAACGTGGTAGGGCTTAGCTTGCAGTTTCATTGCAGTTTTTCCCTCACTTCCCATTATCGGTGACCAATGGTCACCAGTCAGAGCACGTGTCTGCTCATGTATTCCTTTTGAGTCTTAGTCTTGGAAGGGGATTTTCCCTGAGGGAACCCAACCACTTGTCTTGATGTTTTCCAGGGAGAGCAACTTGCTTGTTCTTGTAGTAGTCAGTCAGACTGCCATTATTGTTTTGTATTTTTCCTGTCGATCTTTCTTTCAAGAAGTATCTTCTGTTCTTCTAGCTGCTCCAGGCTCGTCTGCTTGTCCTTTCAAGTGGAGATTTCCCACCTCAGAAGATTCTGGATGGGGTTCAGGATTCCACCAATGGTCTTATGTAATGCAAAGGCTCCACAGGAAGCCTCCTTCACTGGGCACATTGTAACCCCATTTAAAATATTCCAATCAGTTATAGGCAGAAGACGGATTTGCAAGCTTTCTATGGTGATATTTCTGGCTATTCCTTTCTCTCCCCCTCAAGTGTCTATTTTATAATGGTATGCCAGGGAAATCAAGATTCAAAAGACAGCCGTAATTTCCCCCCCTTTGCCCATTCCAACCATGTAGCTATCCCTGTATCCCACAGCCCTGTTGTTCCAAGGTTGTATATACATCATTATTTACCTCTGTCCCACTTAAACCATACAAAACTGCCTAATTGTTTTGCCATCTGCCTTGTTTTTCCATTCCCCTCTCCCTTCTTGTGTATTCTCCCCCTCCTTAGCACCCAAACTATCCTGTGTCTATTCCCTACCCTGTGTTCCACTTTCCCCTCCCTCCCCTCACCCCACTCCACATCATGGTAACCAGCATAGAATAGCCCCATCCTTTTAGTATGTGTTCTTTTTCTTAATCTTTTACAGTAATGGTCCTATGCAGTATTTCTCCTTTTGTGACTGACTAATTTCACTCAACATAATGTCCCTAAAGTTAATCCATGTTATGTGATAGCTTGTTCTTCAAGGTAGCATAGTATTCCGTTGTGTGGTTGTACCACTTCTTTAATTCTTGTGTATATTTTTAAATATACCCATGTATCCATTGCTATCTGCAAGAAGAAAAACAATCAAACAAAAGGCTATATTCTTTTTCAGAAGTTTTCATGTCTCCTTCTGATTTAAATTTTTTTCTTAGACAATGCATAGGACTTATTGTTTAATGGAACACACACGAGCACTTGATGCATTCTGAGTAAACTCACTGCAAATCCTTGAAACACAGACATGTTTGTTCCTCAACTCTAGATGGGAACCTGAAGTAAAAATAAGGAGCTGACTTACTTAGTTACTTAAATACACATCTGAAGTACTTCTAAGGAAGTTCACAGAGAAATAGAATGAAAAGATAATGGAAGCTTTCTACAAACTTTTTGAAGTCCCCTCATACATAATTGATGAAATGATAAGAACATGTTTTGCCTACAGAAGCTGTAAGTCCACAGTTTTTTTATTTCTAAGCTCCCAAGCTGTTTCTTCAGGAAAGACCTTCGGCTAGCCCATGTTCTCAATTTTTCCCCTCTCAGATCAAATTTACTCCCAGGGAATCTTGTCTAGTTTAAGTAAGTATTTCAAACGATGCAGTACAAGTCTCCAGGAGATCTTATTTTAAATCTCCTCTGTGTTTATGAAATGTACGGTGTTGTTTCCTGTAAAAGAATGCAGACACTAACAAGCAGGCAGTGTAGCTCATGGGGGGCATCATAGGGGTCCTCCCTAGAGCCCTTTAAATGCTGCCATAGAACCACAGTCTATTTTGACTCTATATAAAGCAACTGCACATCTGAATAATGACTCAGTTCTTTTCTCCAGCTGTTAATGTTGGCGACCCACAGAGTCTGAATTTAGAATCCAATGTAAACTCTGAGGCTACATTCCTCATGGTAGATAATGTGAACACACTGTCTGAGGCCGTATAGAGAGGCTTGGGCTCAGTTGGCCTACTGATTGCTGGGAAACGTTTGCTGACCCACCCTGACCCTCAGTATCCTCCCCTTTTGTTTGTGAACAGTAGTCCCTATTTCATAGGTTTGTCATAAGGAATGAATGAGAAGATTTTTAAATGGCAACTTAGTTCCTGTCCAGAATGCAAGAACATGCTAAGCATCCTTTCTACTGTATTTCTAAGTGAAACCCTCGGAACTTTGTCTGTGGTTTCATTCTGATTCCCATTCACAATTTTAACTTCTGAGGCATGAGCAATTTTTGGGATAAAAAATAAAATGTTTCATTATCATGAGATGACTATTATTTGTAATAAATACAATATGGCACAGTTTTTCTAGTAAGCTGCAATTTCTACAATTATAATCAATTCCTGGGCTGCCCAAAGAAAGACACTTATTCAGACATTAACATATGGAAAGATTCCAGCATCTATGTCTGTTCATGTAGGCACACCTATAGTTTTCTATCCTCAGAAGCTGCTAGAGATCCTAAAGGTCATCTGCTCTAGCTCCCTGGTTCCAAAGGACACCTCCCCACCCATGTGTACTCTGAACAATCTCTAGTCTAGATAACACATGGCAGAGAGATGGACTGAGATGCATCTCATCTGTGCATTTGTCTACTACTTAACACCCAGGTATATATAAACACGACTCTATAAACACCTTCCTAGAAAGGTCTGACTGAAAAGTAAAATTGGAGGTATAGTAATTGCATTCACTCAGGAACAAGTGCCGCCAGTTATCACAGCGCTAAGCAACAGCTGAAGGTTTTCCTCTCAGTCCAGAAGATTCCTTGCAACTGCTTTATGATGAAATAATGTCTGCACTAACTTCTTTTTCATGTAGTATAACTATAAAATGAAATGAAAAGAAGAAAGCCATCATAAGGCTTTCATTTCAATGATATGTATATATAATAAATAGGGACATTTTTTGGTCCAATACTCATAGATAGAAGTGAAAGGAACAACTGAATTTCTAAGTGTCAAGTGCACATCTATTGAAGGTGAAGACCAATAATGAATACATAAAGTTACTTCTGTGTTTCTGCCTGCTTAGCTGCGTGTGCGTGAACGAGTGCCCACTTACGGTTGTATGTGCATACACGTAGCACCAGGCACCTAGAGTGTCCACCTCACCATAGACATTTACCATCCCGTAAACATTTACTTTCTTAAGTCCATCCCAACCTCACTGGAATAAAATTATTTAAATTATTCAGCATCTAAAAGCACTAAAATGCATGCGGGCTCAGTTGGCAGTTATTTTATGCCTATTAGGCCCTGCAGCCTGCAATAAAGAAGGAGGAAACTGGGCTACTGCCAGCATCACAATGCCACACTGTTCACACATCAAAAGCTACACAACAGAAACAGTTGATGTTTATGGGTTTCTGTTTGCATGATGCCACTTTGGTAGTTTAGCTCAGAGATTTCCTTGGAAGGAAGAAGAAATGGAATGTGTGGAAATGTTGATAGTGAATTACACCCTCAGTCCTCAGCAGAACCAAAGGATACAATTTCCTAAATGACCTTGTCTAGAATTTAGATAACATTTGACTCTTTCCATCCATCTTGGAGAAGTTTAGCAGAGAAACCCCTGTCCAGAGGTTGGGGCTTTCATAGAAATCCTGCTTTATTTCTTGCACAGGACTCTTAATAATACTCACCCAGAATAAGTTCATGTTTAATGGCTTTTTATGGATGTACATTTGCATTGGGTTATAACCAGGATATGGATGTTCTATTAAGTTTGCTAAGTCTCCCTCATCTCTGAGAGGAATGAAATTTGGAAAAATTGATGAAGGGTAGGGGCAATCAGGTTTCTCTGCATTTCTCTTTGGGTAGAAGTAAGGACATTTGAATGCTCCTTGGGTTAATGCACTGGACTGCAAGATTGGCTTAAACTGCAAGGCAATGGTTCAAGCTCACCAGCTGATCCTTGGAAACCTTATACAGGATCGCTTTGGGTCAGAACTGACTCAATGACACTTAATAGTAACAATAAAAAATCTGTAAAAGGAGCCATGGTAGTACATCGGATTATGCATCAGACCGCTAACCGCAAGGTCAGCAATTCGAATTCCTCAGTTGCTCCAAGGGAGAAAGATGAGACTTTCTGCTCCTATAAAGATTTACAGCCTCAGAAATCCCATACAGGGTCACTATGAGTTGGAACCAACTAGACAGCAAACAGAGCAGCAGAGTGTGTATGAAAATATGTTATGAAATATGTTTGATCCAGTGTTCATGTGTGTGCACACACTGTGGGCACAGTGAATATTTGAATATGTCCTGGTGTGGCACTTTAGGATAATGCACTGGAATGCAAGGCCAGTTTAAACCTCAAGGTCGGCAGTTCAAACCCAACAGCCATTCCTTGGAAACCCTACATATGTTCTCTGTGGGTCAGAACCGACTCGACAGCACTTAACAACAACAAGTCATTAATAGGGCATCCCTAGGTGGCACAAACAAATAGGTGTTTGACTGCTAACTAAATGATTGGCAACTTGAGTCTACCAGAGGTACCTCAGAAGAAACACCTGATGATTTACTTCTGAGGATAAACAATGGACTGCTAATCATAAAATCAGTGGGTCAAACCCACAGACACTCTTTGGAAACTGATATAGGGTCGTTATGAGTCAGAACCAACTCAATAGCATCTAACAACAGCAACAACATAGTTTTCTACTCTGAAACACGCAGGGTTTCCATGAATCAGGAATAAAAACAAAACAAAAAACCGATGCCAACAGATTTATTTGCTTTAATCATTGATGCATAGAGAATCAAATTCATTATTTATACAAAAAATGGATTGGTGCAATTTGGACAAATTATGAAAAAGAACCACAAAAATGTTTGAGGGAATAAAGACCCACATTTATGAGGTGAGATTAAAAGAACATAGTGTGTATAGTTGAGTGAAACTTCTACTATGGAGCTCCAGTGTCAAGGCCTTTGCCTCAGGATTGTAAACCCCCAAAGAGGAATTTACAGGGCAGTAAAAGGGGCATTACTGAGAAGGAAATGAGCAGAAAGCAGTAGTCTGCATATGAAGGAAAAAAAGTTTGTTGGAGTGCAAGCTATTAGGCAGCTGAATTACCTCCCTGAGGAGATAGTGGAGCCTGTGACCCCATTACCAGGGGCATAAAAACCTGGCAGATGGTCCAGTTCCCCAATATGCTACAGCAAGGGCCTCCTCCCAGCCCCCTTGGAGACCTGAAGGAAGTGGAAGATGCAATATGAGTCCTCCACATCTTCCCATTTATGGTTCCAGTCTGGTGCTGAGATGAATACTGACGTTGGGATGCCCCAGCCACCCAGATCTAAAACAAAAGTTAGATTTGATATTGCTCTGATCCATATTTTCTTTTCCTAAGCCTTTGATATATTTAAATGAAATAAAACCTTTAGGTTGCTTTGGAAACAGACTTATTTGATGCATGCTTTAATCTGGAGCTATTTCCCCAAATATTTTTTAAAATGTGCATGTGTATCCTGTGGGGAGTCGGATAGAAAATGAACCTGTTTGAACTGCAATTCATCTCAAAGTTAACTGTTTTTGTGCAGCCTCTGTTCTGTGTGTGTGTCCCAGATCCGCAGACATGCTAATGGAATATTAATATATCCTTTCTAAGAGGACTGAGGGAGGTTTAAAAGAAAACCCAAACAGAGAGAGAAAGAAGCAAAATAAAAAGAACAAATGAAAGAAATTGTAGCCAATTGGATTGCAGAGTCCCAGTCTCAAACCTCCTGGGGGAAGGACAAGGGGAAAGACAGGCAGCATTTTCCCTTTATCTTGCGAACAATTACTAGCAATTTGTTCTGGCCAGTAAAACTTCTGATATTATCATGGTTGCTGAGTAATTTATCATCAAAGTTTAATGTGAAAACAGGTGACTGTGTAATCACCAATCTAGGAACAGAAATAGAATCGTTATTATTTCTGCCTGAAGAGAGAGATTTTTTTTTTTTTTCTGTCAATTGACTTAATGGCCAAAAGGCTGTTCATCATATCACCATGAATTATAAAACCTCTATTAAATATTCATAAAAGTTTTGAAATGAATGTGTGATAGAGATGAAAGCTGGGCTAATTTAAATACCTACCAGACCTGTCTTAATTACAGAGGTAAATTGAGATATAAAAATTATAGCAGCAAGGAAAAAAAAAAAAACTTGAAACTGTTCACTCCATACATTATAAAAAAACTCCTCTGCAACTACCATATACAAAGCCAGCAACCCAAAGATTTTCATTGCCATTCAACCACTGCTGAGATGGAATTAATGATGTCTTTTCTCTTTGAGAAATGGAAGTGAGATATCTTGGGGTTTTAGGCCAATTGATTCATGCTGTTTTTACAAATATTTATAAAAAATCCAAGTTAAGAGGTCCATCCATTTTACTGAAAAATCAAGTGGAGTTGGATGGAAATGGTCAAAAAGAACCTAAAGAAAAAAGCCTTTCTCGCTCTCTCTCTTTTAAATATATAATCATTATGAATATCTCTTGGTATTTTAATAATGACAGGTGGACCAATTTTTATGTTTCTTTGTTTGAAGTTCAGACTATCATAACCTTGCTCTGTAGACCTAGTAGCATATGTCCTGGAAGATCATCAGAAGTCAACCTTTCCTCACATCCCCAACTTACCTTTACCGTGATTTGCTGAGCAATGGCAGTAGGAATGTAGTAAGAACTTTGGCCATACTTCTTTAGATGAATAGTGATTCTAACATTAAAAAATATATAGTATTTATGAATTGATTATTAGGACATATCTCAAGATGATCTTATGCTCTCAAATGTCTTTCTTTCTTTCTTTTAATTCATCCCAGACTTTTTAACTGAACACAGATATTTTAACAGATAGAGGAAAAGAAAAAAGGACACATTCAGGGAGGGCCACCAGTCTGTGCTCTATCAGGATAGACTCCCAGGCTAGAAGTCAGGTATCAGCTGACTTTATTTTGAGCAAGGTGCTTCACCTTGTTAAGCTCCAGTGCCGACATTTATAAAATGAGGGGATTAATTTGATGATGGCTAAAGACCTATCTGGCTCTAAAATTCTGTGAGTCTACAATTATCAATAGGATGATAAGATGCTCTCTGACTCTTAGGCCGCCACTCAGGAGAATGAATTCCAGTTTTAATTTCCTTCTTGGTGATAGGAAATTTGAAGACAGGCAAGGTTAAATGACCCACCTGGAGGCCCAGAGCAATCAGTGATGGAATCACAGGCTCAGCTCACAGCCTGGTTCCTGATTTCCAGTTTCGTCAACTTATTGAGACCCAGCTTTGAAGGCTGTTCCACAGTGCCATATCTACTTATGATACCATTCACTCAGTGAAAATATTTGTTATAAGCATATTTCATAAAATATATTGACTTCTCAATAAAAATTTCAAGCTTCTAAGCATATGTATAAAATATAAATGAAAAAATTTATTTAATGTTATTATTTATGACCTGACTATTGCCATAAATAAACTGG
>NW_006408533.1:20489730-20543796 GCF_000296735.1 Chrysochloris asiatica
CCATGGCTCCCTACTATAAGCACTGAACTGTGAACCACAAGGTCCTCGGATTGAGCCAACCAGTTGCTCCAAGGGAAAATGATGAGGTTTTCTTCTCCCATGAAGGTTTTAAACCCTATATAGGGTCGCTATGTGTTGGAAATGACTCGACAGCACTGAAAAATAACATACATGTATTTATCTCCTTCTTCATTTTTTTTCCTATTCTTTATTATTTTATGCCATTCTTGTTTATACTTAAGCCTTATATTGGTGAAAACAAGTTATAGCGAGATTCAAGGGAGGGACTACCAGGAGACATGCTTCATTAACATGTACTAAGGTAAACTATGAATCCTGATGTGGTGCTGTAGGATATACAAAGGCAGTTGAAACAAACCAGCTACTATTGGAAACCCTACACAGGTTGCTATAATCGGAACTGATACAATGGCATACAACAAGGTAACTATGAAAAACATTTATGTTTCAGAAACAACAAATATGAGACTATAGTTACAGGAAACATTCAAATAAAACTGTAAAAGAGATACACACACGGGTATCTGATCCTAAAAGCAATGCAGACTGACCAACAATATAGTAACTACTTTCTACTGCCTAAATGATTAAAAGTATAATTTTGCTAAAAAACCAGATCTCTGTAGAACATTCTTGCTTTGTCTTGTTGTTAAGTGTAGTTGAGTTGGTTCCAATTATTGGGACCCTTTATAGGGTTTCGGAGGTGTCAAAAACAGACTTTGCAGTTCAAACCAACCTTCAGGTCGAGGGCCTTGTCTTACTGACAATTGTTGTTGTTGTCAGGTGCCATCAAGTCGGAACCAACTCATAGCGACCCCATGCACAGCAGAATGAAACAAAGTCTGATCCTGGTCCAACCTCACTACCGCCACCACACTTGACGCCATCAATGATGTCACTTGGTTGATCCATCTCGTTGGGGGTCTTCCTCTTTTTCTCTGACCCTCCATCTTACCCAGCAAGACATCCTTCTCCAACGACTGTTCTCTCTGGACAATGTGATGATATAAAAAGCAAAGTAAGTGTTTGAGGGTCAAACTGCTTTCTGGATTTATTTGTGATCAGTAGGGGCTAACTATTTATCAATGTTGGAAACAAAATTTTTATAAATGTCTATCATTTTGACTTTGTACTAAGCAAGGAAGAGGTAATATTTCTGTTATAAAACAGTTGAATATTGTTATACTAAATGATTGGTGTGGAGCTGTAGGATCAGGATTGGACTGGGAACTAAAAGATCAGCAGTTCAAACACACCAGCTGCTCCTCAGAAACCCCATACAGGGTCACTATGAGTCGGAAGGGACTCAATGGCACTTAACAACAACGACAAAAGGTAAACATAGAAACACTGGATGAAGCTTTTAGGGAGAAGGGAGGGCTTAATTTCTGAGAATTCTTTCAAAAATTAGATCTATTCCCTTACTAAATATGTGGAGTTTTGTGTCTGTGTTTGGTAGTAATCTCCTCATCAGTGAAAGTATTCACAGCTCATTCAAATATTAACAGTTTCATCTGAAAATTATCTGAATCTAGTTAATTTTTCTGGTAGCATAGTGCTTATGAGTTGGGCTGCTAATCTCATGGTTAGCAGTTTGAAACTACCAGCTGTTCCGCGGGAGAAAGATGAGGCTTTCTGCTCCCATAAAGATTTACAGCCTCAGAAACCCTGTACAGGGTCACTCTGAGTTGGAACTGACTCCACAGCACATAACACAATAACAAGTTAGTTTCTAAATTCAATCAGGAGTTTGGATAGCCTAGATTCAAATAAAAATTTGTTGAGAGGATTTTAATCAGATGTCAAAGAAAAGTACCTTTTTATGCTTTGTTTGGTTTCAAAAAAGAATGAGATTGACCAATGATAGATAAGAGATAGTACCCATGTGACTAAGATGGTAAGACTAGAAAAGTTTGTGAAGAATAAGATGTGGGGGGTGGGGGGGGGTGGATGACGACAAAGAAGCTACAGGAGGATTTTGACTCAGTGCGTATGATATATATTCTTCCTAGTAAAAGCATTATCTATACAACAACAAAAAAGGGACTTGACAAAAAGAATTTACTTTCCATTCCACAGCTTGATATTTTCTTCACATGAAATCAACTCATCTGCATGGATGGGTTATCACTAAAATTTCTTCAATTGACTGGGAAACCTACTGCTTTCACCCTCTCTCTAAAGTAGAATCTATGAGTAAAGTGAAGAGATACCATGTGCATCCTTATCCCAAGGATGGAGTGAACCCTGGAGAACTCATGTCATCCAGCAACCCACTTCCACAGTGCACGTGCCATTTTTACAGCACTCCAGGACCAACGAGACTACATTGTCCACAGATACATTGTATTTGACCAAAATGTTGCTGTTGTTGTTGTTAGTGCCGTTGAGTCATTTCTGATTCATAGCGACCCTGCATAGGATTTCCAAGGAGTACAGACCTGTGGTTAGCAGTCTAGTGCTATCCTACAGCACCACACCAAGACTCCAAATAGTTTTTACAAATTGGCACTTTCCACAATTTATTTCCTCTGTGGCTAATTCCTTTCTTATAATAATTCTTCCTCTAATCGAAGACAAGTTATGTCTATGTATACAAAGTGGTTTCAAAAAGTAAAATTGTGAAACACAATTAACAATAGGTTATTAATTATTTTATTTATTTTTTTAATGTTTTATTGAAAATTATATGATAGTTTACATGGGAGAACTTTAGTTTTACATTCATTCCATCGTATATCATCTCACTGTCATGGTTCCAACCCCCTCCATGCATCATCAACCACCCAAAGAGTATATCCCAGAAACCCACCCCCTACACTTCCCCCTCCTCCCCCCAGGTTCGGCCCACAGTCCCTTTCCCTCTCTGGGTCCAAAGTCCCCAGTCGCTTCATCACTTCATGTCATCATCTCTGTCTCCATCTCAGGCATCTCTGTTTCTCTGGGTAGGGTTCCACTCTTGACTCTTCTCTGTTGATGGTCCCAGAGGCCTCCACTCCTATCCTGGAGAATTAATCACTCCCTTCCTTGTTACAAAACTTCTACTTTTGCATTTACACCCCTCATAATCCATCCTGATAAGCTTAATTATTTTTTAGATAATAACTTTTTTTTAATTTTATTTTACACAACTCAGCTTTCAGGAAAACAATTTCTGTACATGTAAATGTGTTGTTAAGTGCTATCAAGTCGGTTCAGATCCATAGTAATCTTGTGTATGGTTTCCAAAGAGAGACTGGTAGATTTGAACCACAGACCTAATGGTTAGAAGTCAGTGTTTATGCTACAGCATGATACCAGGACTCCTCATATAAAGTTATGGCTTATTACTTAAATTATTTTCTTTGGATACCCAGTTAAAATTATTTAGTACTATTAGTTTGTTATATGTGAACCAATTATCTTATATATATTCAGACAAAAATATATCCAAACAACAGTTTACTCTCTCCTTGTAGAAAGCTATTATAGAATCTACATTGAAACACTAGCTAAGGCAACAATGTTGTTGTTGTTAGGTGCCATCGAGTCAGTACTGACCCATAGTGACCTTATGCACAGCAGAATGAAACACTGCCTGATCCTGGGCCAACCTCACTACTGTTGCCATGCTTGAGTCCATCGATGCTGCCAATCCATCTCATTGGCGGTCTTCCTCTCTTTCTCTGACCCTCCACCTTACCAAACATGATATCCTTCTCCAGTGACTGGTCCCTTCTGACAATATGTCCGAAGTATGAGAGATGAAGTTTGGCCATCCTGGCTCCCAGAGAGCACTCTGGCTGCACTTCTTCCAAAATGGATCTATTGGTTCTTTTGGAAGTAATGATAGGCTATGAGAATTAATGGCTATCCATTTTATCCCTTACCTCTATCCTTGCAATTCCTACATCAGCACATGCAAGTTTGACAGAGCAACGTCAGCTCAGATGACACCCACTACTCTCAGAGAGGAAGGAGATAATGTTGAGGTAACTCTGCCAATCTACACTTGGGTAGTGTGACTGTTTAAGCAACACAACCACCGTATTCATATGCCATTTACCATGAAAGGAAACTGAAAATCAAGAGTGTCATTGACATTGGAGTACAAACCTTTTATAGAGCCTTTTGACTATTATAAATTTTTATCCTAATATTGAGCTCCATCACTCGTCTGTCAGATTGGTAAACTGTGGTGCTTGTGGGTTGCCATGATGCTGGAAGCTATGCCACTGATATTTTCAATACCTGCTGGGTCACCCATGGTGGAGAGATTTCCATAGACCTTCCAGATGAAGACAAATTAGGAAGAAGGAGAGACAGACTATTTCTGAATGGCTAACCACTGAAAACCTTATGAATAGCAGAAGAACGTTGTCTGATAAAGTGCCTGAAGATTGGAAGGTACTCAAAATATTACTGGGAAAGCGTTGCCTATTCAAAGTAGAGTTGATTATAATGAAATGAATGGAACAAATTATTTGGGACCTTCATTTCCTAATGAGGCTTAACTCAAAAGAGAGGAAACAGCTGCAAATATCCATTAATAATCAGAATGTGTAATTTATAAAACATGAACCTAGGAAAATTGGAAGTTATCAAAAATGAAATAGAATGACTTAAGATTAATATACTAGGCATTGATGAGATGAAATGGACTGGTACTGATCATTTCAAATTGGACAATCACATAGTTTACTATACTGGGAATGAGAACTTGAAGAATAATGGTGTTGTATTAATTGATAAAGAACATTTCCAGATCTATCTTGAAGTACATTACTGTCGGTTATAGGATAATATCTACATGTCTACAAAGAAGACCAGTTATTACCACGATTATTCAAATTTATGCATCAGCCATTAAATCTGCTGCTGCTGTTGCATGTCATCAAGTCGATTCCAACTCATAATGACCCGTTGTTGTTGTTGGGTGCCATCGAGTCGGTACTGACTCATAGCAATCCTATGCACAACAGAATGAAACACTGCCTGGTCCTGGGCCAACCTCACAATTGTTGCCATGCTTGAGCCCACTGATACTGCCACTTTGCCAATCCATCTCGCTGGGAGTCTTCCTCTTTTTCTCTGACCCTTCACCTTACCAAACATGATGTCCATCTCCAGCGACTGGTCTGCCTGACAATATGGCAAAAGTTTGAGATGAAGTTTGGTCATCCTGGCTTCCAAGGAGCACTCTGGCTGCACTTCTTCCAACACAGATCTGTTAGTTCTTTTGGCAACCCATGACACTTTCAATATTCTCCTCCAACACCATAACTCCAAAGCATCAGTTCTTCTACGGTCTTTGTTATTCACTGTCCACCTTTCACATGCATAAGAGGTTATTGAAAATACCATGGCTTGGGTCAGGCGTACCTTAGTCCTCAAGCTGACATCTTTGCTCTTCAACACTTTAAAAAAGTCTTGTGCAACACATTTGCCTAATTCAATCTTTTGATTTCTTGACTGCTGCTTCCATGACTGTTGATGGTTGATCCAAGAAGAATGATTCACAGCCTCAGAAACCCTGTGCAGAGTTACTATGAGTCGGAACTGATTCCATAGTACTTAACAACAACAAAAATACCTCTACAAGAAAAAGACAAATAACCCAATTAAAAAATGGGCACAGGATATGAACAAACACTTCACCAAGGAAGTGATCCAGGCAGCCAACAAACATATGAAGAAATGTTCATGATCACTAGCCATTAGAGAAATGCAAACCAAAACAACAATGAGATACCATCTCACACCAGCAATAACAGCAAAGATCAAAAAAGTAAAGGACAATAAATGCTGGCGAGGATGCGGAGAGACTGGGACACTCCTACATTGTTGGTGGGATTGAAAAATGGTCCAACCTCTCTGGAAAGCAATATGGCACTTCCTCAGAATTTTTTAAATAGAAATACCTTATGATCTAGCAATTCCTCTACTTGGTATTTACTCACAAGAAATACAAGCCATAACATGAGTATATATATGCACACCAATGTTCACAGCAACATTATTTACAATAGCAAAAAGATGGAGACAGCTTAAGTGCCCATCAGTAGAAGAATGGATAAATAAACTGTGGTACATACACACAATGGAATACTATGCTACCATGAAGAACAACAAGGAAGCTGCAAGCTACCACATAACATGGATGAACCTTGAGGACATTATGTTGAGTGAAATTGTTATTGCTGTTATGTGCCATGGAGTCTGTTCCGACTCATAGCAACCCTGTACAGAGTTTCCAAGGCTGTAAATCTTTACGGGAGCAGAAAGTCTCATCTTTCTCCCACGGAACAGCTGATAGTTTCGAACTGCTGACCTTGTGGTTCGCAGCCTGATTCGTAACCACTACGCTACCAGAGTTCCCTTTGAGTGAAATTAGTCAGTCACAAAAGGAGAAATACTGCATAGGACCATTATTGTAAAAGACTAAGAAAAAGAACCCACCCTAAAAGGGGAGAAAAAATATATATATAATTGCTGATCACCAGGATGTATGGGATGAGAGGAAGGAAGGGAGGGAGGGAGGGAAAGATAAAGCACAGTGTAAGGAATAGACACAGAATAGCTTTGGTGCAGGGGAAGGGGCATAGTAGACAAGAAGGGGGAGGGGAATGGAAGAATAAAGCTGATGGGACAACACATATTACAGGTTGCTAATGAGTCTTCCTCTAAATTTGATGCCATGTTCTACTTCATATAATTCAGATTCTCATATTACTTGCTCAGCATACAGATTGAATAAGAGTGTTGCAAGGATACAACCCTGGCACATACCTTCCCTGATTTTAAATCATTCAATATCCCCTTGTTCTGTTTGAATGATTGCTATTTGGTCTATGCACATGTTTCTTATGAACTCCCTGAAGTGTAGTGGAATATCCATTCTTCTCAATGTTGTGTATCCATGGTTTGTTATGATCCACCTAGTCAATTGCCTTGCACAGTCAATAAAGCACAATGAAACATGTTTCTGGAATTCTCTGCTTTTAGCCAAGATTTACCTGATGTGAGTAATGCTATCACTTGTTCAATGGCCTCTTCTGAATCTGGTTTGACTTTCTGATAGCTCCCTGTTGATGTACCGTTGCCACCCTTTTTGAGTTATCTTCAACAAAATTTTACTTACATAACAACAACAACAACAAGACATTAATAACGGTTTTCAATGATTTACACATTGTATTGGATTACCTTTCTTTGGAACAGACACAAATATGGATCTCCTCCCATCGATTAGCCAAGTTATTGTCTTCCAAATTTCTTGGCATAGACAACTGGGCATCTAGTGAAGAACCAGTCTGTTGGTTTGCATGGGCTAAGTGGGATGGAGGTAAATGATGATGTATGCACAACCTTGGAACAACAGGGCTCTGGGATACAGGGATTGAGGCATTGTTTGAAGGGGTGAAAGAGGTGAATAATGTTAAGATGCTTGGCTGTCTTTTGAATCTTGGTTTCCCTTGCCTACCATTTCAAAATAGGTATTCTAGGGGGAGAGAAAGGAATAGCCAGAAACATCACTATAGAAAGCTTGTAAGTCTGTCTTCAGCCTACAAGTAATTGGAATACCTTAAAGGGGGCTGGAAGTTGCCCAGTGAAAGAGGCTTCCTGTGCAGCTTTTACACTGCGTAAGACCATAGGTGGAAACCAGAACCCCATCCACAATCATCTGAGGTAGGAAATTTCCACTGGAAAGGACAAGTAGACCAGCCTTATAGCTCTAGCTAAGACTTCCAAAACAATATTGAGTAGGAGTGGTGACAAAGGGCATCCTTGTCTGGTTCCTGTTCACAGATGGAAGGCTTTAAGTTTCTCTCCATTGAGAGTGATGTAGGATGTTGGTTTTGTATATATGCTGTTGATTATGTTGATGAATTTCCCTTCAATTCCTACTTTGTTGAGTGTTTTTATCAGAAATGGATGTTGGATTTTGTCAAATGCCTTTTTTGCATCAATCAATATGATCATGTATTTCTTTTTCTTATTTAAATGGAAAATTACACTGATTAGTTTTCCAGTGTTGAACCATCTTTGCATCCCTTTTATGAAACCCACTTGGTCATGATGTATTATTATTTTGATGTGGTGCTGGATTCTGTTGGCTAGGATTTTGTTGAGAATTTTTGTGTCTATGTTCATGAGGGATATTGGTCTAGAATTTTCTTTCTTAGTGATGCCCTACCCTGGTTTTGGTATGAAGGTTATGCTGGCTTCATAAAAAGTACTAGGAACTTTTCTGTCCTCTTCCATATTCTGGAATAATTTGAGTAGAATTGGTGACAGCTCTTCCCTAAATGTTTGGTAGAGCTCACCAGTGAAGCCATCTGGGCCTGGATTTCTTTTGGTTGGGAGTTTTTTGATGACCTGATCAATTTCTTCTTTTGTTATGGGTCTGTTCAAGTTTTCTACTTCACTCTGTTTAAGTTTTGGTAGTCAAGTTTTTATAAAAATGTATACATCTCTTCTAAGTTTTCAAATTTGTTTGAGTACAACTCTTCATAGTATTTTGTTATTATCCTTTTGATTTCATTTGTTTCTATTGTGATATCGCCCATGTAGTTTCTAATGTGAGTTTTTTGTGCCTTCTCCCTCTTTTCTTTTGTTAGGTTTGGCAATGGTTTGTCAATTTTTTAAATCTTTTCTAAGAACCTTGTCTTGTTCATTCTTTTTATAGGTTTTCTGTTTTCCATCTCATTTATTTCTGCTCTCATCTTTACCATTTCTTTTCTTTTATTGTCTGTAGGTTCCCTCTGTTGGTCTGTTTCTAATTGTTGGAGATGCTTTGTTAATGTGTTAATTTTGGTTCTTTCTTCTTTTTGGATGTGCAAATTTATTGCAATAAATTGTCCTTTCAGCACCGCTTTTGCTGCGATCCAAAGATTTTGGTATGTTGTGTTTTCATTCTCATTTGTTCCTAGGAACTTTATGGATTCACTTTTAATTTCTTCTTTTACTCAGTCACTTTTCAGCTTATATCACTTTTGCTATGGTTTTCTCCTATAATTCTGAATTCTCCTATGCAAGTATGTAATATTTTATTTTCTGTTCTTGATATCTCCAATCCTCTACCAGATCTTAATTAAAATGTTTGTACCAGTACAAAGGGCAAAATGAGGGAAACTTCTTAGATATTATCAAACATATTAAGTCAATGCAGCATTGGGTCTGGAGGCTCAGGACTATTGTCTCAGGGGTACCATGATCAGTTGCCCTAACATAATACACAAAGACAATGTTCTATATCTTACTTGGTGAGTAGTGTCTGGGATCTTAAAAATCTCATGAGCAGCTGTCTAAGGGGCAGCTATTTGTCTCTTCATGTCTGTAAGAAAGAAGAGCAATGAGAACTGAAGAGGCTTGGAATCAATCAGTCCTATGGACTAATGGAATATATGAACATCTGTCTCCATAACTCTGAGACCTTAAGAACTAGACAGCACCAGGCTGTCACTACCAACTGCTCTGAAAGGGATCACATTAGGGGTTCTCAGACAGAGTGGGATAAAAAGTAGCATAAACTCAAGATTATTATTATTATTTAAAAAGACCAAGCTCACAGGTCAGAAAGAGACTATAAGAACCTAAGACTCTGGCCCTCTACCACCCTTCAGGTCTGGAAAGGAACTCATCCTCGTAGCCAGATTTTCAGCCAAGTAGTAAGTAGTTATATAGTGGAGACAATAACACTAGGAAGATATGTTCACTATGGAATGGTCAATCATTCAAAATTAAAATGGCGGAAAAATCTATTTTTTTTGCAGAAAGAACTGCCCATTCTGGGGCTCTCTCCCTGACTGGTTGGTATAATTGCCTAGTTGCTGTTTTAATTAAAAAAGAAAAAAAGTGGGGGGGGGGATTAAAAGGACAACAATTTCCCAAGGACAAAGTTGAGGAGGAATGGGAAGGTGGGGAAACCAAAATAAGAACCATGGGAGGGAGTAGCATGAATGTTGTTGCATGGAACGGATTGGAGTCATTTAGATGAAACAAAGTACATGGTTTGTTGAATGTAAAATTGATAATCTTAATACCTTCACTCAATTCACAATAAAAAATAAAAACAAAATATAAGCAGAGATACACGCAGGGTAAAGATGTTTTGTGAAGATACTTTATCTATAAACCAAGGAATGTCAAGAAATGCCTAGGGCTGTTTCCAGAAGCTGAAAGAGACAAGTAATTTTCATCTCCTAGACCAAAGAGAGAATAACTTGTCAGTGCCCTAAATTTAGAATGCCTAACCTTCAAAATGACAAGATCCATCTAATATCAGCAATGATATTCTGCCTTCCACATTCTTTTCTGAAGTTGGGCTATATGAACAAGAACATGCTCATCAGGCTTATTAAAACTTTGGACTACAGATGACACAACCCTGCTTGCTGAAAGCAAAGAGGACTAGAAGCACTTGCTGATGAGGATTAAAGAATACAGACTTCGGTATGGATTACCAAAATCCTTACAACTAGACTACTAAACAACATCAGAGTAAATGGAGAAAAGGTTGATGTTGTCAAGGATTTCATTTTACTTGCATCCCAAATCATCATTGAATCAGCAGTCAATCAGATATATTGCATTGGGCAAATCTGTTGCAAAAGATGTCTTTAAAGTGTTAAAGAGCAAAGATATCATTGTGAGCACTAAGGTGTGTCTTACCCAAGCCATGGTATTTTCAATCACCTCATGTGCATGTGAAAGCTTGACAGTGAATTTGGAAGTCTGAAAAAGAATTAATGAGTTTGAATTATGGTGTTGGCAAATAAAATTAAATATGCCATGAATAGCTGGAAGAATGAAAAAAAATCTGTTTTGGAAGAAGAGCATCCAGAATGCTCTTTAGGAGTAAAGATGAACACGTAGTATGAACATGTCATCAGGAGGGACCAGTTTCTGGAGAAGGAACTGTATACTTAGGAAAGTAGAGGGTCAGTGAAAAAGAAGATCCTCAACCAGGTGGATTGACATTGTGGCAACAATGGGTTCAAACATAGCGACAATTGTAGAATGGTACAGGATCAGGCTGTGTTTTGTTCTGTTGTATATGGGTTACTATGAATCAGAACTGACTCAATGACACATAACCACAATATAAACATAAACATACATACACAGTTATATGTATGTTTTTGTGAAATTTACAAAAGAAGACATTTAAACCCAATTGGTTAATATTACTGGATCTTTCCACCTCAATTTCTGAACCATGACTACCCACTTGCAATTTTATAACTGTTGTTGTTAGGGGCAATTGAGTCAGTTTTAACTCACAGAGTTGGTGGATCTGGCTAGAATTTTTGTCAGTTCCAGGTTAATGTACTGCTGCAAATATTTTTGAATTATCCTCAGTAATATTTTACTTATATGTGATACTAATGACATTGCTAAATAATTTCCACATTCTGTTGGATCATCTTTCTTTGGAATAGGCATAAATATGGATAAATGCCAGTTTGTTGGTCAGGTAACTATTTTCCAAATTTCTTGACAATAGACTAGTGAGACCCACTAGTGTTTCACCCATTTGTTGAAACATTTCAATTGGTATTTTATCAATTCCTGGAGCCTTGATTTTTTGCCTAGGCCTTCAGTGCAGCTTGGATTTCTTCCTTCAGTACCACCAATTCTTAAATATATGCTACTTGTTGAAATGGGATAAGATCAATCAATTTTTTTAGATTAAGGGGGGTATCTATACTTTCTATCTTCTTTTGATGCTTCCTGCATTGCTGATTATTTCCCACATAAAAATCTGTTTGTTTTAATGTACTTAAGGAAAAAAATGTATAATTATTGTATTATGTGCACACTCTTTTGGAAACATTCCAGTAATTGGAAACAAAATATTGCAAGTTGAGCCTTCAATTTTTTTCTTCAGTTCTTTCAACTTGAGAAATGCAGAATGTGTTCTTCTCCTAGACTTTTCCAACTCAAAGGTTTTGCACATTTCTTTATAATACTTTACTTTGTTTTCTGGAGTGACCCTCTGAAAAATTTTGTCCAGTTCTATCACTTCCATCATTTCTTCCTTTCACTTTAGCTTTTCTACATTCAAGAGGAATATTTCACTCTCTTCTGAGATCCATTTTTGTCTAATTTTTATCCCCCTGTAGTTTTAATCTTTTGTTTTTTTCATGTATGTCTGATTTCATTCCACAACTCATCTGTTCTTCAGACATTAACATTCAGTGCATCAAATCTAAACTTGAGATGGTCTCTAAATTCAGGTGACAATACACAACGTCATACTCTGGCGCTCATGAATTTGTTTTTTATTTTGCTTCAGTTTCTACTTGGACTTGCATATCAAAAATTGATGGTCTGTTCTGCAGTAAGCACTGGCCTTGTTCTGATATTGAACTTTTCCATTGTCTCCTTTCACAGATATAGTCAATTTGATTTCTGTGTATGCCATCTGGCAAGATCCACCTATATAGTTCCCATTTATGTTTTTGGAAACATTATTTGTAATGAATTATAGAAATTTTGCTTTTTGCATCAGGTTTCATGCAAAAAATTTGATAGAAATGTCTTCCATTACCAAGTGCCAAAGCTTCCACCCAGATGAAATTAAGCCTATACTCATCGGAGTGTTGTATGCGGAATCTTGTGGATTCATCCAGATGTTACCCAACACTTCTGCTCCCTTTCAATCATACTAAAAATAGCATTTCCTTTCCTATTTTTAGTAGGAATCTATCTCTTATACCTATAGAAATCTGTTTTTAACTTTTAAATTTATTCTTGTAATTTTCTTCTTTATCTGTAAACTTTTTAAATACTCACATTGCTTGTTTCACTCTCTTGTTCTATCTTCTATTCACCTCCTGCCATAGTTCCCAAACATATTAGAATGATTTTAGCATGTTTTTAATATTTAATTATGCTTATTAAGTATTGTTCACTGCTGAGCCAAGTAGCATACTAGCATTATATTTTGCTTTTTCGTGCCATTGCTTTTCATGGAACAAAAACAAAAAGTTGGATAAATTTCCTTATTCTTTCCTTCATTTTTTTTTTTCTTACTTTTTTCCCCCCCTTTTCTTTCTATATTCCAGAATTTACTTTTATTTTTACAAACCCTCTAATCTAATGACAAAATTTGTCTTATATTTTCTTCATTGTTGTTGATGTTAAGTATATAGGGTTTCCAAGGAGTGGCTAGTGAGCTTGAACCACTGACCTTGCAGTCCAACACATTAGCCCACTATGCCACATCAGGACTCCATACTTTCTTCATAGAGAAGTGGTTTTTATACTTAATTCTGGTTGCCTGCACAGTAGGAAATGCAGATTTCAACCCCTCCTAACACTGTACTGTGAGATCTGCTTGAGATTACATTTTCCTAACAGAAATTGCTTTTTAAGACTCCACACATGGCAATTCAGATGAGTAAGAAACATTTGTTATAAACAATTTTACCTAAACAGGTCTCTACAGATTACATCAATATACCATTGTTCAATGATATGGATTCATGCTCCATAAAGTGGACTAATATAGAATAAAAGTCTAAGTCTCCTGTTAGCAATGTCTTCCCTATAGTTCCTACAAGTAAGTGACACTATCTTTAAATGTGTGACTAAATTTTAATAAGTTCATGCTTGAAACACACATGTTAAATATTTTTAAAGTGATAATGGCAATGGTACTGGACAAGGAGAAAACATTGGGAATTTAGAGTTTTGTGAGGGTTGGTGAAGGTGCTTGCACAACTTTGAATTTCTGAGTTTCCAGTTTCATATATAGATTTAGGTGGTTTAGATAAAGAACGATAAATAGACATGGAAACACATGGATAGATATCTGAAAAGATATCAATTTAACCTTGGTGTCTATCAGAAGAAACGTCATTAAGATTATTGTATAAAGGGAAATGGGTGTGTGTTTCTTGCTTGTTGATTTCACTGGAGAAAAAAAAAAAGGAGATGGAATATTAAAACTTATCCTCCTATACCAACTCTATCACCAAAATTTCTGTCACAGATCTGCCATGAAGTGCTGGCTTAAGTATGTTTAGTTGTGTTGTAAAGGAAACTTTATATTAATTGTCAGAAGGGACCAGCCTCTGGAGAAGGATATCATGTTGTGTAAGTGAAAAGTCAGTAAGGAAGAAGAAGACCTCCATCAAGATGGATTGGCACAGTGGCGACAGCAATGGACTCAAGCTTGACAATGATTGTGAGAATGGGGTAGGATTGGGCAATGTTTCATTCCGTTGTGTGTAAGGTTGCTATGAGTCAGATCGACTCAAAGACACTTAACAACAGCAATAAAGAACACTGTGGAAGTTAAGTGGTATTGTAGAGACCTATCTCGGGGGAAGAACATATGTCCACATTTTTCATCTTGTAATGTCTTTCAGTGATTTAGGCCTATTCATTCCTTTAGACATTACTGTGTTTAAAATACCTTAATTTTTCTGAATATGTTTCATATGTACATGTAAGCTGTGTCTTTCTCAGTTCTCAAATAATGAAATATAAAAACACTAACTCATGATAGTACATACTTATATGCAAGGAAGCATGATGTACCACTGTAGGGTAATCAATGGACTGCTAACACCAAGATCAGTGGTTCAAACCCACCAGCCACTCTTCAGAAATTCTCTACAGGATTGCTATGAGTCAGAATTGATTCAACAGCAGTTAACAATAGCATACATTATAAAGTTAGAGAACAATGAATAAATTTTATACAATGCAAAGGCATATATAACTAATAATCAGTTTTATATGGTCCCCTGCATTTGTAACACCTCAGTTAGGCAGGGCTAGGGCACAACTACTGAACTATTAAAGAATTTTCTCATTCAGAGATAAGATCCCTCTAGGGTCTCTAGAATTTGTGGCCCTGATCTTTTATAGGAAGACTGGAAAAAAATGGGTCTGTTTTAGCTAAGATTCTGTATTTCCCTTCCTCCCTCAGAGATGTGGCAAATGACTAGCTGTACTGCTTCTTGGTTACAAAGAGACAGCTACTTCATTCTCTGGTAGGGTATTTTAGAAAGGGAAGAAGGATTTCTCTTGTCCAAACCACATATGAGTATTTGTAATCCAATTCTCTGTGTTAAATATTCTCCATCACTCTGCATCAAGTGTTCATGAAGATGAGCACTAAATGTATGTTTCTTGGAAGCATGAGCTTGGGTCTTCCTAGACTTTATGCTTTAGAGAAAGCCCTTCCTGCTAGCCTCACTCTGGATGATAAACACACTCAGCCTGTTTGTCTTTTGCCTCAGCCCTGCTCATTCTTTCTTGTCCAGAGTTCCCTGAGGACTGGCTCTCAGAAGAAGAGATGCAGCTATGTGCTTCAGTTCTAATCAAGTTGGACATGTAGGGAAAGAGCTTTCCTTGAGATATTTCTGTATTTCTTTGTCTGGCCCCAGGTTACACACAGAATTACAACAGAGCTAGATAAGATCTGTACAGTAGGAAGACAAAGAGGTCAGAGAAAGTTCTTCCCACATTTCCAAAGGTCTATGGCATGGGCAAGTTTTTAATCTGTGCTCATGTGTGTTCAACTTCTCTGTGGATATGCACCTAGAGGTTTAGCAGTCAGTATTTGTTTTGACAGGACTTAGGTTCCCAGTCCTGGTGTGGTGTTGTGGTATAATGCACATCAAAGTAGGTCTGAATCTCAAGATAGTTGTTGTTGTTAGGTGCCATCGAGTCCGTACTGACTCACAGCGACTTTATGTACAATAGACAAAACACTGCCCAGGCCTGGGCCAACCTCACAATTGTTGCCATGCTTGAGCCAATTGATGCTGCCACTTTGCCAATCCATCTTGCTGGGGGTCTTCCTCTTTTTCTCTGATCTTCCACCTTCCCAAACATAATCTCAAGATAGGTAGTTCAAATTCACCAGCCACTCCTCAGAAACCCTACACAGGGCTGCTATGAGTCAGAACCAACTTGACACTTAACAGTAAGCTTCCCAGTAAGAATAGTGGTTCAGTACAGCAAAAGAAATTTACATTGCCAACCCCATGTGAATACTGTTCTGCAATAATAGGAAAGAACAAACCGCAGTAAATCAAATGATTAAGCATGATTGATAAAGCTGGGATGTGCATCATTCCACATCATAATTATTGTTTGATGATTTTGGAGAGTATCACCTAAAATGGATTACTATATTACAAAATAGAATCCCAGAATATTACTGCTGGAAGGGACCTTAGAGATGATTCAGCCTTTCTCTCTAGAGACAAAAAAAGTGAGTCTCAGAGAAGTTAAATATCTTGCTTGAAATTATAGTATATATTTCTTTATCAGACTCAGGCTTAGAATCTAAGTATAACCATCAGTTATCACCTTCCCAACTACATTATTGCCGGGGTCTTACCTCGACATAGTTGTGTTGTTCACGAGAGTTTGGGTCACGAGGAGGGGAGATCCAGCGGCGATAGGGATAGCGAAAGAATACACAGACAAACAGAAGAAGGGAGACAACGAGGCACCCCAAAGCCAGGGTGGATACATCACTGATAGGCAGGCTTGGGACTACAGGCATCATGGCTTCTGCAGGCAGCAACTCACTGCCCTGCAATCTTTACTGCATGCCTTCCAACCCGTAATGCACTGCTATCTTTACTCCATGCCTTCCAACCAGTAATGCACACCTGGGGAGGCCTGGACCTCTGCTTTATTTAGGGGAGGAGTTTCACACCAAGCTGGGAGGGACTAAAACAGGATACAGCTAACATCAGTAATTTTCCAGACATTCAGGTAACTTTACATTGTACTTCACTGGTTCGAATCCCAGGCCAGCAACTTGGATTCTCAGGCCCAATTAACATATCTATAGCCCCTGAGGTCAGTTGGGGGAAGGTGAGAGTTCTGCAGGAGACCCAGGTGAATGGGCTGCACCTGGAAAAGGGATTAGGGAGGATGGGTTCTTTGTCTATAGAACAAAGAACCGAGAAGTAGCTAAGATATTTTTAGTTAATCCTTTGGAGAAAGGCTTGACCTTGCAACCTTTAGTCTTAGCTTTAGGAAAATATCACATTTATCTGTGGATTACCAAGAGCTCCGTGTATTAAATTAATACATGTAATAATATTAAGATGAAAGCAATTTGCCATTAACTGCCAGTGGCCTCATTTGTTACACTCGGGCCTATAGGGCCTCGAACCTCTGACCAGTCTTACACGGTCTGCAATACATTATGTACTTTATTTTGTTTCATAGATGTTTACAATCCATATATCTACTTATTTGTGTACTGTAAAACCAATGGGCTCAGTTAGCATGTGAAACATAATGCATCTGAAAGAATATGGGACAAGGTAAGGGCAAGTAAAGGAGGGAAAGGGCATAAAGGGAGTCCTGGTGTGGTGTTGTGGGTTAATGTGCTGGACTGCAAAGTCATTTGAACTGCAAGGTTGGCAATTCAAGCTCACCAGTCGCTCCTCAGAAATCCTGTGGGTTGGAACCTACCAGATGGCACTTAATAACATCAAAACACCAACAGGATATACAGAATAGAAATGTGGTCAATCACAATTTCATTCTTTCTCTCTCTCTCTTTTCACTTAAGAAACACCCAAATATCTACAAATCACTTATCTTAAATCTTGAAACATAAAAAAGTCAGATATCTGAAAAGAACACCAATAAACTATGTATTTTCTATATTAAAATTAAGACATTCCCTTACAGCCTGTGTACTTTGTTTTGAAACTTTTTATTGTGAATTGAGTGAAGGTTCATAGAGCAGACCATCAGTTTTACATTCAGCACATTTTCATTTCAATGACTGCAATACCCTCAATGTAGTATCATCTATCCCACTTCATCCCTGTTTCCTGTTTCCATTCTTCCTGCTGCCCTTTTGATAACGAATGATTGACCATTCTCTGATGTGCATACCCACTAATGTTGTCCCCTAATGCGCCTATCTATTGCTTCACTGTAAATTGAACCAGAGAGGTGAGTTTAATTTCAGACCTAAAGGGTATGGATCAAGGGTCATACATAGTCTTGGGGTTCTTCCAGTTAGTATCTGACCAGAAAGTCTGATCTTTTTTATTTCTTTGAATTTTGTTTCACATTTTATCCACCTCTAACCAGGACCTCCTAATATGATCCCTTTCAGAGTAGTTGGTTGTAGTAGCCAGGTACCATCTAGTTCTTCTGATTTCAGGGTCTCAGAGAGGAATGCTCAGGAGGTCCAGTAGTTTACGGAACTAATTTTTTCTAAGCGTCATTAATTTTCATCACTCTTCTTTCCTTCAGACAGGAGAGATCAGTATCTGAATTTTACATGACTGCTCATGAGCTTTTAGGATCTTAGTTGCTACTCATATAGCATCATAGTTTTGATGTTAAATATTAGTAGCGTAGTGGTTACGAATCGGGCTGCGAAGCTTAAGGTCAGCGGTTCGAAACTACCAGCCACTTCGCGGGAGAAAGATGAGGCTTTCTACTCCCGTAAGGATTTACACCCTCGGAAACCCTGTACAGGGTCGCTATGGGTCGGAACCGACTCGATGGCACTTAACAACAACAACAACAACAAATTTGTACATAAAGTTTTATTGGAACACAGACACAACAATCCATTAACATATTATCACCAAACACTTTTGGTGGTATGACTACATACAATTTGATTAGTTACCACAGAAATGCTTGAGCCCCACACTTAAAATATTTATTGTGTACTCCTTTATCTGGTTACGAATCTGGCTGTGAACTGCAAGGTCAGCTGTTTGAAACTACCAGCTGCTCCGTGGGAGAAAGATGAGGCTTTCTGCTCCCTTAAGGATTTACAGCCTCGGAAACCCTGTTCAGGGTCGCTATGAGTTGGAACCGACCCGACAGCACTTAATAACAACAACAACAACTCCTTTATCAATTCTTCCAACCATTATTTTAATAATAAATTCAGTAAATATTTCAAAGACCATAGATAAAGGTGAAAACTGAGATGAATTTTTAAATATTGGAAGCATTTGGAAAGAAACAAGAACATAAACATGCTTGGAGAAGGTAGCAATGCAATTGTGAAGTGAAGATGTTTGAATGAGATGGAGGTGTTTTCTAATGGACAGGAGAGATACAGAGTAGACAGGTGGCATAAGGCAGACTTTGGAGAGCCCTAACCAAGTGTAAAAACAGAAATTATACAGGTGAGAAATATAAAGCTAATGGACGATGCAGAACACGTGAATGACATAAAAAAGTCATGTTTAATCTAACTGGAATGGGAAGTAGGATATTCAGCTGGAAGCCATTATGATGACTCACAATGGTAATTGCTATAGGCTAGACGGTCATTTCCAGGTTAAATTCTGCATTTGTTGTAGGTATCCTTAACTGTAGCATCAATACACTATGGATAACTAGGGAACTTAGGAGGTTAGGCAGAAAGGGCAAACTTCTACACTGGGCCAGGGGAAGATACTATTCTAAATATACACAAGAGACAACACCTTGTTGTCCTTAGCTTTTATTTTCTCAAAAAGCCTCTAAACCAAAACACATCACTTTCCATAGAGTTAACTCTGCCTCATAGTGACCTCATGTGTGTCAGAGTAGAACTCTGTTCCATAATATTTTCAATGACTGAATTTTTGGAATTAATAGCCAAAGCAACTCTGAGGGACTCACCACAAGAATATTGTTGTGAGCTGACATGTTGATTCTCATTCATAGTGGGGCTAAAGCATAAGAATATAACTGCCCCACCCAGTTTCCTAGGCTGCAATCTTTAGGGGAACAGATTCACAAGTTTTTGTTCTCCTGCAGAGTCGTTGATTGGCATCAAACCATAAACTTTTTGATTCACTGTCACGCACTTAACCATTGTACCATCATTACTGTTATTGTTTTGTTACTGCTTCTGCTTGTGCCTTCAAATCAATTCTACCTCTTAACAACCTATCTACAACAGAACAAAACTGCCCAGTCTTGTGCCATCCTCACAATTGTTGCTGTGTTGGACCCATTGTTGCAACTGCTGTATCAATCCATCTCACTGAATTATATTCCTCTCTTTTTCGGCCAGAACCAAGCATGATGTCTTTCTGTAGGGACTGATCATTCCTGATAATATATTCAAACTATTTAAGATGAAGTCTTGCCATCCTCCCTACTAAGGAACATTATAGCTGCAATTCTTCCAAGACAAACAACCCTGTTCCTATGGAGTCAATTCCAAATCATAGCAGCACTATGGGAAGGCTAGAACTGCCATATAGGGTTCCCAAGGTTGTAAAACTTTACCGTAACAGACTGCCACATCCTGCTGACATGGACCAGCTGTTGAGTTCAAACTGCAGATTTTTCAGTTAGCTGCCAAGCATTTAACCACGGCAGCACCCCAAAGTCCACTGCCAGTGAGTTGATTCCAACTCATAGAGACCCTCTAAGGTAGTATAGAATTGCTTTTTTGGTTTTTCTGAGGCTAAATCTTTACATGAACAGACAGTTTAATCCTTCAGTGTTGCTGGTGGGTTTGAACCACCCACCTTTCAGGTAGCAACTCAATACTTAACCTTCTATACCACTGCTCCTTCGAAAGGATATTGCTGTTGTTCAGTGGCTTTGAGTCACTGTGTAGGGTTTCTAAAGAGCACCTGGTGGATATGAACTGCCCACCTCATGGTGAGCAGTCCAGTATTTATCCTACAGAGACACACCAGGACTTCCCTCACAACAATAGAAAAAAATAAAAGTTCATGAACATTAGTTAAGTAAATACAGTGAACTAAGCATTGTCTGTTGTACATATACATTTTTAACTTCATTTTTCTTTCAAAAGAAAAAACAGATTTAGAAGTTAAGTAACTTCATGAAAGTCAAGCATCATAGGGTATAGACTTATAACTAGACCCACTTGACTTCAAAACTACCACGCTTCCCTAGTAACCTATACCTAAGGCTGCATATTCTCTCTTTGAAAGTTGAAGGGACCTGAGATTTTGAGTCTAAACCCTTACTTTAATGGTTAGAAGAAGACAGGGCAGAAAGAGGAAGAGGTGAACCAATCGGCAATTATTTGTTCTTCTGCAATTTCTTAGTGAGATACTGTGCCAGCATCTTTGTGTTCCACACAGCAAGATTGGGGTGGTTAGTCATGAACTAGGTGGCCATGTCTAGACCCCTGGGGGACCTGATCTTACAATGGTTGCTTAATCGTCTCAAGGGAAGGCCTTGTGGATGAGATGAAATCATCAGTGTTTGACCATGTCTGATGTGAAATTCCTTTTAGAACAGATTAGTAAGGGAGGGGGAGAAGCGATGGAAGAATAAAAGCAAATGGCAATTTACTATAGCTGTAGCAAGAGAGATGCTGTCTTTCACACGACAAAGCTGACCTCAAGTCAGCTCTTCAGGGAATGGAGAGAATAAATTACTGGGCTATGATTTTAGAAATGATATCCCAGTTGGGCCAGAAGGTCTTTACAATTAGAAGGTCATTTATATGGTTAACAATATTGCCACATCTCAAGTACTGCTTTCTCCTCAGCCTCAAAGGAGAAAATCATCCAAATCAGTGTGGGTTTTTATGATTACTTTTTTTTATATAGAAAGGACAGCTGAAGAGCATTTGCTTACTCCTTAGCGGTATAGCTGGCAATGCAGAATATCTTTCATCTAAATGAGAAACTGGAAACATAACTTTTATGCCTTGATACAATCAGGGAAATCAAGATATTAATATACAGGCTGAGAGAAAATAAAGCTGAAATGAATTTTCTCCCTTTATTTAATGGCTGAAGTTGTTTGTTTTTTTCTATTTTGGTTACTAATTGTAAATTCTCTTTGTGACAGGGATTGTTCAAATGTTTTGATTGCATTTCAAAGTACTTAAGATAACGCTGGGATATAGAAAGTGCTTGAAATGCTGGCACTTTGCTAGATGGCTTATGATTCTGAATCTGAGAAACCACTGGTCAAACCAGAAGGCATTGATTGAGTGCCCTCTGGTAGCATAGTGGTTACGAAACGGACTGCGAACCTTAAGGTCAGCAGTTCGAAACTACCAGCTGTTCCGCAGGAGAAAGATGAGGCTTTCTGCTCTCGTAAAGATTTACAGCCTCGGAAACCCTGTACAGGGTCCTCGCTATGAGTCGGAACCGACTCCACGGCACATCACAACAACAACAAGTATTTAGAAGGAAGTCCTGGTGTGGCGCCGTAGGATTAGCAATGGATTACTAACCACAAGGTTTGGTTTCAGACCTACCAGCGGCTCCTTGGAAACCCAGAATTGCTATAAGTCAGAACTGACTCAATAACACTTAACAACAATAGTATCTAAAAGAGACTCCCAGGAATTATGTATTTTGACTCAAGCACGTGTCAGCTGTGCTAAGGCCAGTTCCCAAACGCTCAAATCCTCCACTGGCCATTTGATATTAGTTTAGTATAGGTTTGATAGCATGAGGTGCTGAGGACAGAATCTAGATAATTTATCTGGTAGCCTAGTGGTTACGAATTGGGCTGCTAACCTCAAGGTTGACAGTTCGAAACTACCAGCTGTTCTGCAAGAGAAAGATGAGGCTATCTACTCCCATAAAGATTTACAGTCCCGGAAACCTTGTGCAGGGTCGCTATGAGTCAGAACCAACTCCACAGCACATAACAACAACAACAACATTCCTAAACTCTCCTCTGCTCATTATCGCCTTAGGCTCTTCCATGTTTGAAATTTCTGGTGTAGAAGAAATGCAAACTGAAAACCTTAGTGGCCACTGAAAACCTTATGAATATCAGAGGAAAAATGTTAGATATAGTGCCAGAAGATGAAAAAACACTATGAATACCCACTGAACACTGCCACAAGATGAGACCCTTAAGTTGGAAGGCACTCAAAATAAAACTCTACTTCCTCAAAGTGGAGTTGACCATATGGACACAAAAGAGACAACTTCATGAGAAACAACTAGACTAGAATTGGCATAACACACTGACCATTGAAGTGATGGCCCTCACTGGAAGAACAACACAGCTGTTCCAGAATACTCGAATTATACAAGGTTTATGGGAGTATCGAGGAAAACACGATCCTGCTTATGAAGTGACATAAATGACTTTAACATTTTCTTTTGTCGTACTTAGATGCCAACATTCTGGTATACGCTTCCTTTTGCTAGTGCGTGCCTGTGGTAGCAGTCTCAGTAGGGAGTTAGGAAGCTTGAACAACAATTAGAGCATGATGAACAGAAAATATTTTGTGATGCGCCTGCTTTCCAAACTTGACATTTGATACACATAAAACTCAATCTCCTTAATATCTTCCACCCATGAAACCAATTTTAAGCATTAGGGAGTACTAGACTGATCTGTTCTGATTTTCTCACTTGACAATGAATTTAAGCAAAGAAGTAAGTCCAATGTGACTAAGTATTGTGTGTGAGTAAAAAGAAGTAAAAGATTTCGCCAGAGACTTTGAAAAACATAAAGTTAAATGGTTCCGGATTTCAGAATATGGATAATAAACATAGTGAAGCCTGAAAACCACCACTCATCTGTCAGTTTGTTATACTGTGGTGGTTATAGTGTTGCTACAATGCTGAAAGCTCTGCCACTGCTGTTTTAAATACCCAGATGGACAGGTTTCGGTAGAGCTTCCAGTCTCTAGGATAGACCAGAAAGAAGAAGAGGCAGACTACTTATGAATGGTTAGCTACTGAAAACCTCATGAATAGCAGTGGAACATTGTTAGGTATAGTTTTGGAAGATGAAAACACTATGGCTAGCCACCAAACATTACCAGAAGATGAGACCCTCAGGTTAGAAAGCACTCAAAATACATCTGGCAAAGAGATCCTCCTCAAAGTAGAGTTTACAATAATGACATAAATAGAACAAAGCTTTCAGGACCTTAATTTGCTAATGGGCCACAAAGTGAGAAGAAACAGATGGAAATATCTGTTAATAATTGGACTCTGGAATATAAGAAGTATGAATCTGGGAAAATTGTTGTTAAGTCTGGAAGTTGTGAAAAGTGAAATGAATACGTATAGATTGATATTCTATGCATTAGTGAGCTAGAATTGACTGGTATTGACTGTTTTACATCTAACAATCATATAGTTTATTATGGTGGAAATGTGAAAATGAAGATGAGTGGCATCATATTCATTGCCAAAAAGCACATTTCAAGATCTATCTTGAAGTGAAATGCTGTCTGTGATAGGATACTATTCATACACCTACAAGAAAGGGCAGTTAATTCAAATTTATGCACCAAGCCAATAATGATGAAATTAAAAAAATTCTACCAGCTTCTTCAGTCTGAAATTGATCAAACATAAAATCAAGATGCATTGATAATTACTGTTAATTAGAATGCTAAAGTTGGAAACAAAGCTGAAATTACTGAAGACCATACAAGAATCAATGCATTTGAATTATGGTGCTAGAGATCAAATAAATCTGTCTTGGAATAAGTGTAGCCAGAATGCTCCTTGGAAGCCTGGATGGAAAAGCTTTATCCCTCATACTTTGTACATATTATCAGGAAGGACCAGTCCCTGGAGTAGAACATCATAGTTAGTAACTTGGAAAGTCAGACTAAAAGAGAAGACTTTTCAACACAATGGGAACAACAATGGGTTCAAATATTAGAATGCTTCTGAAGATGGCACAGGACTGAGCAGTATTTTGTTCTATTAATGCACAGGGTTGCTAAGAGTCAAACCAACTTGAGGGCACCTAACAATAATGAAGCCTGAAAAGAGCAAGGGTAATTAATATACGTGATTTATATATGCAAAAGCATCACTTTGTTGTTGCTGTTAATTGCAGTTGAGTTGATTCTGATTCATGGGAACTTCAAGTGTGCAGAATACAGAGTGAAACTATTTCATGGGGTTTTGAAGGCTGTGCTCTTTTGGAAGCAGATTGCTAGGCCTTGATGGGTTTGAACCACCAAATTTTCTGTTGCTAGTTCAGCTCTGTTAGGGAATCCTCAGCAGAATTTTAGATCCCATTAAATTCAGTGTATCATCCAAATCTAATGACTTTTCCTGCTCCCATATAATAACTTCAGATCCAGTTCAGGAATAATGAGTATAGGGGGCTTTTATGGAAAAAAAAGGAGATGATTACATGCCTATATCTGGCGACACTGATATGAAAAGTGAACAAATGCTATTCCACAATCAGATTTTGATTCAAATGGCTTCAGAACATTTTTTATATTGATGAGTGTCACTTTGCACTTCTTAAAACCTTCTTTGTTATTTCTAAAATGAATAGCTTAGAATTTGAGCTTTCTTTCAGAAAGTTCTGGGTGCAAATCCAACTTTGTTGTTTCCTAATGTATGACTCCTGGTCAGCTCTTGACTATTTCTGAACTTCAGTCTTCACAACAATGAAGTAAAGGAAATTAAAACACTATTCTTAGGGACATAAGTGTAGCCAAGAAATAATTTCGGCTAAGTGCATAAAGAATACAGTGGTATTAAAGTAGCTGGTGGTACAGTGGCAAGAATACCCCATCAGTTGTTAGAAAACATGGATGTCACATGGAGCAGTTAATTTGGTTGTGACCTTGGATAAAGCAGGAAAACTCTCTGCATCTGAATATCTTGGCTGAAAAGTAAGAAGTCTCATTCTAAACAGATGATACTAATATTCTTGAGAAGGCATATGCTACACAAAGCTTTGGGAAATGAGGCAGAAAAACTAAAGGTTTGCTGCGAAGGGATGAAGGTATCTTTCAAAATCGAACATTTTTGCTAACACTTTGCCTTTATTTCCGTATCTCAGGAATATACGATATAATAGGGTAAGAAAAAAGTCTTACTACAAAATCACAGAAATTTTATTAAACAAAAATATCAATATGTGAAGCTATTGTTTCTTGTCTTGTCTTCCATCTAGGTCTAAACATTTCTGAAGGCAGTGTTTCCATCTCTCTAAGTTTTCCCTGAAGAATTCTGAAATCTCTAATTTAAACGGTTTTGATTTTAAACACAGCAAGACAACAGTTTGGGCTTCTTTAAGGGATTCCGATCATGGTTATTTTGAATGTCTTTGGAGTTTTGGTGAATACAAAGGAAGGGGCAAGATCAAGGCTGGAGGGAAAGTTTGAAGGAAATTCTCATTCAACAGCTCTTGCTTCCCTGGAAGAGCGAGCTTTGCCAGAAGGAGGAAAACAATTCCTCAGCTACATTCCCTGGATGGTTTCTTACCAATACAGTTTGCAGTGGTCTTAAAATGTCTTCCTGATAAGCCTCTGTTATCATCCTGCGTTTTCCCCAGAATCTATGAAGATTACTACGTTGGAATCCCCAAAATCAGTAACCATAAACTTTTGAGCTGACCTCTGGATCTTGAATTTAATTGGTTCAATGCATTGCCTCGGAATCCACTATTTTATATGGACCTTTGTTGAATGGGACTAAGATGATGTATTACTGAACGAATTTGTCTGCAGACATCCCACTGAAACATGCTTAAACAGGTATTGTTTGGGATAAATCCATGTATGAATGAACTAGAATCCCAGTAGCAATGATGATTATTATTTTTTACGTTCATATATACATACGCTGTTGCTGTTAAGTTCCACTGAATTGACTGACTCACAGTGACAGCATGTAGGGTTTCTAAGGAGTGGCTAGTCAGTTTGAATTGCTGACTTACAGTTCCACAACAGAACGTCATGATTTATTTTTAATATTATACTATAATTATCTAAAAATATTTTCAATGTATAGTCATATTTTAATAGACTACATTGTCCATGTATAATACGTTGAATTCTGATACACTGCTGTAGACTAAGCACTGGACTGATAAACTCATGGTCGGCAGTTCAAACTCACCAGCCACTCTATGGGAGAAAGATGGGACTTTTTGCTTCTGTAAAATGTAGAAAGAAACCCTAGGAGTCCAGGTGTGGCACTGTAGAATAAAGCACTGACTGCAAGGTCAGCTTGAATGACAAGTTTGGTGATTCAAACCCATCAACGGATTCTTGGAAATCCTATTCAGGATTGCTATCAATTTGAAACGACTCAATGGCACTCCACGACAATAATAGGCTGCTATAAATTGGAATTAACTAGATGGCACCTAACAACAACAACGTATATGACATCTATCATTTGAGTGTATATTATGACCTAAACTGAGTTGTTGCTTTATACACAACATTAGATGAGGAAATTGAGTTACATAGATTAGTTTCATATTTCAAGAGCCCACATCTTGGAGTTGGTAGAAATAGAAATGTAACCTAGGTGGAACCTTTGTGTTAAAACAGTATTTCTCAAACTGTGGTTTCTGATCTTTTGTAATTCATACTAAACATTTACACAGAAAATGAAAAGAAGAGAAACTATTGTACCAGAATTGTACAATGCTGGTAGGTATTATGTATTAAGTTTTGTTCAGATATACTATACACTGTGTGCATGATACAAAATATATTTTGGACAGTGGATCTTGGGGAAAAGAATTTTTTAAAAATACTGTGTTTGGCTACTAAATATCTAGGTTTTGCATAGTAATCATAGTTCATTGAGCTTATTCCTTCATTTTATAGAAAGTTGAGATTTGAAGAAGAGAAATGATTTGCTCAAGATTCCAGGACACAGAGTCAGAGTCTGATTTTACTCTACTGCCCTTTCCACACTATACCAAATATTAAGTTGTAAAGTGTTTTTCCTTTTGTCAAACTCATAAATTGTGCCATCTCCATTTGCTGTTCAGTTCCTTTTTGGATTACTTCTTGTTCCAGTGCAAATCTGATGACTAATTAGAGCCATATATATCTTGTTTGTCACACTGAATAGATGACTTGGACAAAGCATGGAATGGAACAGTGCTAAAATTACCATTCCCGAATCAATGGTATTTGCATTTCTAGCCCTTCAGTGTTCATATAATCCTGTTGTAAATATAGACAATGTCAAGTTGTATGGTGATTATATAAAGAAACACTGTATGTGCCGACAGAGCTTTTTCAGGTATTGTGCCTTTAAGTTAAAATTTATTGAAATAAAATGGGGGGTAGATAGAAGTACAATGCAGTTTACATTCTTCAGAGGCCTTGCTCAATAAGTACTGAGTTTTGATCGATTGATACAGTGTCATATTTGACTAAAGAGGTGGGGAAGTTGCTACTGTCGCTTTGTGCTGGATGGCAGCAGAATGCACTATTGATTTTGTATGTTGGATGGGTTGTCAGTATATAGTGCATTGTTGATTTTGACTTTTATAGCCAACATGTTTCCTTTAATTGGATCATTTGTAAAAGAGAGGAGGGGACCTGTTCTGCTTTGACAGTGACTGATTACAATCATTTCATGTTTGTCAATATTTGATAAACCTACTGTTACCCAAAAACATGGCTGCCAACAGATTCTTTGTGTATTTGTTCATTCTGGTTCCACTTCTCTATTTACACCAATATCACTTGTGACTTATCTATCCTAACTTTCACTCACAATTCACTTCGTTTTTACCTTTTCTGCCACAGACTTTCATTCTTTTCTTGTTTACCAATAAAGTCCCTTCTCATATCAGTAACTAATCCACTTGACCTTCAGTAAGTACCTACTTGTTCCCTTCCCTTTAGCATTACCTGTGAACCTAGCATATATAAAGTTTGAATGGAGACCATGGTTCTCAGAACCTTTCCTGTTTTCACATTAAGAGTCATTTTATGTGGTTAGGAGCAATTATGATGATTTTTAAATTTTATCCCTTGTACTATGTTGTTGTTGTTGTTAAGTGCTGGTGAATCTGTTCTGACTCATAGTGACACTGTATAGAGTTTCCAAGGGGCAATATGATGATTTTAAATTTTATCATTTGTCCTATGGAGTTCTCTAATGTTTTTGTTGTTAAGTGCCATCCAATCAGTTCAGACTCTTAGTGACCCTGTATAGATTTTCCCAGGCTTTATATCTTCATGAGAGCAGAAAGTCTCATTTTTCTCCTGGGGGCGCAGATGGTGGGCTCAAACAACAGATTTTGTGGTTCACAGTCTAGTGCTTATTTTACGAAGCCACTGCACTCCCTATGGTGGTGGGGGTGGTGATGTGCCGTGGAGTCAGTTCTGACTCATAGTGACGCTGTACAGGTTTCCGAGGCTGTAAATCTTTACGGGAGCAGAAAGCCTCATCTTTCTCCAGTAGAACAGCTGGTAGTTTCAAACTGCTGACCTTGCGGTTCGCAACCCAATTCGTAACCACTACGCTACCAGAGCTCCTTGCACTCCCCAAAGAACCCTCTAATATCTTTCCCCATACAGAGAAGAATTGCTAATTTGTGATCCTTGTTCTCTTATGCAATGAAAACCAATAATCCATATTTTCCTCCAAGTTCTTAAGACTTAGACTTGGGAAAATGCCTAAGTTAAGTTAACAGAGGTTTATACAAACTGGAGTTTTTGATGAGAAATGATAGGCTTCAATGGTAATTATTATTAACTGTCTTTGAGTTGGTCCCCAACTAATGGCTAACATCATGCACACGGAAATCAAGTTGTTGTGATCCTTAAAGTGTTCTAGTTAATTTTTAGCACTAAATCACCTGGACTTTCTTCCTTGTCTACTCATTTTGGAAGGTATGCTTAGCATGCAAACCTTAATCATGATCCTCTGGAATTTAGGCAGGTCATTCAAACTCTTTACCTAAATGCATCCAATTATAAGTTATGAAGTTCACACTAAATAAGCTTTGCAAATGTCTTGTCACACTCCCTGCAACTCCATGGTTCCCACATTTCAGGTTTCATTTCATCTCCACAGATGCTTTCAACACCACCTCTGTAGTTCTCAGAAATGGACCTCACAAAGTAGGTAGATGATTTTAAAAAGTCAAAGTATCCTACTGTTTACTTCTGGACAAATGGTGCTGCCTGCCTTTAGATGTAGTGATGAATGATGCTGCAGCTTCAAGTGTTTCATTTATTTATTTAGTTAGTTTCCTTGTATTCTACAAATCATCTGATTTGTTGACATATTTTACTATCTGCATCAAGAATGAGTGTTTCAGAGACCAATTCTTTTTCATTAGAGGGTTCTGATGGCAGGAAGTCCAATAGAGTATATTGGATATGTGCAGGTACAGGAATTCACTCTAATCTCATTGACATGAATAAACCAATACAACTGGAATTAGTGACAATCAGAGGAAGATGTTATTGGCTCTATGGAAAACAAAAAAATATCAAAATATTGCTTTGTAGAGGTTTCTTAGTAATATAAACAAGAAGATATTTTTACTTATTTAGAATTTTTGAATATCTGGTATAATCATATTAGCAAAACAATGTGTGGTCTCATGATTTGAGACACAGTGTAACATAGTATTTTCGAGGCAAAATAAACTTTACTAAAGACTGAAGCCTTAATTGAATAGGGCTAATTTTGGAAACAGTTTTCTTTTTCATTATAGTTACTTTCTACTCTGTTCCAATTCCTCTTTCCATCTCTTAAAGACCAACAGTGTAGCTCCCAGAGAGAACAGATTATATCTGGTAGTTGAAATTCAATTCTGTACCTATTGGATCTGTTTCCCAGGGGGTGGGCTTGCTCTTCCATTTCCTCTTCCTTTTTTCCTCTTCTCTTTCTCTACTGGTGCATAGACACTTAGGAAAAGCTAGGAGTGGTAGAAAAGATAAAGCATCTCTTACTTAAACCCTGAATCTATAGAGAGCTCTGTGTGTCAGGTATCTAACTTGTAGCTCAGATTGGCAAGTGCTGAGTCCTTTAAGATACAAATTCTCTGATGTGAGAATTACTGCTATGGCTTAACTTCTCATCACTTCCCCTCACTTCCAACACTTGATTATATACCTCATAGTATTTTACCTTTAGAGACTCCTCTATACATCAAAGACACCGTGTGTGTATGATTGTTGTTGTTCTTAGGAGTCCTTGAGTTAGTTCTGATTCATAGCTGTTCTAGGCACACAGACTGAAACAACTTATGCTCCCTGCATCATCACAATTTTTATTATATTTGAACCCATTTTGCTGCCAGTGTGTAAGTCCATATTGTTTGGAGTCATCCTGTTTTTTATTGACTCTCCACTGTTCCAAACAAGATGTTCTTCTCCAGGGACTGCTATCTTCTGATAACATGTTGACAATATGAGAGACAAAGTCTTACGATCCTAACTTCTAAGGAACATTCTGACTGTACTTCTTCCAAGATAGTTCTTTTGGTAGTCCATGGTAATTTCGATATTCTTATCCAACACCATAATTCAAACACATCTATTTTTCTGTGGTTTTTGTTATTCATTGTCCAACTTTCACATATATATGAGGATATGGAAAATAACATGGCTTGGGTCAGGCAGTCTCAGTCCTCAAACTGACATCTTTACTCTTGAACAATTTAAAGAAGTCTTTTGCAGCACCTTAGCCTAATACGATATGTCATTTGATTTCTTCTGTTTCCATGAGCACTGATTGTAGATCCAAGCAAAATGAAGTCTTTGAGACAATTTCCATTTTTTTCTCCATTTTTCATGATGTTATTTATTAGTCCAGTTGTAAGGATTTTAATTTTCTTTACATTGAGATGAAATCCATACTTTGATTTTCATCAGCATTTTAAGTCCTCTTCCAGCAAGCAAGGTTGTATCATCAGTAATTGCATGTTGTTAGTAACTCTTCTTTCAATCTTGATGCCACATTTTTCTTCACATAATCCAGATTCTCAGATATTTTGTTCATCATACAGATTTAATATTAATAAACATGGTGAAAGGATACAACCATACCACATAACCTTCCTGTAACCATTCATATTTCTTCTGTTCTATTGTAAGGACTGTCCCCTGGTCTATGTACAGATTCCTCATGAGCACAAGAAAACATTCTGGGATATCCGGTTTTCACAATTTTATCCATAGTATTTCATGAACCACACAGTAGCATGCCTTTATATAGCGAATAAAGCACAAATAAACATCTTTCTGTCACTATTTGCTTTAACCCAAAATCCATCTGATATCATGCTTGCAATAATAACCCTCATTCCAAGTGTTCTTCTGAATTCCGCTAGGATTTCTTGTAACTGCCTATAAATGCACAGTTGCAACCATTTAAAAATTATCTTCAGTGAAATTTTACTTGCATGTAATACTAATTATATTGTTTGTTGATTTCTACAGTACATTTCTTGACGTCATCCCACAATTCTTCTGGTCTTCGGTCTTTAGTGTTTAATGTATCAAATCAGTTCTTCAGATGATCTCTAAATTCAGATGGGATATGTTTAAGGTCATATTTTGGCTCTCATGGGCTTGTTTTCACTTTCTTTAGCTTCAGTTTGAATTTGCATATGAGTAATTGATGGTCTGTTCCCAATTGCAGATCCTTCCTGTTTGTTTCTAAATTTCTCTTTCCAATCACCAGTGATTATCAATACATCTTGATTGCATGTTTGATCAATTTCACACTGAAGAAGTTGGTAGAAATCTTCAGTTTCATCATTACTGGCTTTAGTGGTTGATGTGTAAAGTTGACTAATAGTGGCATTAACTTGTTTTCTTTATAGACATTTAGATATTATCCCATCACAGACAGCTTTGTATTTCCAGATAGACCTTGAAATGCTCTTATTAGCAATGGATGTGACACCATTCCTCTTCAATTTGTTGTTCCCGGAATGATAAACCATATGATTGTCTAATTCAAAATGACCAATTCAAGTCCTTTTCAGCTCACTAATGATTAGGATACATAGCTATGCATTACATTTTCTTTTTGAAATCTTCCAAATTTAACTAGATTCATATTTTGTACATTCACGTTTTGACTATGAATGGTTGTTCACAGCCATCTTTCATAATTTTGAGTGGTGCCCCCATCAGTGAAGAAGTTCCTGCAAACTTTACTCCATTTATGTCATTATGGTTATCGCTACTTTGAGGAGGCAGCATTGGACCTGTAATATTGTGAGTGCCTTCCAAACTGATGGGCTCTTCTTCCAGTACCATATCTGATAATTTTCTGCTACTATTCATAATGTTTTCACCTTTGGTACTATCTCTGACAATGTTTTACAGCTGCTCATAAGGTTTTCAGTGGCTAAACATTCTGAAGTAGTTGGCATCTGGATCATCCTGTTGTTATTGTTAAGTGTCCTTAAGTCAGTTCATGCTCATAGCAACCCAGTATAGGGTTTCCTAGGAGTGGCTGGTGAGCTTGAACCACCACTCTTGCAGTTCAAACCAACTTTGCAGTCCAGCACATTAATCCACAGTACCATACTGACTTCCCTAGTCTGTCTTATTCTAGATGCTCCACTGAACCACGTCTACCATAGGTGACCCTGCTGGCATTTAAAATACCAGTGGCAGAGGTTCCCTCACCATCACAGCAAAATGCAAGCCTTCACAGAATAACAAACTGACAAAACACTGGTGACTTAACTTGCACTTAAGTACACAGAAGTTAAAATAAATGGAAAAAAAATAAGTAACAGGGCTGAATATAAAATTTCAAAGGGCAGCTTGAGAAGACTATTATTATAGTAAAATGTGCAAAGACCCGGAGTTAGGGAATCAAGGGGGAAGAAGACACTCAGTTTTTCTCAATGTGAAAAAATTGAAAAAAAAGTTCAAAGCTCAATTTGTATGGCATTGTGGGATAACGCACTAGACCAAAAGGTTGCTTTAAACTACAAGGTAAGTGGTTCAAATTCACCAGTTTCTCCTTGGAAATTCTATACAGAGTCACTGTGAGTTGGAATTGACTTGAAGACACTTAACAACAACAACATGGGGGAAAAAAAATTCAATGAAACAGAAAGCATCAAAAGAAGATGGAAAGAATACAGAGACTCATTGTACCAAAAAGAAATTGTTGATGTTCAACCATTTCAAGAGGTAGCATATGATCAAGAACAAATGGTACTGAAGGAAGAAGTCCAAGCTTCACTGAAAGCACTGGCAAAAAACAAGGCTCCAGGATTTGACAGAATACAAACTGAAATGTTTCAACAAACCAATGCAGCACTGGAGGTGCTCACTTACATATGCTAACAAATTTGAAAGACAGTTACTGGTTAATCAGCTGTAAGAGAGCCATACTTGTGCCCATTTGAAACAAAGGTGACCCAATGGAATGTGGAAATCATTAAACAATTTCATTAGTATGATATGCAAGTAAAATTTAGCTGAAGATAATTCAAAAATGGATGTAACAGTACATTGACAGGGAACTACCAGAATTTTTAAGGAGCTCTGGTAATGTAGTGGTTACGAATTGGGCTGTGAACCTTAAGGTCAGCAGTTTGAAACTACCAGCTGTTCCGTGGGAGAAAGATGAGGCTTTCTCCCATAAAGGCTCAGAAACCCTGAACAGGGTTGCTATGAGTCAGAAGTGACTCCATGGCACATAACCACCACCAGAATTTCTAGCTGCATTCATCTTTGCTAACTCCAGATAGATCTTGATTGAATGCAGTAAATACCAGAAAGATGTTAACTTCTACTTTATTAACTATTCTAAGACTTTTGACTGTGTAGACCATGACAAACTATGGATAATATTATGAAGAATGGGTATTCTTGATCACTTGTGTTCATGAGAAACCTGTAGGTAGACCAAGAAACTGTTGTTAGATCAGAACAAGGGATTACTGAATAGTTTAAAATCAGGAAAAGTGTTTTGTCTGGGTCATTGCTTTCACCATATTTGTTAAATCTGTGTGCTGAGCAAATAATCTGAGAAGCTGAATTAGATGAAGAAGAACATAGCATCAGGATTGGAGGAGAAAGCTCATTAAAAGCCTGTGATATGCAGATGACACAACCTTGCCTGCTGAAAGTGAAGAGGACTTAAAATACTTACAGTTGAACATCAAAAACTATAGTCTTCTGTATGGATTGCACCTCAATATAAAGAAAATAAAGTTACCTATAACTGGATAAATAAATACCTTGTGATAAATGGAGAAAAGATTGAAGTGGTCCAATATTTCATTTTGCTTGGTCCACCATCAGCACTCATGGAAGAAGCGATCAAAAATCAAATGATATATTGCATTAGCAAATCTGCTGCACAAGACCTCTTTAGAGTGTTCAAGAGCAAAGATATCAGTTTGAGGACTAAGGTGTTCCTGACCCAAGCCATGGTATTTCCAATTGCCTTATATGCATGTGAAAGTTGGGCAACCAATAAGACAGACAGTAGAAGAATCAATGCAGTTGAACTATGGCATTGGAGAAGAAGATTGAAAATACCATAGACTGCCAGAAAAAGAAAAAACAAATCTGTCTTGGTAGAAGGACAGCCAAATGCTCCTTTGAAGCAAGAATGTAAAGATTTCATCTCTCTTACTTAGGACATATTTTCAGGAGGGCCCAGTCCCTAGAGAGGGACACAATGCTTACTTAGTAAAGTGGAGTGCCTGACATAAAGACGAAGGTCTCCTGTCAAATACATTGACATATTGGCAGTAGCTGTCACCTAAGAACAACAAAAACAGTCCACAGAACAATGTTCTTACCCTATTTTGATGCATAGTGACTGTTGTTTTGTTGTTGTTAGGTGCCATTGAATCGGTACCTTATCTTTGCTTTTCAACACTTTAAAAAGGTCTTGTGCAGCGGATTTGCCTAACGCAATACATTGATTTATTGACTGCTGCTTCCATGAGTGTTGATAGTTGTTTCAAGAAGAATGAAGTCCTTGACAACTTCAATCTTTTCTCCATTGATAAAAATGTTGCTTATTGGTCCAGTGGTGAGGATTTTTGTTTTCTTTACACTGAGATGTAATCCATACCGAAGGCTGTGCTCTTTGATCTTAATCAGTAAATGTTTTAAGTCCTCTTCACTTAAGAAGACATCCCAGGTACAACTATTTATCTGCCCCCCATTCAGAGCAAAGAAGAGTGAATAAATTTGAAGATACATGCAAAGAATTAGTCCAATAGACTACTTACTAGACCATGTGTGCCCCAGCCTTCTTGACTTAGAGATCAGAAGAAGAAGATAGTGCAAGGCTACCACTCTGACCCACCACTTGTCTATTCATTTGTCATACTGTGGTGGCTTGCATATTGCTGTGATGCTGAAAGCTATGGCACCAGTATTTGAAATATCAGCAGGGTCACCCATGGTGGAATGATTTCAACAGAGTTTACAGACTAAGACAGAGTGTTGTTGTGAAGTGCCATCGAGTTGATTCCGACCCATAGTGATCCTGTATAGAGTTTCCAAGGAGCAGCTGGTGAGCTTGAACTACTGACTTTGCAGTTCAAACGACTTTGCAATCTGATGCATTAGCCCACAGTGCCACACCAGGACTCCGGTTAAGATGAAGTAAAGGCAGACTGCTTCTGGATGTTTAGTCACAGAAAACTTTATGAATAGCAGTGAAACATTATCAGATACAGTGCCTGAAAACAAGAACCCTATGAATAGCACCAGAATATTATCAGATACAGTAATGAAATAAAAGCTCCTAAGGTTGGAAGAATTGTGAATCACAAGGTTAGCAGTTCAAACCCACCAGCTGCTTCTCAGAAATCTTATACAGGGTTACTTTGAGTCGGAACTGAGTTGATGGCACTTAACAACAACAAAAACAAGTTTGGAAAATACTCAAAATGTGAGTGGAGACAAGTGAGCTGCCTCTTCAAAGTAAAGTTGACCACAAATGGAGAAAACTTTTGGAACCTTCATTTGCTGATTGGACATTGAGAAGAAACAGCTGCAAACATTCATTAATAAGCAGAAAAAGCAATATACACCGTGTAAATCTAGGAAAATTGGAAGTTGTCAAAAATGAAATGAAACATATAAAGATAGATATAATAGTCATTAGTTAGCTGAAATTGACAGACATTGGAATTTTGAATCTGATAATCACATGGATTACTATGCTGGGAATGGCAAAATGAAGAGGAATGATTTTGTATTCATTGTCAAAAAGAATATTCCAAGATCTAATTTTACAAACAAAACTGTATTTGATAATATCTGTACACTTACAAGGAGGGATAGTAAATACCACTACTATTCAAATGTTCACGCCAAACACTAAAGCCAGTGATGATGAACTTAAAGAGTCCCACAAATTTCTTCCACCAGAAATTGATCAAACATGCAATCAAGATGCATTGATAAATACTAGTCATTGGAATCTGAAGGTTGGAAACAAAGCAGAAGGATCAATAGTTGGTAAATATGGCATTGGTGAGAGAAAATATGTTGGAGATTGTATCATAGAATTTTGAAAGGCCAATGACTTATTAATTGAAAAAAGTTTTTAAACCATAGAACAGATGACAATACACATGAATCTCACCAGATGGAATACACAGGGATCAAACTGACTCTATTAGTGGGATGAGACAGAGTGAAATCTCAATATCATCAGCCAAAACAAGACCAGGGGCCAACTGTGGAACAGACTATCAATTTCTCATATGCAAGTTCAGGATGAAGCTGAAGAAAATTAAAACAAACCCATGAGACTGAAAATATGAATCTGAACATATACAACCTGAATTTAGAGAACAGATTTGATGCATTAGACACTAATACACTGAAGACCAGAAAAACTGGGATGACATCCAGAACATAATACAAAAAGAAAGCAAAAGATAATTTAAAAGACAGGAATGAAAATATAGACCAGAATGGATATCAGAAGACATTATGAAACTTGCCCTCCAGCATGGAGATGCTAAAGCAAATGGAAGAAATGATGGAGTAAATGAAATGATCAGAAAATTTCAAAGACTAGCTTGAGAAGAAAAAGTGAAGTATTATAATGAACTGTGCAAAGAGCTAGAATAAGAAAATCAAAATGTAAGAACACACTTATAATTTCTCAAGATGAAAAAACTGTGGGAAAAAAAATCAAGCCTCAACTTGCAAAATTGAAGTCTCCATGGAGGAATTATTGACTGATGCAAAAGACATCAAAATAAGATGGAAGGAAGACACAGAGTCACTGTACCAAGAAGAAATATCAGTGTTCAATCAAAAGGTAGCAAACAGATAGTATGAACAAAGAAGTCCAAGCTGCACTGAAGTTTTTGACAAAAAACAAGGCTCCAGAAATTGACAAAACACAAATAGAAATTTTTCAACAAACTGATGTAGCACTGGAGGTGCTCACTCATCAATGCCAAGAAAGTTGGAAGGCAGTTACTGGACAGCCAATTGGAAGAGTTCCCTAGGTGATCCAATAGAAAACTGAAATCATCGAACAATATCATTAATATCACATGCAAATAAAATTTGGTAGACGTTAATTCCAAAGGTCCTGCAACAGTACATTGACAAGGAACTGTCAGAAACTCAACCCGGACTCAGAAGAGGACGTAGAACTAGGGATATCTTTGCTGAAATCAGATGATATTGGCTAAGAACAGAAAATACAAGAAAGGTGTTTACCTGTGCTTTATTGACTATGCAAAGGCTTTTAACTATGTGAATGACAAGCTATGGATCCCATTGTGAAGGATGAGTACTCCAGAATACTTGATTGTGCTTATAAAGAAAAGACAATCTTTCGAACAGAACAAAGGGATAGTGAATGGTTTAAATTTGGAAAGGTGTGCGTCAGGGATGTATTCTTTCACTATACTTATTCTGTCTGTACGCTATTCAAAAATTCTGAGGAACTGGATTATATGAAGAAGAATGTGATATTAATATGGAGGGAGATTCATTAACAATCTGTGATATGCAGATGATACAACTTTGGTGTTGAAAGCAAAGATAACTTATAATACCGATCAAGATCAAAGATCACAACCTTCAATTTGGATTGCATCTGATTGTAACAAAATCCTCACAACTGGACCAATAAATAGCACTATGATAAATGGAGAGAAGATTGAAGTTGTCAAGGACTTCAGCTGGCTTGGATCTACAATCAATAGTCATGGAAGAAGCAGTCAAAAAGCGAAGGCCAAATAGCACTATGCAACTCTGCTATACAACACCTCTTTATAGTGTTCCAGGGCAGAGATATCAGTTTGAGGACTAAGGTGTGCCTGACACATGCCAAGTTATTTTCAATAGCCTCATATGCATGTGAAAATTGGACAATGACTAAGGAAAACTGTAGAATAATTGATGCATTTGAGTTATGGTGTTGGAGGAAAATATTGAAAGTACGATGGAGTGCCAGAAGAACAAACAAATCTGTTTTGGAAGAAGTTCAACCAGAATGCTCCTTAGAAGCCAGGATGATGAAACTTCATTTCTCATGCTTAGGACATATTATCAGGAGGGACCAGTCCCCGGAGAAGGGCATTATGCTTGGCAAAGTGGAGGATCAGCAAATAAAAGGCAGACCCCCAGGGAGATGGATTGGCACAGTGGCAGCAGCCATCGGCTCAAGTGTAGCAACTGTTTTGAAGGTGATTCAGGACTGGGTAGTGTTTCTTTCTGTTGGACATAGAGTTGCTATGAGGTGGAGCTGACTAGATGGCACCTAACAACAACAACCAGCAGTGATCACTCTGAAAGGTATAAAATTAGAAGGTCCTGGATAGAGTGGGAGAAAAATGTGGAACTTAACTCTATATGATTAATATGATTAATAGTAACACTAAAGAAATATGTACTTCTTAGAATAATCAGCTCTTTGGAATCAAAAGACAGCATTTATCCAAGGGCAAAGTTCAGAAGTCAGGAAGTGTTAGAAAAGAAGGAAGAATGAAAACAGTAAAACATAAGAAGGAAGTTACATTATGTGGATTGCAATGAATGACATGAAAAAAAATGTGGAGGAATTATTTAACAGAAAACTGGTTTTCCTATAACTCTTCACCCAATTCACAATAAAAAGTTAAATTTAAAAAAAAGGCAAATGAATGTCTTAGTATTACAATGAAAATTGGGATCCACCATTCATAATTTGAGAGCCACTGGTTTAGACGTTGTCATAAACATATTCAGTCAACCAAGCCAAACCTAAGGATTGACAGCCAGAACATGTAATTATTCAGAGTCGTATTTAACATTCCAGTTATGGTTGGCTGAATTTAAGAAACCAAAATCAAATGTCACACTGATGTCTGACTCATTATGGTCTCTATCTTTGCTGCAAACTCTTAGGGGGGAAAATGTAAAGATCATCTAAAAGAAGCACAATAAATTGTTCCAACTATCTGAAGGACATAATTTCATTAGCAAAATAACAATATAATATCGATCATAAAGGAATCTTAAAGTATGTATCATCATCATTTATGTAAAGAGGATAGTGTGGACAGGTATAAGTTATGAAATCGCAATGAGCGAGTAAAACACTACCAATCAAAGAGGGAAGAAATTATCACCCACAGGTTGCAGAACCTGCAGATGCTGCACTTGCTGCTATCGGATCTGTAAAAGACACATTAGCCAAAGCATGGCATTCAAAACGCAAGGCAGGAAGGGAGTTCTCTCCAGCCTTATTGTGCAGTGCGGTTGGTTTTATTTCCTCCCTTCCTCTTTCTTCTGCTTTTAAGGGTTTCAGTCATTTTTATTCATTTCAACAGCAGGTGTGAAATAGTAGGCTGTCATCTGCCTTTTTGTAGTGCTGCGGGCCAAAATTATAAATGGGTTGACGTTAATGGCAGTCCAGAATTTAGTGCTGTATTGGTAGATGGTATTGAAAATGTTTTGATATGACAGATGAAATGCTTGCTGCTGAAACTTCAGTTAGACTTTAGCTGGCTACATCTGGCAGGGATTTTTTTCCCCCCTTTTAATGCTTTACTGTTAGTACTGAGTTTCTGAGACATTTCTTCATCTTTATTCTCCACTCTTCTTTCCCTATTTTCTCTGATGTTGAATTTTTTTCTTTGCCTTCAAATTTTTTCAGCATCATTAAGAGCTAATGGAAAGTGAGATGGTTTCATTCAGCTAGAAAGAGCAGGACTTAAGCAAAAACTCACATTCTTGATTTCCTATTGAACCTCAAGAAGGAAGCACCCAAGGAGTTCAGAGAGCTTCCCCAGCATGTACACTTAGCCTACTGTTCACACTCGCAGCAACTCAATCTGGTTCAAGTCAACATCAGGAGAGCCCTGGAAGGCAGAATTCCCCAAACTCAGTTGTGTAGGTTGCTTTGCAGCAAAATAACAGTGTTCCATGTTTAAATAAGTTTGCAAAATGCTGGTTAAAGATGAATGAATTTTTTTTTGAAGAATCCTCAGAGTCACCGAAGAGTGATTTTCACTGCATGTTTTCTTTCAGTCACTATGATCCCTCAGTTGCTACTTCTTAGGGTCTCTTAATTAATTTTTTTTTTCCAAGAAAAGACTTGCTCTGTTAGACCAGACAAATGTTGACCTTAACTACTTTATGTGAGCAGTTGTCTTCCCATATTACTCTTCTTTCTTGTTACTCTGTGACTTGCTCACACAAGTTTTTCTCAAATGTATAAGGTAGGCTTTAGTCCCTGCTTATCTCAGATACATATATGTTATCATCTAAGTTTTTAGAAATTTCTGCTTGAAAATTCACAGAAAAAAATTCTTACTTCTGAAAATTTATGAAAGATAGACCATCCCATCTGTAAAAATGGAAGTATCTTTCTTTTAACATTTGAAAAGACGCTAGAAAATCACCCTGTTGGTTTTTTCTCCAAATTATCTGTGAGGTAATGCTTTCCTAGGATTGACAATAGGAAATATCTTTCCATGTAAGATTCCTTTTAATATTTTCCATCTAGATTTTATTATATAAAACATTAGAAAATTATTCTGGAATGCCTTTTATGTTATATATGAGAGGGCTTCAAAAAGTTGATGTAAAATTGGAATTAAAGGATAATGGAATTTTTCCATGAACTTTTTGAAGCCCCCTCATATATAAACATTGTATGGCACTACAGGATAATGCACTGGACTACAAGGTCAGTTTGAACTGCAAGGCTATCTGGCAGGGAAGGTGGTTCAGATCCACCAGTCGCTCCTCAGAAATCCTATACAGGGTCTCTATGAGTTGAAACCAACTCAACAGCACTTAACAGCAACAATATATATAAACATGCTGTATATATGGTGTTGTTGCTAAGTGCCTTTGAGTCAATTTTTCACTCATAGCAACTCTGTATAGGGTTTCCAAGGAGCAGTTGGTGGGTTTGAACCACAAACTGTTTGCTTAGCAGTCTATTGCTTACCCCACAGTACTACATCAGAACTCTGTCATATTTGTATAGGATTTCAAAAATTCCATTATTTTTCAATTCCAATTTTCTACAGACTTTTTGAATCCTATTCATATGTATTCATGGCATGGAGCAAAATTGACTTTATTTTATAGAGGGAGAAAACAAAAATAATTTAACTATTTATTCCTTAAAGAAACTGGATTATAGGCGTGTTGAGGAGGATGAAGGCTATATAAAAAGTACAAAATCAACAGCTATGACAATAATTATAAACAATTTGTTTGTTTTGTATGTCTGTAATTGTGGAGAATTCCTAGAGAGACATTTTTCCTGGATCTTGAGAAGGAATAGGCATGGTCTGGGTGAAGGAGGGCATTTTGGGCTGTAGAAATGGCAAGGACAAAAGTAAAAGACAAAGGCATAGGATGTCTGATATATTTGGAGATTTTCAAGGAGTCCAGTTAGAGTTCAGTTAGCTCCGTGTGCATTGCTAGAATTAGGATGAGCTGTGTAGTCCTGAACCTAAAAGTTGGTTTCAGGCCAGATGGTGAAGGCAATAACTTGCTGAGGGACTTGCACTTCATTCTAAAGGTTAGAAAATGAGTATGGAAACAGATAGGTCAAGTGCTCAGATCCACGTATGACTGCAGAATTACTAAATGGATGCAATCAAAGGGGAGTTGAGATGAGCTTTATTGGGATAAGAACAGGAGATTTGAGTTCCTTGAATTTTTGTAATGCTTTAATTTACTTATCAGTGACTAAGAAAGCTATTAATATATTCCCTTTTGTCTTGAAATATTTTTTCTGCAATGTTTCCATATTAAATGCATAGACTTGGTAACATTTTCTTTATAAGCTTACATATTCAGATTGAATATTTTGGGAGCAATGCAGGATTCTAAGCCATATCTTAGGGACTATGATGCCAGTAACATCAAGTTTATTTGAGAATTTTCTAAGAAAGATTTCATTTGAGAGTTTTTTTGTTTTTTTTTAATCTGAGAATTTTTCACAAGAAACCAAAAAGCAATGGGGAAAACAAACACTTGACTAACTGGAGGAGTTCTCTGAGAATAAGTATTTCTGAATTAGGAGTGATCGTCACATTTGGCAGACATCTTGCTTGTAAGAAATATATTGTTTTTCTATCATGAGTGAGGGTATACAAAATTGGGAAAAGAAAGGTAGTGAACTCATACTGCAATGGAAAAGCTTTAACTCATATAAGATTTTAAGATTCTGTCTTCAAAATGTACGTTATGAAGATAGGTGTCTTTTAGTTAATCTTGTTTCCTGTGAATCTGAAAGGTAGGCTACTCACCACTTCCCTTTATGTCACACTTCATAAAGGAGAATCACGTGGGATTAGATGTTTCAAAGAGAAAACCTTCTGAAGAAAATTAGGAGAGTTGTTAGTTGTTGCTAGGTGCTGGGGAGTAGGTTCCAACTCATACTGATGTTATATACAACAGAAGAAAACACTGCCCAGTCCTGGGCCATCCTTACATTTGTTGTTACGCTTGAGCCCACTGATGATCACACTGTGCCAATCCATCTCATTGGAGGTTTTCTTCTTTTTCACTGACCCTGATAGGGAAAGAGAAGAGACCAATTGCTGTGAGATCAGTTGGAAATTGGGGGAATGTTATCATTCTACTTTTATTAAGTGACTTAACAATTGTTTCTTAGTTAGTGATGATGTTGTTGTTAAGTACCATTGAGTCAGTTCCAACTCATAGTGATCCTGTATAGGGTTTCTGAGGAGCAGCTGATGAGCTCGAACCACCGACCTTGCAAGTCAAATGGCTATGCAGTCTGGCACATTTACCCACAGCACCATGGAGTTAGTGATGATATTGGTGCTAGTTTGAACATTTGAGGCTTGGTTTATCTTGTATATATTGTTCAGATTCATAGTGACCCTGTATAGGGTTTCCAAGGAGTGGCTGGTGAGCTTGAACTGCCAACCCTGCAGTTCAAAATGACCTTGCAGTCCAGTGCATTAACCCACAACATCATTGGATGGTTCGAATAACATTATTAGGAGTCCTGGTGTGGCACTGTGGATTAATGCACTGGATTGCAAAGTCACTTTGAACCAAAAGGTCAGTGGTTCAAGCTCACCAGCTGCTCCATGGAAACACTATACAGGGTTGCGATGGCTCAGAATCAGCTCAATGGCACTTAACAACAACAACAACAGTAAATAACAATATTAACTATTCCCATTAACTGATTTTCAAACATTAGGCTCAAAAAGGTTAAGTAACTCACCCATTGTCTCACAGCTAATATTTGCCGAGCTGTTGTGAGGCTATAGAAAATCAGTTTATCTTGTGTTTTCTGTTTTGAATAACATATTGTTGTTCCTGTTGTTATGTAATGTTAAGTCAGTTCTAATTCATACGAACTCTATATAGGGTTTTCAGGAGTAGCTTGTGGATTTGAACTGTCAACTCTCTGGTTGGCAGTCTAGTATTTATCCTACAGTGCCACACTAGAACTCCTTTGAATAACATAGCTATGGACAACATTGTAAAGTACGAGTATTCCTGAACACTAAATTGTGCTTGTGAGGAATCTGTACATGAACCAAGAGGCAGTGGTTCGAACAGAACGTGGGAACAATGAATGGTTGAAAATTAAGAAAGGTGTGCGGCAGGGTTGTATTCTTTCACTATATGTATTCAACTTGTATGCTGAGCAAATATTCCAAGAAGCTGGGTTATATGAAGAAAAATGTGGCAGCAGGATTGGAGGAAGACTCCTTAACAACCTGTGATATGCAAATGATACAACCTGGCTTGCTGAAAGTGAAGAGGACTTAAAACACTTCCTGATGAAGATCAAGAAGCACAGCTTTCGGTCTGGATTACATATCAATGTCAAGAAAACAAAAATCCTCACCACTGGACCAATAAAAAACATTCTTATCAATGGAGAAAAGATTGAAATTGTCAAGGACTTCATTGTTCTTGGATTAACTATCAACACTCATGGAAGCAGCAGTCAAGAAATCAAATGACGAATTAATTGCATTAGGCAAATCTGCTACACAAGACTTTTAAAAGTGTTGAAGAGCAAAGATGTCAACTTGAGGACTAAGGTGTGTTTGACCCAAGCCATGGTGTTTTCAGTAACCTCATATGCATGTGAAAGCTGGACAGTAAATAAGGAAGACCGAAGAAGAATTGATGCTTTTGAGTTATGGTGTTGGAGAAGAATATTGAAAGTGCCATGGGCTGCCAAAAGAACCAACAGATCTGTGTTGGAAAAAGTGCAGCCAGAGTGCTCCTTGGAGGCCAGGATGGACAAAGTTCATCTCTTAAACTTGGGAAATATTGTCAGGAGGGACCAGTCACTGGAGAGAGATATCATGCTTGGTAAGGTGGAGGGTCAGCGAGATGGATTGGCAAAGTGGCAGGATGAATTGGCTTAAGCGTGGCAACAATTGTGAGGTTGGCCCAGGATTGGGCAGTGTTTTGTTCTGTTGTACATAGGGTCGCTATGAGTCAGTACCAACTCAATGACACCTAGCAACAACAACAACAACAATAATAATAATAATAATAAAGAAACAAACATTTAGCTCAAAAAAAATTGTTTGGAAAAAAATTTGCATATAGTGTGGCTTATTTGCACATGACTATGAGATCCCTCCAATCTATACCAGTATAAATGGAGTATCAACATTTATTTCTCCTCATTTCAGATGTACTGCCAAGAAAAGAAAAGAAGCATCACTTTACAATTAAAAAACAAATTAATGACATTAATTGTCATAGTGTATTAGATATTTTTTTGTGATTTTTTTAAAGTTTTTACTGTGAATTGAGTGATAGTTTACATGGGAGAACATCGGTTTTACACTTATGATTTCATTGTAATGATTGCAATCTCCTTCGTGCATCATCATTGAACAGTATTTGCTTCTATTCCCTCTGTTTTTTTGAGGGGATGTACACAAAAACACTCAGGAATATATTCTCATTTAAACAACCAAAGGGCACATTTTGCAAGCCTGCCTTCTGGCTGCTAATATATAGCCTCTCTCTTTCCATGAGTCTAGAGTCCTCAGTTGCTCCCTCTCTCCATGTCCTCATCTCTGCCTCCATCTCTGATTTCACTGCTTTTCTGGATGGAGTCTCACATTCAGCTAGTGCTCTTCTTCTGATGGTCCTAGGATCCTCTGTTCCTGGACTGTAAGATAGTGTATGAGATCTTGAAGGAAAGATAATAATTTTAGAATAGCTCTCAGAATTCTACATAACAATCCATCTTACACACTAAATTTGATTGCATGCCATAGTTTTTATTGAGAGTGTACCATGTGATGGCAACTGTGGTTCATGCCAGAAATAGTGAACAAGATAGGGCAATTGCCATCAAGGAATCTCAATTCAACTGAGACCAAAGGTGTGTGAACAGGAAATCTTCAATTCATGTAGTAAGTGGTACGATAGGAGTGAGTCCAGGAATCCCAAAGGAGAGCCACACACATCCTTATTTTTTGTTTGTTTGTTTTGTTTTTTACTTAGAGAGATGGAAAACACTATAGCAAAGGGAGACTTTCTGAAGGAGAGGTATTCTTCTAAAGATTGATTACAAAAAGAGAAAAAGAACAGTTGTCTAGTTGATTCTGAGTCAGGAAATCCCAGGGTTTTCAGGGACTGATTTTTTTTTTCAGAAATAGATCACCAGGCCTTTATCCTGAGGTGGCTCTGAGTGGACTTGAACCTTCAACCTTTTCCTTGGCAGCCAAGTGCATTAATCATTTGTACCACCCAGGGATTCCAAAGGTTAGTAGTGCTAATATATTATAATAAGAGTAAATTAAATCAGACTGGCCATGTTTTATATTCCATTCCAGCATTGTCTGGCTAAGTGACAGTAGAGCTAATTAGGTAACCTAATTCATGCAAACGTATTAAGGGATGACAAAACTTCAATGTGTAACCTCTCCTGGCATTATTTGCTAAATAATAGGATTCCTAAGAAACTGTTGCCTAAAATAAAAACATCTCAAATATTAGAGTCCTAGGTATTAGGGCAAGCCCAGACAGGAGATTGTTGTTAAGTGCCGTGGATTCGGTTACAACCCATAGCGACAGGAGATAGTTTGGGGCAATTGGTGGATTTTGATGTGACCAGAAGTTACACCCATTGTAATTAAAATGGGGATTGTGAGCAGTCACCTCCATACTTTATGCAGTATTGTGCTATTCTGGCTGAGAAGAAAATCACAAAGCAAGGACCCACGCCCTCTTTGTTCTGGGGAGTCATGGCTATCTGCACATTTGAGTGCAGTTGAGTCGGTTCCGACTCATAGTGACCTTTTATAGGGTTTCCAATGCATGGTTGATAAGTTTGTACACTAGTAATTCAAAAAATTCAAACAGGAAAAACAAATAACAAATACATACTTGTTCAGTGATATAGAATCGAGTCCAACACATTAGCAACCCATTAGTTTACGGTTTCTGGTAGAGTAGTGGTTACGAATCGGGCTGAGAACCGCAAGGTCAGTAGTTTGAAACTACTAGTTGTTCCGCGGGAGGAAGATGAGGCTTCCTCCCGTACAGATTTACAGCCTCGGAAATCTTGTGCAGGGTCGCTATGAGTCGGAACCGAATCCACGGCAATCACCACCACCATAAGGTTTCCCAGGCTGTGAAGCGTTAAACGGGAGCAGAAAGACTCATTTTTCTCCCATGGAGTAGCTGGTGGATTTGAACTGCCAATCATGTGCTTAGCAGACCAGTGCTTTCCCTACAGTGCCATACCAGGACCCTTAACAAATACACATAGAAGGCAGAATTAAATACAAGGCAAATTTTCTGCACTTCCTTTTCACATGTTCACAGCAAAGACATGGACTCAAGAGCTGAGTGGATGGCTGGCTGGCCAGGTCTAGGAGAAGAGTGGAGAGAGAAAACCAAAGTGACTACAGGACATCTTCCGAGTCCAGAGAGTGAATCTTCAGGGACCAGAGATCAGACTGCCTTTGGGAAGTCCTGGAGGTCTGGGAGCCTGCTCAGCGTGCACCACTAGAGGATCCAAGCTTAGATCCCCTTCTTTGCTTCAGTTGGAGTAGTTTACATCCATCAGACCTTACTAGATGGGTTTCTGGCTTTGGTTTAATTTGAATAAAGTTTAAAATCTTTTTAATCATAAATTTATAAACTGATCTTCTTGGAAATTGTAAATCAATCGATGGCGGTAAACATGCAGATAATATTAGCATGGCTAGATAATTAGTAAAGGGAACAGTGAAAAATGAAGTGGTCTTTTCTCAAAGCACTGGGCACCCATAGACTCCTTAATTCTAGATGTGAGGATTGTCTGTTCAATTAGACTCAATTTTTGGTGAGGCAGGAAGCAGGCACCTTTTTCAGCATACTCATTGAACCTAACACCTGCTAGGCACTTGACAATCCATTGCCTCATTAAGGGATCAAGGAAAAACTTCTAGGTTTCCAGGTTTGAACAAGTGGTAAAATTTCTTGTTTTCATGGAATTTACCAGAAAATACTCAACTAACTCACACATATGTGCTCTCTTGTGTGGTAATTTCAGTGGTGACTTTCTTAAGATCAAAAGTTTTCAATTTAGAATTAAGAAAGTAAACAAGGGACAACAAAAGCTTCAGATTCCGATGTGTGCACAAATCCAAATCCTGCTTTCTTTCTTTTAGCACATTACAAAACTACGGGGCCTCCCAGGGGCAGAAATAATCCATCACAAGGGACCTGGAGGTACGTTGGAAAGAATTCCGACCAAAGAGATTTATGAGGCAGTATAGTCACTGCTCAGGGGAGGGGAGGATATGCTATAGCTTAAGATGTTTAAAACCTGGCTGCAAGAGAAGCAAGAAAATACACCACGGGGAACAATTCCCTGCCAGGTTCTGAAGGATGGAAAAATGACTTAATGGCACTTTCACTGTCTTAACTTCGGTGATTTTTTTTCTAGTAAGCAGACATCTTCTATAATTCCCTTTGTAAATAGACTCATAAGAGAGAGATGTGCTTTTCTCTTATGTGACTTATACAAACCACTATTGTTATTGTTATAGGCATACAACTAGTTGAAAATTTATAATTGAAGGGCGAAGCGGACTAGATAAGCTAAAATAAAAATCAAATTATGCCCAATTCCAGAAGTCAAGACACACGATGGGACTTTAGAAACACAAAGGCTCAAAGAGTCAAAAACTTGGAAGGGAGCCAGTAGGTTACTTATTTGAACCTTTGAAAGGAGCTCAAGCTTTTCATCCAAGCACCTAGGAATGGAAATATTTAGGTTATTGGGATGGAAGAGTTACACTGTACTGTATGTTTCCTGGACATCTTACACCAATTTTCTCTCTCACATAATAGATCTATTATCTTCACATCCCCCAGAATACCCTCTAGTGCCCCTGCACATACACTGATTTCTCCAACAATGTGTTGAGTCAGTTCTGAATCATAGTGATCTTACGCACAACAGGATGAAACACTGCCCAATCGTGTATCATTCTCACAACTGTTTCTACTTATGAGTTCATTGTTTTTGTCACCGGGTAAATTCATCCCATTAGGAATCTTTTTTTTTTTTTTATCACCAAGCTCACCAGCTGCTCCTTAGAAACCCTATACAGGGTCGCTATGGGTTGGAATCGACTCGACGGCACTTAACATCAACAACAACCCTCTACTTTACCAAGCATGATGTCCTATTCCAGGGCCTGGTCCCTCCTGATAACATGTCTGCAGTATGAGAGACAAAGTCTTGCCATTCTAACTTCTAAGGGATGCTTGGGCTGTACTTCCTTCTAGAGATTGATTAATTTGTTATTTTGGCAGTCCATTGTACTCTCAATATTCTCTAACACTATAATAAACATTCATTGATTCTTCTACCGGTCTTCCTTTTTCATTGTCCAACTTACACATGCATATGAGGTGATTGAAAATTCCACGGCTTTCATCAGGAACATCTTAGTCCTCAAACTGATCTTTCCTCTTGAACACTTTCCTCTTGAACACTAAAGAGGTTTTCTGCAGCAAATTTGCCTAATGCAACATGTCGACTGATTTTCTGACTACTGCTTTCAAGAGAATTGATTATGGATCCAAGAAAACTGAAGTCTTTAACTTTAATCTTTTCTTAGTTTATAGTGATATTGTTTATTGGTCCAGTTGTGAGGATTTTTGTGTTCTTTACATTGAGAAACAATCCATACTGAAAGTTGTAGTCTTTTATCTTCATCAGTTCATATTTAAAGTTCTCTTTGCTTCCACCAAGCAAGGTTGTATTATCTGTATATGTTGTTGCTGTTAAGTGCTGTCAAGCTGGTCCCAACTCATAATGACCCTGTATGTGGTTGCTGAGGAGCAGATGGTGAGCTTGAACCAGCAAACTTGAGGTTCAAAGCAACCTTGCAGTTCAGTGTTTTTACTCGCAGTGCCATACCAGCATATAGCAGGGTGTTAATGAATCACCATGCCACATTCTTCTTTACATTGTTTTCTCAGAATACAGATTTAATAAGTATGGTGAAAGAATAGAATCCTGGCTAACACTTTTCTTGTATTTTAAATCATTCAGTATCTCCTTGATCTGTTTTAAAAACTGCCTCCTAGTTTCTGTACAGGATCCGGATGAGTACAATAAAGTTTTCTGGAATACCCCTTCTTCACAATATTATCCATAGTTTGCCATGATGCACACAGTTGAAAGACTTTGCATAGTCAAGAAAGCTTAAGTAAGTATCATTCCGGTATTCTCTGCTTTTAGTAATGATCCACCTTATTTCCTCTTCTGAATCTGGCCTGAATTACTGGCAATTGCCTGTTGATTTACTGCTGCAACCATTTTTGAGTTATCGTAAGTAAAATTTTACTTCTTTTTGATATTAATGTTATTGTTCAATGATTTCCACATTCCATTGGGTCTCCTCTCTTTGAAATGGGCACAAATAAGGAATTCTTCTAATCCCCAGTAGTTGTCTTCCAAATGTCTTGGCCTAGATGAGTGAGTGCAGCCAGTGCTGCATCAGTTTGTTGAAAGATTTCAGTTTGCATCATGTCAATCCCTGGGCTTTGTTTTTCAACAGTGCCTTTAGGGCAGTTTGGACTTCTTCCATCAGTACCACTAATTTTTGATAATATTCTACCTCTTGAAAAGGTTGACCATAAACCAATTCTATCTGGTATAGTGACTCTGCATATTCCTTCAATGTTCTTTTGAATTTTTTCTTCACTTCTGTTAGCTTGAGATATGTTGAGTGTTTTCCTTCCATTTTGGTTTTCTAACTCTAACAGTAGTTCATACTTGTTACCTATAAGATACTCTCTTCGTTGTGTTTCTCAGTTGAGGTTATTGTGAGACTTCAGCTCAAATCCCTCCTTATTTAGAGAAAAGGAGTGATTTTGTATAAAGCACATATACAAAACAATAGTAACACACATTTCAAGTTAAGGAAGTCAAGATTTTTGCCTACTGTTCCAATGAAATGCATGGTGGATTCTGCCCATTTGGACTTAGACTAAATTACTTTGTATTATGGACCCTCTTTATGATATGGGTGTACATTATCTGTCTGACCACCTAATCCGTAGGCTATAGTGAGACGCACTGTAAATTTCACTTTCTGTATCTCCCTGTTGAACCTTGCATGGTAGAAACTTTGAGAAATGCTTTCTGAGTTATAGGGAGAAAGTAGTGTTCCATGCTGGAAAAAAACAACAAAACAGACTAGAAATACATAGTAATCTGGATGAGAATTTTTGGGGCTAATATATCCAACCTTCAAGGCACTACTATATTTCCATGCAGTCAAATTGTTCCAGATCATAGAAAGAGACAGAAACCTCAGCTCATTTTATGAATTTGACGTAAACCTGATACTAAATTTGGTAAAGCTCCCATAAAGATTTACACCCTTAAAAACCTTCTACAGGGTTACTATGAGTCACAACTGACTCCAAGGCACAGAACCACCACCATGTATGTATACAGTCCCATACTCATCCACGCACACATTATAGAATGATCATACCAATGAATGTAAATGCAATATTTCTAAGCAAAATATTAGTAAATCAAATCCAGTAGCATATCAAAAGATTTGACTTACTGGATAGGTGCCAAAGTGTATTTCATAAAATTCAAATCTATTTCTGTTACTGAAACTAGAGACTAAAGTGAAAGAAACTTCAGAATGAACTAGGAATAAAGTATTAAAGTTACATATTCCAAATTGACTTTGTATACTTTATGTGAATACTAACCTCTACAGTCATTTCCAATAAATTCTGGAATAAAAGATATATATGCCTCATAGCACTGCTGTTACTCAACTTGTTTTTGTTTTTGTTTTTTTTTTCATTCTTTTCTGTGTTTTTTTGGGGGGGCGGGGTGGGGAAGTGGGAGGATGTACATAAAAACACTCAGGAATGTATAATCATGTAAACAACCAAACGGCACCTTCTGCAAGCCTGTCTGCTGACCACCAGCACACAGTCCCTCTCATTCCATGAGTCCGGAGTCCTCACCTGTTCCCTCTCTTCATGTCCTCATCTCTTCCTTCATCTTTGATGTAGCTGTTTCTCTGGCTAGGGTCCTGATTCCGCTTGTACTCTCTCCCTTGATAGTCCTAGGGTCTTCGGTTTTTGGACTGTAAGATTAACTACTCCCTCTCTTTTTTACAAAACTTCTACATTTACAATTTTGACAGTTACAGTTAGTCATGATAACATTTACTCACTATTGAATTATAAGAATCCCATCCCCTTCTTTTTCACCAGACCTGTCTGGACAAGATGAAAACTATTCAGTGGGGACTCTACCTTCCTCTGCACACTCTTAAACTAAACACACTCTTGAAAATTTGTAAGCCAGTCACTTCATGCTTTATCGTCACCTCATTTTAGATAACCAATGTCTAAGGTGCCTGTTCCTATCTACCCTGTATACAGAGCGGGTAGGATTGATAATTGATAGGAAGACTCCTTCCCTTTCAGTTGGTATTTTGAGCTACTACCTCCATAACTATATGTCAAGTTCATCAAATTGTTGTAATTTACACTCGTTTCCTTTATAAAAAATTATCTGTTTGTTTTAAATCTTCCTCTAGTAGAGTTCTGATTATCAAGCCATCAAGACTATGTCCAATGGACATTATCTGCAAATTCAGATGTTCTTGTGATCTCTCCTCACTTCATGTCAGCTGGATGCTTCACTCTCAGCTCTAGACCTCTGTGGCTATGTCCTTGTCCGTGAGTTCAGGAGACCTCAGGTGTCACCACATTTCAGATCAACCAACCCTTCCTCTTCTCATCTCTAGGTCAATGGGAGTCTATGAAACATGGTTAAACTCAGTCCATTTCTTCATTGCTGCCCATCTCCCTCTTCCACGTACCAGTAGACCAACGTGGTCACCAGCAAGCTCACATGACTGCTCATGTGTTCCCTTTGAGTTTCAGTCTTGGAAGAGGATTTGTCCTAAAGTGACTTGGTTGCTTGCCTTAATGGCTCCCCAGCAAACAACTTGCTTATTCTTGTAATAGTCTATAATACTGCCATTTTTGTTTTGCATTTTTCCTGATCTTACTTTGAAGATGTGTCTTCTGTTGCACTAGCTCTTCCATGATGAGTTGAGTTTTGTATATGGTGTGAGGTGAAAGTCTTGCTTTCTATCTTTTGTATATCACTTTCCATTGCTGCCAGCACTATCTGTTGAAGCCACTGTATTTTCCCCATTCAATGTACTTGCTATTCTGTAGTGCTATAGAGTTGGTTCCAATACATAGCGACTCTGTATAGGGTTTCCAAAGAGTGGCTGGTGGGTTTGAACTACAGATCTTGCAGTTAAAAACCAACTTTGTATCCAGTATACTATCCTGTAGCATCATAATTCTGTAGCATAATACCAGGATGCCCATGAGAACCTAAATAAAAATGTTAAGAAGCAAAAAAAAAAAAAAAA
>NW_006408533.1:20544334-20657668 GCF_000296735.1 Chrysochloris asiatica
CCTCAATGTAAAGAAAACAAAGATCCTCACAACTGGACTAATAAATAACATCATGATAAATGGAGACAAAGTTGAAATGATCAAAGACTTCAGTTTGCTTGGATCCACAATCAACACTCATGGAAGCAACAGTCAGTAATTCAAATGACGTATTGCATTAGGCAAATCTGCTACACAATACCTCTTTAAAATGTTCAATAGCAAAGATATCAGTTTGAGGACTATGGTGTAACATAACCAAGTCATACTATCTTCAATTGTTTCATACGTGTATAAAAGTTAGACAATGAATAAGGAAGATTTAGAAGAATTGATGCATTTGAATCATGTGTTGGGGAAGAATATTAAAAGTACCATAAATTGACAGAAGAAGAAACCAATCTGTGTTAGAAAAAGTACAGCCAAAATACTCCTTAGAAGCCAGGATAGTGAAACTTAATCTCTAATACTTTGAACAAGTTATTAGGAGGAATAAATCCCTGGAAAAGATTAGGTAAAGTAGAGGGTCAGTGAAAAAGAGGAAGAAACCCAAGAAGATGCATCATCAATGGTCTCAAACATAATAATAATTGTGAGGATGGGCTAGGACCTGGCAAAGGGGGTTCATTTCATTGTGCATAGTGTCACTAATAGTCATAAACGAGTTGCCAGCACCTAACAACAACAACGTATCTATCAGTCTATCTATCTATAGATATGTATATGGAGTCCTGATGTGGCACTATAAGATAAGCACTGGATTGCAAGGTTGGTTTGAACCACAAGACCAGTGGTTCAAACTCACCAGCTGCTTTCTGGAAACCCTATACAGGGTTGCTATGAGTTGAAATTCACTCGACAGCACTTATCAACAATAGCAATAAGTATGCATATATAGATCTGCATGTATAGGTTGTATGTGTATATAGATAAATGTGTGAATAAATAATTACATAGATAAATGAGCAATCAAATAAACAAACATAAATTAGTACACTATCATCCTAGAGGAAAAGACAATACAAGTTGTTTCCCACTTAAAATAGGATTCCATTCCTATGATGCTCTGACTCATGACCCTATGACCCTATGACACATTCATAAGTTTTTTCTGATGTAAGTTGAGTATCTCTTTCGCTCTTTAAAAGTTTTAATTATTATTGACTTTCATTTTCAGTACTTTTAAAAATCTGATAATAATTTGTCTTTGTGTGTTGCAAACATTATATATGCACGTTATACATAAATATAAAATCAAAATTTACTTTGATAATGAAGATTTTGATAGCATTGCCATTGTGTCATTTATGTAAATAACTGCACTTGTGGAAGGTTGGGGACCATCTGGATTATCTCAGAAAATGGGAAAGACGTTACAGTCAAAAAACGAGTGACAGTTGTCTATCTGGCCCTTTCTTCTTTCATATGCATAGTATAATGTGACATCTCACTGTTTCGCAATCTGCCTTTAATAAACTTTCATAAAGTAATCAGCATTTGAGTTTGTGTTTGTAAGTAACTGAATCTGATTTAGTTTAGCAAAAACTTCATCCAGTTCTTTCACTGTAAAACTTCTGACAATTTCTCTTTGCCCTTTTCCTTAGTTCTTTCTTTTTCAGCATTTCTTTCCTCTTAAAAAAATTCACTATTGGATACATGCCCGATGCTTGATTTTCAGCCAAAAAATAGACATATCTATAAGGAGAACAGTAACACTAGGAACTAAGGTGGCAACATCTTAGAATAATCAACCATTTGATATAAACAGGGTAGCATATATCCAAGGACGAAGTTCAGAAGGGTTAAGAAAGAAAGGGATGAAAACGGAAAACAGGCAGAAATGGGATAATAAATGTTGCTTTGTGTGGATTTCAATCAATGACATGATACAAAATATGTATGAATTACAGAAACCTCCACAAAGTTCATAACAAAAGGTATAAAAAAATCCATTAAGTCTTGATCTTTAATACCTCTTCTTTATGATTTATGATCTCTTCAATATCAGCAATATAAGATTTAAAATACTGTGCTCTTGTCATACGGACAATTTCTACACCTATTTCTTCCATCATATTATCCTGATCTAATTTTGTAGCATATTACAAAAATCAGCATTTTTTTTTTTTTTCTTTTTCTGTATCTCCTGTGTGCATTTCCCTATAATTTCCTCCCAGGAATATGCAATATACTAGGTATACTCATAGTCTTCCTTGTAGTTCATTCTAACTAAAATATGTTGTAAACTAGGGACTAACTATACTGTGAAAATATTCTTCTTCGTTAAGCTTGTATTTTACAACTAAGAACTAAATTCATTGCCATTGAGTCCATTTATATTCACAACAGCCCTATAGAACAGAGTAGAACTACCCCATAGGGTTCTCAAGAGTATACATCTTAAAGAAGCAGACTGCCATATCTTTCTTCTATATAATAACTAGTGTGTTAGAACAGTCAACCTTTGAGTTAACAGCTGAGTACTTTAGTCGCTGTGAAAACAGGATTTCTTAAATTCAGTAAACTTTCTATAAATATTAATAATTAATTGAAAGAATTGTTGTCATTTGTTGTTAGATACCTTTGCATCTGACTCTTAGTACCCTGTGCACAACAGTATAAAATACTAATAGAACATGAAACATATGAGACATAAAACTAAGAAAATTAGAAAGGGCCAAGAATGAAATGTTACTCATAAAGGTTAACATCCTAGGTATTAGTGAGCTGAAGTGGACTGGTACTAGCCATTTTCAATTAGACTAATATGGTTTACTATGTCAGGCTCAACAAATTGTAGAGGAATGGTGTTGCAATCATCATCAAAAAAGAACATTTCAAGATCTATCTCGAAGTACAATGCTGTCTGTGATAGAATAATATCCATGCACATAGAAGGAAGAAGAGTTAAAAACATTATTATTTAAATTTATGTACCAATCGCTAAAGCCAATGATAAAAAAATTGAGGAATTCAACCAACTTCTACAGTCTAAAACTGATCAACTATGCAAAGACAATGCATTGTTAATTACTGGTAGTTGGAATACAAGGTTGGAAACAAGAGGAAGGATCAGTAATTGAAAAATATGACCTTGGTGTTAGAAATAGTGTGGGAGATTGCATGATAGAATTTTACAAGAACCACAAATTGTTCATTACAAATAATTTTTTTAAATAGCATAAGAGACGATTATACACATGGACCTCAACAGATGGAATACAGTGGAATAAAATTGAGTACATCTCTGGGAAGATATGGTGAAAAAACACAATATCATCAACAAAAGCAAGTCCAGGAGCTGACAGTGGAACAGATTTTATCAAGTTCAAGAGAGCAAAAATCAGACCTCAAATATAGTCTCAAAACTGTAGCCACACCTGAATTTAGAGACAACTTCAAAAACTGATTTGATGCATTAGTAATGACCAAAGACCAAAAAGGTTGTAGGATGACATCCAAACATCATACAGGAGGAAAGCAAAAGGTCATTAAAAAGACAAAGAGGAAAATAAGGACTGAAATGGATGTTAAGAGACTTGGTCTTGAGAGTAGAGACAATAAAGCAAATTAAAGAAATGAGCAAGTAAAAGAGCTGAACAGAAAATTTCAAGGGACAGCTCAAGCAGGCCAAGTTACCTATTATCATGAAATGTGTGAAGAAAGACCTGTAGTTATAAAACCAAAAGGGAAGAGCACACTCAGCATTTCTAAAACGGAAAGAACTATAGAAAAATCGAGACTTGGGATGTAATATTGAAGGAATTGATGGACAAAATATGGAAAAATGCAGACTACATCAAATGAAGATGGAGGGAACACACAGAATCACTGTACCACAAATAAATGGGTCAAATTTCAACAATTTCCTGAGAAGTCCTAGTGTGGCACCATAGAATAAGCTTTCAATTTCAAGGTGGGTTTGAACCTCAACGTCTGTGGTTCACACTCACCAGCTTCTACTCAGAACCACCATACAAGATGGCTATGAGTTGGAACTGGCTCAATGGCACTTAACAACAACAATAATAGACATATGATCAAGAACCCATGCATGGTATTGAAGGAAGAAGTCCAAGCAACGCTGAAGGCATTTTCAAAAAAGAAGACTCCAGGAATTAATAGAAAACAAATTGAAAAATTTCAATAAACTAACACAGTACTGGAGGCACTCACTCATCTATGCCTCCAAATTTTGAAGATATCTACCTGGCCAATCAATTAGAAAAGTTCTATTATTTGTGCTCATTCCAAACAGAGGTGACCAGATGAAATGTGGGAATCATCTAACAACATCATTAATATCACAAGCAAGTAAAATTTTACTAGAGATTAATAAAAAGCAGTTGCAAAAGTGCATCGTCAGTAAACTGCCATATTAAATTCAAAAGAGAACAGAACTAGAGATATTACTGCTGATGTCAGATAGACCCTGGCTGAAATCAAAGAATACCAGAAATATGTTTACTTGTGGTTTATTGACTATGCAAAGGCTTTCAACTGCATGGATCATGACAAATTATAGATAACATTGCAAAGAACGGGTATTCTTATCCTGTACTAGAACCTGTAATAGTCCAAGAGGCAGCTGTAAAACAGAGGGATACTGAATGGTTTAAAATCAGCCAAGGTGCATGCCATGGTTGTATCCTTTAATCATACTTATTCAATCAGTGTAATGAGCAAATAATTGGAGATGCTGGATTTTGTGAAGAAGAACATGGCATCTGAACTGGAGAAAGATTCATGACATTAATAGCCTCCCATATGCAAATAACACAACCATGTTCACTGAAAGCAAAGAGAACTTAAAATACTTACTGATGAATATCACAGACTACAACATTAATATGGATTGTACCTCGAAAATCAAAATCTTCATCACTGGACCAGTAAATAACTTCAAGGTAAATGGGGAAAGATTGATGTTGTCAAAGATTTCATTTTTCTTGGATCAACAATCAACATTCATGGAAGCAGTAGTCAAGATATCAAATGATGTATTGCATTAGACAAATCTGCTGCACAAGACCTCTTATAGTATTCAAGAGGAAAGATATCAGTTTGAGGACTTTGGTGTGCATTACCCAAGCCATAGAATTTTCAATTGCCTTATATTCTTGTGAAAGTTGGACAATGAATAAGGAAAACTGTGGAACTGATGCATTTCAATGATGGTGTTGGAGAAGAATATTGAAAGCACCATGGACTGCCAGAAGAACAAACAAATCTGTGTTGGCAGAAGTACAGCCCAAATGCTCCTAAGAAACCAGGAAGGTGAGACCATGTCTCTGATACTTGGTACATACTATGAAGAATCCCTGGAGAGATACATCATGTATGATAAAGTGGAGGGTCAGCAACAAAAAAGGAAGACTCCCAATGAGATGGATTGGCACAGTGGCAGCAACAATGGTTCAAATGTAACAACAATGGTGAGGATGGCTCAGGAATGGCAGTGTTTCTTTATGTTGTGCATAGAGTTGTTCTGAGTAAGAACCAAGTGGATAGCACCTAACAACAAATGAAAGAAAACTAAAACATTGACATAGTTGCTAAAAAATATATATAAAAATATGAAATACATGTAAAGCAGAGCTTCTACTTCTATGGATTATTTTTTTTAGAGAAATGCAGATTCACAAAGCTTTTTTCAAACACTATGTAAGTTTATTGCATTACTCTTAAGCAGTAAACAAAAGGACAAACATAAATGTCTATCGGCAAAACCTAAACCAAACCATTTGACACTGAATTGTTTCTGATTGTGACTACATGTGTTGCAGAAACGAATTGTGTTCTATAGGGTTTTCCAGGATGTAGACTTTCAGAGACAGATCAGCAAGTCTTTCTTCCCAGATATTTTGAGGAAGATTTTGTACCACTAACCTTTTACTTCATAGTTGAGCACTTTGTGACATCCAAGAACTCCTGTGTAAAGGCAAGAAGTCTATTAAATAAATGATGTGCCTTCCTATCATGAGGGAAGAGTATTTTAGATGAAAAATTAGTGATAAGGAAATTGTCTTTAATGTATTTTTGAAACAAGTTCAGGTAGTAGAAAATAAGACACTATGTTATTTTCTGTTAAAATTTCATGTATTTACACATACGTATATGTGTCTGCTTTTTAACATTTGTGGAAATAGTGAAACTACACATGCTGTTTATTTTTATGCATCTGCATTATTCATCTATTATGGTTTTAAGCATATGACAAATACTGGACCACAAGGTCAGTTTGAACCACAACATTGGTGGCTCAAACCCACCAGCTCCTCAGAAACCCTATACAGGGTTTTTATGAGTTGGAACCGACTTGACAGCATTTAACAACAAATATGACTTACTTAAGATTATTTTTTAAACAAAGCAGTCAAGGATACAATGCTGAAAATAAAGAATATATATATTTGGTTAAGTTTTTGGTATTCTTTTTTTTTGTTTTTAATGTTTTATTGTGAATTATGTTATAGTTTACATGGGAGATCATTAGCTTTATATTCATCCTATCGTATATCATTTCATTGCCATGGTTACAATCCTCTGCATGCATCATCAACCAACCAAAGGGCATACCCTGCAAGCCTGCCGCCCAGTCATCAGCACATAGCTCCTCTCCCTCTCTGGGTCTAAAGTCTCCAGCTGCTCCATCTCTCCACATCTTCATCTCTGCCTCCATCTCAGGCATCACTGCTTCTCTGGATAGGGTCCCACTCTCCACTCTTCTCCCTTAATGGTTCCAGGGACCTTTGCTCCTAGACTGCAGTCAATTACTACCCTCCTTTTGCTACAAAACGTCTATCTTTACATTTCCAACCCTCACAACGAGTCCTGATAACAAGTATTCACTATTGTATCACAAGAGAGCTATCTGCATCTCCTTTCATCAGTCCCACCCCGACAGATTGTATACTACTAAGGGGAGATTCTACCTTTCTCCCCACTCTCTGGATCTAGGTTCCCTCTTGAAAACTTGTAAGCCAGCCACTTCTTGCCTTGTAGCCCCTCACATTTTGGGTAGCCACTGTCCAAGTTGTCCATCCCTGTCTACTCTGTGTATGGAGAGGGTGGGAATGATCCTTGCTGTAAAGATTTGTTCCCTCTTTTGAGCTACTGCATCCATAAGTGTTGGTCAAGTTCATCAAATAGTATCAGATTACTTTTTTTATCCTCTTCTTTCTTCTTCTAGTTGATCTCTGATCATCCAGTCATTGAAGCCAAGTCAAGTGGGTATTATCTGCAAATGTGGGTGTTATTATGCATTTGCCCTCTCTTCATATCAGCTGGATGCTTCACTCTCCACTCTAATTCTCTGTGGCTATGTCACTGACTCTGGGCCCAAGAGTCCCCAGGTCTTGTCATACTGCTGGCTGACCAGGTCTCCACCTGGGTTCACAAGAGTCTACTGAATGTTATAGGGCTTAGGTCGCTGCTTCATTGCAGTTTTTTCCTCACTTCCCCTTATCGGTGACGAACATGGTCACCAGTCAGAGCATGTGTCTGCTCATGTATTCCCCTTGAGTCTTAGTCTTGGAAGGGGGTTTGCCCTGAGGGGACCCAACCACTTGCCTTGATGTCTCCTGGGTGAGCAACTTGCTTGTTCTTATAGTAATCAGTCGGACTGCCTATATTGTTTTGTATTTTTCCTATCAGTCTTTCTTTCAAGAGGTATCTTCTGTTCTTCTAGCTGCTCCAGGCTGGTTTGCTTGTCCTTTCAAATGGAAATTTCCCACCTCAGAAGATTCTGGATACAGTTCAGGATTCCACCTATGGTCTTATGTAATGCAGAGGCTCCACAGGAAGCCTCCTTCACTGGGCACGTTGTAGCCCCTATTTAGTTATTTCAATCAGTTATAGGCAGAAGACGGACTTACAAGCTTTCTATGGTGATATTTCTGGCTATTCCTTTCTATCCCCTCAAGCATCTATTTTATAATGGTATGTCAAGGAAACCAAGATTCAAAAGACAACTAAGAATCTTAACATTATTTTCTCCCTTTCCCCAATTCCAACCATGTCTAAATCCCTGTATCCCAGAGCCCTGTTTTTCAAAGGTAATGCATACATCATTATTTACCTCTGTCCCACTTAGCCCATACAAACCTGCCTAATTGTTTTCCAGTCCACTTTGTTCTTCCATTCTCCTCCCCCTTCTTGTGTATTACCACCCTCCCTAGCACCCAAACTATCCTGTGTCTATTCCCTGCCCTGTGCTCCACTTTCCCCTCCCTCCCTTCACCCTATATCCCCCATATGCTGGTAACCAGCAAAGAACCTCCCCCCTTTAGTATGGGTGTTTTTCCTTAATCTTTTACAGTAGTGATTCTATGCAGCATTTTTCCTTTTGTAACTGGCTAATTTCATTCAACATAATTTCCTCAAGGTTCATCCATGTTATGTGGTGGCTTGCAGCTTCCTTGTTATTCTTCAAGGTAGCATAATATTCCATTGTGTGTATGTACCACAGTTTGTTTATCCATTCTTCAGTTGATTGGCACTTTGGCTGTCTCCATTCTTTTGCTATTGTAAATAGTGCTGCTATGAACATTGGTGTGCAGCTATCTATTCGTGTTATGGCTCGTATTTCTTGTGAGTAAATACCAAGTAGAGGAATTGTTGGATGATAAGGTATTTTTATTTCCAACCTTCTGAGGAAGTGCCATATTGCTTTCCAGAGAGGTAGGACTCTTTTGTAATCCCACCAACAATGCAGGAGTGTCCCAGTCTCTTCACATCCTCTCCAGCATTTATTGCCTTCTACTTTGCTGTTATTGCTGGTGTGAGATGATATCTCATTGTTGTTTTGACTTGCATCTCTCTAATGGCAAGTGGGAGTCCTGTTGTGGCACTGTGGGTTAATGCGCCAGACTCCTAAGCCATTTGAACTACAAGGTTGGTGGTTCAAGCTCACCAGCTGCTTCTCAGAAAGACCACACAGGGTTGCTATGGGTCAGGATCGACTCTACGGCACTTAACAACAACAACAACAGTGGGAAGAAATTGTGAACATTTCTTCATATGTGTGTTGGCTGCCTGGATCTCCTCCTTGGTGAAGTGTCTGTTCATGTCCTGTGCCCATTTTTTAATTGGGTTATTTGTCTTTTTCTTGTAGATGTGTTGTAGTTTCCTATATATTTTAGAAATGAGTCCCTTATCTGATGTGTCATTGCAAAATATTTTTTCCCATTGTGTGGGTTCTCTTTTTTGTCTTCCGGTGAAGTGTTTTGATGCATATAAGTTTTTAATTTTCAGTATGTCCCACTAATCTATCTTGTCTACTTTTGTTAGTGTGATTTTCAAAACGTTTCATTGTCTGTGTATTCCCTGAATTAGTGCAGTCACTTTTGTCCCTAATTTTTCATTGATGGCCTTCATAATTCTGGGATTCAGTTAGGTCTTTAATCAATGTTGAGTTTGTTTTTGTATAAGGTGAGAGGAAGGTCTTGTTTCAATCTTTTGCGTATTGCTTTTCAGTTCTGCCAGGATCCTCTGTTGAAGAGACTATCACCTCCCCATGTGATATATTTAGGTGCTTTATCAAAAATCAGTTGGCTGTATGTGGATGGGTTAATTTCTGGATTCTTGATTCTGTTCCATTGATCAATCACATGCTTTTGGTCCCTTGAACAGTATGATTTCCACAACAGTCTCCAAAATGGGTTGTCTTCTGTGCACATAGACCCTGCTCCCTTGAAGGTTTCCACTGCTTTACTGTGGGATACCTCAGACACATCGACCTCATTCACCCGCAAGATACAGTCATTGATTCCTAGTCTCCCATCCTCTGCTGCAGCACGTCCTGGTATAATCTTTGTAATATATATGCCAGGTTCATCTCCAACATGGGGGTTATCTGTCCCTCCAGCAATATTGAATCCCAGACCAGAATTCCCTTCTTTAAGGTAATTTCTTCAAATTCATATTCAATTTCTGTCCCACTGACATATGGAATCATGTCCAAAGTATATGTGTTGACAGTTGTAAGAGCAGGACTTATCTTCTTTGATTTTGCCTTCCTGGCTTTGTGCACTTACCTGCCATCCAGCTTCTTGGCATACCACATGGAGGCAAACATAGTGATGCCAGTGGCAGGAATTCACAATGAAACTGCTGCACAATCAACTTCCCACCTCAGTCAGGCTCTGAGACAAATGGAACCTGGCTGGAGCTGTTACGTGCAGGCTGTTGCGTTCTCCTGTATCCTTTTTTTAATTTTTTTTTATGACATACCTCTGCTACCCTTACAACTCCTTGTTTAAGGTTTCAAAGACTTTGCCCTGACTCTGGACACACAGTTCTTTCCAGACCAGTTCATTCTGCCTCCCATAGCTACTATGTTGTTGTTAGGTACTGTCTTGTAGTTTCTGACTCATATCTACCTTCTATAGGTTTTCTGTGGGTGTAAATCTCTACAGGAGCAGAAAGTCTCATCCTTCTCCCATGGAGCAACTGATGGGTTGGAACCACCACCATGAGGTTAGCAGCCCATTTTGTAACCTACTATAATGGAATCCTGGTGTGGTGCTGTGGGCTAATGCGTCAGACTGCAAAGTCATATGAACTGCAAGGTCAGTGTTTCAAACTCACCAGCTTCTCCTTGGAAATTCTATACAGGGTCACTATGGGTCAGAATCTACATGATGGCACACAACAACATACAGTTTAACATCATGAGGATAACAGTCCAGCACATAATATACCACTAAATGTCTCAGCTACTATTGTTGTTGTTGGTCAGTGCAGTCGAGTCAGGTCTGATGTGTAATTACTCTGTATATGGTTTCTGAAGGGCAACTGGCAAATCAAACTGACTTTTGGCCCAGTGCAAAAAGTGGACATAGCCATGTCATAGTCTGTAAATTATTATTAACATGCTTTCATTGAAGAAAGTTGTTTTTTCCTTGAATCATAAAGTACACTTAGCATTATAACTAAGGAATTCCAGAGTTACTTGCCCATTAGGTACAATAGATAGCAAGCCCAGGCCTTGTAATACATTCACCAAAAACCCAACCTGTTGTCATCAAATTAAATGTGATTTATAGTGAGCATCTTGGACAGAGTAGAACAGCCCCATAGGGTTTCCAAGGCTTTAAGTGGCAAATGCCAGGGCTTCTTTTGAATAAAACATGGGGGTTTTTTGTTGTTGTTTTTTTTTTAAATTAATGCAATGCCAATTTTTCTTGAGAATAAAACCAAAGCAAAACCTGCAATGGCACTAACATGGGTGGCCTAAGTGCCCCCACTGTGTTCAGTTAAATCTGAAAGAGGAGGAATCAAAGCTCCATGAGAGACTTCAGTTTCATTATTTTCCCTGCAGTCTCAAAAGCAATGTAAGTGGCGTCAAAGTCTTTAAAAGAAACCTGAACAATCAAAACGGCTTTCAGAATGTTTACTTTAAAGGAGGGAACATGTATTTTTCTCCACATGAAAACAAAATCAGAAAAAGTCATCGTTTCCGAAGCTGTGCTCACGGATGAAGAAATGTGGGAAACAGACAGGAAAAGTCTTGACTAGTTAGTGGTCCAGTTCCCCTCTGAAGACTGTGCTGGGGGTGTTGTGTAAGGGCAAGTCCTCATCTTCTCTGAGAACACCTGCTTTGTTTCTCACCAGCTCCAATGTTTTACATAAAAGCTTAAAACATGTGTGTATGTGTGTGTGTGTTTTAATTCAACTATTCAAAACACATCTGTGATAATCTCTTTGGAATTCCTGTTCAGGCTTTATAGTTTTTGTTTATAAGATAATGTAGTTTCCACATCCAGATTGTAAACTCGAAGAAACAAGAAGCTATTTATGTTTGGTTCTCTCCATTGAATGGCACTGTATAATGTAAATCTCAAGAAGATTACATTGAATGAAGGAATGAATTAATTAGAATTATAGCATACCAAAGCACAAATTATTTTGGGACTTAAATCCTTATGACAATTAATTTCAATTAAATTCTCATTGGTCTCATTTCTCTCAATAAAGTGGGGAGTAATATTCACTAATCTCTAGTCTCTCCATCCTCTAAAATGTTATGATTCTAATTTCACACCATATAGAATATATTGAGTCAGATTGGACCCTAATATAGTTGAGCCTGACCATCCAAGATTTTATTTTTCAGATTGTGGTCTGTGAACAGGTTGTACTAAAATCAAATCAGTTTCAGAAACCTAAAATTAATGTTTAAGAAGAAAGGTCAGGCATCTATCTTTGCTATAAGCAGCTTATTGTTGTTGCTAAGTGCCATCAAGCTGGTTCTGACTCGTAACCGTCATGTCTAGGGTTTCTTATATGGTTTGCAGTCCAGTGCTGATCCTACAGGAAGTGGTGGCACCAGAAAGTATTACACAGCTTGAGTGTGTTGTCCCTGTGTACTGTTTGACAAACTTCCACATGTCATTTAGGACAGTGTGTGGAATAAATATCCGAGTGTTTGAGCATAAACATAGGCTTTGGAGCCAGAAACCAGAACCTAATGGAACCTGTCAAGTTTCATCGACAAAATCCAGATCCTTCTAACTGATGTAGCAGGGTATGATGTTGTTGTTAAGTGCCTTGTGGTTAGCAGTCCAGTGGTTATTCACCATTGCCATAACAGAACTCTTAGAAAAGTATAGTGAGAACTACATTAAACAATCCATGCAAATCATATGATAAATGCAAGGCAACTTCAAAAAGTTTGTGAAAAAATGCCATTATCTTTTTGTTTCATTTTCCACAAACTTTTTGAAGACCCCCTAGTAGTTGGTACTCCTGCTAAAGTATCCACTTAAATGTACTTCCATCTTCATTTATTTACACATCTGACTATATCATCAATTTTGTCAATTTAACAAATTAAATAAATTATAGCTCTTATTTAGGGTTCTATACTAAATGTTTTGCAAACATGGTCTCCTTTATTCTTCACAATGCCTAGAGGGAAAGAGAGAGAGAGTTCACTAGCATCCTCATTTTATGGACGAGCGAGTTGGGATATTGGTAGACAGCATAACTATCCCAGGTTACCTGGACTTATACCTCAGCCCTTGTAAAGTGCTGGTTTGATGGAGGATATGAAGCTTGTATAAAACAAGGGCTTCATTTTAAAAATGAAGCCAGCCACATGCAGCACATTCACATACATAGTAGTATTAATGAGCTCAAGGGGTACAAATAGAATGTTGTAAAAGTTTAAGCAAGGAAGAAGTCATTTTCAAGTACGGTAATAAGGGAAGATTTCAATTCACATTTTGAATTTAGCCTTGAAAGCTATGTGGGTCTGGTATATATGGAGGTGGAGGAAGGTCTTTTAGAAAAGCACACAGAATAAAGTTGCCGAAATGGAAAAGTACAGAGCTTGTTGGAAGAGGAATAAATAAACCAAGAATAGGAAATGTATGGGTTGTGAGGTGAGGAAAAGGTAAAATGACTGGCATTCAGTAGACAGCAAATATTTATGAAATGAATAAAATGTTACGTAGAGGCCATTTGAAAAAGCCTTGAATGTCAGGCCAGGGTTTGGACTTTACCTGGCAGGTGCTGGGCAGTCATTTCAGATTTTGGAGCAGGAGGTGACATACTTATAGCACATCATCACTTTGAAGCAGATTAAGAATGGTCATTAGAGGGGAAAGGCAAAAACACTGACCTCTTAGACAGCAACTGCAAAATCTCAGGCAAAGGAAAGGGTCAGTACACAATAGTGCTGGGAATCAAGGAGAATTAAGACAGGAAGTTCATGACAGACATTGTTCACATTGAGCATATAGCTGAATTGTATATAACCAGACACACACACCCTCCCCTTATTCTTCAGCCTCCTCATACAGGACTATCCATGTTCACTCCAAACAACAACTATATTCTCCCCTTGGGAAAGAGGATCAATGCACACCATTTATTTTTCATTTTCCCATTAATTTTAATTACAGAAATGGAATGCATTATGCTACCTTTAAATTTTCATATCATGGACACATGCTGAGAGCCCTTTGAAACAGCATTTCAGCAATTCCATTTTTAAGGTCTGTATTTAAGGAGATAGGGAAGGATAGACCCTGTATCATTTACATATCTGCATTTTTAATATGAGATTTCTTAACGCCCTCCCCTCTAGCAAATGACAGCTTTTGAATCCTTTCAATAAATACTTTGGAGGTTTCTGTCCTAGGGGAGGACCCTGCTAAGCCAGAAAGACAAAGGACTAAAAACACTGTACGTTACTGTCTGTCTTCCTAATCTTCCCCAGTGTTTGTAAAGTGTGGGGCTACATCTGAACCCATATATTGGTAGGTCCCAGCTGTCATCAGCCAAGAAATGTGTTGTTCACATTCCCTTTCCTGGTCCTGTACACTTTGTCCCAAAGCACAGTTTTTTCCAGCACAGACAGAAAATATAAAATGCATAAGTCCTGGTAATCATACAAAGGAAGGGCTCCATTTGCATACCCTTCATAATTCAATTTAATTTTTTTTTTTTTTGTCAAGAGTTCTGAATGCTTTGTGTTTGCTTTAATCAGAATGTTGACATTTACACTGAAGCCAATTTCTCTTTTTCTCCTCCGTGTTTTGTTTAACCACGACAAGTGACAGCAAACTGGAAAGAACAGACTTTTTAAATTGGCTCCTTGCTCAGAATGCATCATTTCTCTTGTAGTTTCCCTCCCCCCCTTCATATGCATCACAAGAGGAAATGTGAAAACATACTCTGCTAACACAAGAGTAAGGTGTTAGTGCATTTAGATAAAGATTTGTGTTGTATTTTAAAACTAGATTGCTGTACAGTTTCAAGCTATTAGCAGGAGCCTATTACACTGTGGCTTCAGGTCCTTGGAGAGCTATGCTTAGTATATTTCAGTAATTCAAGGCAAATAGAAAATTACATGTGAAAATATTTAATGGCAAAAGCATCAAATGCTGAAGGCTGTGAGAAGCAATAAGCAAGTATGGCACCTACCATTAACTCTTTCCTCTAGTATTTGCTCTGATCTTTGTTTGATCACAAATGGTTGAGAGAAGTGCCAAGGTGGAAATGAACCCCAGATATTAGCTGTTCAGAAGGGTAACAGTGCAGCAAGCACCCTATCCTTTTTAATAGAACACGCTATTGTTGAGTTTCACGCTTCATCTCCAGATGTTCTATGAGAATGTAGTTTATATTTGAATTTGAATTTGCCCTTATAGCATACTCAATGGTTAAAACCAGAAATAAGTTTACAAAAAGCTTTCATCAAACACAAAGGAAAATACAACACTAATTTCCACAGGGTTGAAGTTAAATGTGTCTCTTCATTGAATGGAATTCTGCCTTAACAAAGGGACAACACACAGAAATAGATTGGGCCTCAAATAAATCAGAAGTTGAAATCATGGATTCTGCTTATAGAGTACAATTTTAGAAATCATTGAAATACTACCCTACTTTCAGGCAGAAATCCCTTTAATAAAGCCTTCAAAAATATGCTGTTTGCTTTGCTGTGTATCTGAATCGGAAGGGAATGAGAAGAAAGATTTAATGAAAAGATATGCACTCTTCCTGATCTATCTATTCCATAGCTAATATGGGATCCTGTACAGTGTTCTTCAAAATATACAGATGTGTAGAAAATGAATCAGTTCATCAATGATTTTCAAATTTAGGATCATGATTTATTAAAGCTCTCTCAATTTAGCTGCTCATGAACAGTATATTGTAACTGAAAAATCATGTGAGGGCTGATGAGTCCCAAATCCAAAAGTCAGGTGGTGACCTGATACGCTGGATATTCAGGCTACCTGGCATCCCAAATTGTGACAATATTTCTCGTTATAGTCTGGACATTGAGTCTTCCCTTGTTTGAGATTCATTCAGCTTCTTGAATCTCTAAGTGCCTGTGTGATACCAAATTTGTGAATACTTCAAGTATTTTTACAGCCCCAGACCTACTTCTCCTCACTAGTTACTAAGATTCTGATGATACAAAGGCTACATCTTTTTTATTTTTTTAAGTAGCCTCAGAGTCTTAACCTCTATTCATTGTTTTTTCATTGTATTTTCTTTCTGCTATTCTGATGAGGCGATTTGTTGTTCTAATGTCTATTTCATTGATTATTTTCTTTCTCCACCATTCTGTTTTGAGACCATTCTCTGAGCTTTTTATTATTTCTTTATTTTTCAAATCTAAAATTACTCTCTTGTTTTTTTGTTGTATCACCTATTTCTTTGCTGACAGCTTCTTTCTCTTTGTTGAGATGTTCTACTTTTTCATTTGTTTCAAGTATATTTATAATTTTTCATGGAACTCTTTTTTAAATGACTACCTTAAGATTTTGTCAGATAATTCTAACATTTTTGTTATCACAATGTCTTTTGGAATTAAGTGTGAGGTCTTAATTTTCTCTTTACAAGTAACTTTTTATTGAAACCAAGACATTTTTGTATCATGTTTTATCTGGCTTTTCTTTTTTGTCATTTTCCAACAGAGAAAGGGTGTTATTGTCTCCTTTTGTTATTGTCAGGTGGAGTAGAAGTCTAGATTCCTTGTCAGAATCCAATGACATATAAGGAGTGGAGGCGGTTCTCATTATTGCTATACAGAGGTGGGGTTTTTGTCCCATGTGGCTTTCCCTTACCTTTTATATTGTATTAAGGGTGAGCTTTGTCATTTCTGTTATATAGTGGTAGGGTCCACATCCCCATGTGGTATTCACTGGCTGCTCTTGTATTTAGCAATAGTGAACACCACAACTCTCTATATCTCTAACACCATCACACTGAAAGGAGAGGAACACTTTATTAAGGCCAAGTTGAAGTGGCATACAAGCTCCCAATGTCCTCTTTACTGCCAAAGTGTCTAGACTGACAGAGTGCTCATTACTAGCTAGAAAGGATGAAAGTCCCAGTACCCTCGTTGAACTTCTCTGGCATAACTTGGTGAAGGTGTTGGTGAATCTTGCTACAGTAATTTCTAGGTTAGAAGTCTAGGCAGTTTATCTTATCTTTGCTACCCTGGTAAAAAGGAAAGAATATTTTGTTTTCTGTGCTGTTTAGCTGAAGTAGAGCTCTTTTTATGTAAAAGTACATATTCTGCTAGTAATGGTCTTTTGTTTTTTTTCCTTGTCATTTGTACCTCTTGGTGATTCTGGATTACCAGATTCTTTAGCTCCCGTGCTGGGATTGTTGTTGCTAACTGTGGAGTCGATTCCAACTCATAGCGACCCTGCACAGGGTTTCTGAGGCTGTAAATCTTTACGGGAGCAGAACGCCTCATCTTCCTCCAGCGGAACCGCTGGTAGTTTCGAACTGCTGACCTTGAGGTTGGCAGCCCAACTTGTAACCACTACGCTACCAGAGCTCTGGGATAGATAGGGCAAAAAAAGAAACTCAAGATAACTCATTGTTTTAGCATTACATATTTCTTGACGTGCCTAGCCTTTCTGTCTTCTGTCTACTTTTCAGAGTTTTTTTATGCTTGTTTTATTTTAAATGCATAGCGCTGTTAGTTTCACTTAGTGAGTAAGATAAAAGTATTTATTCCATCTTACTGAAGTAAAAGTTTTATCAATCGTTTTGTTTTCTTTCTTTCTTTTTATAAACCAAACTAGTTCTCACACTATGGATTTCTATTTGCTGTTGTCTCTGCCTGAAACTATTTCCCTAATATTTGTAAGGTTGACCTTCGCTTCCTGCTTAAATATCACCTTCTTGGATGACTATCTCAGATCAAGTCATCTAATTTTCTCTCTTACCATATAATACCATATAATAGTACATTGCACTGTTTAATTTTATTCATAATAGTTAATCTCATCATTTCTTTTTTGGTTTCTTTTTCTATTTTAGTATCTGCTTACTGTCAATAGAATGAAACCTCTTTCTGAGAAGCAGAAGCCTGGTATATCCTGATAACTATTATTTCTTTATAGGAAAGTGTTTGGTATCAAGTACAAATTTAACAAATATTTCCTGAATTTTAATGGATAATGGAGATACTTAGCTATATATTTTCTAGGCTAATATATAGTTGTTGTTGTTGTTAAGTGCCGTGGAGTCGGTTCTGACCCATAGTGACCCTGTACAGGGTTTCCGAGGCTGTAAATCTTTACGGGAGCAGAAAGCCTCATCTTTCTCCCACGGAACAGCTAGTAGATTCAAACTGTTGACCTTAGTGTTTGCAGCCAGATTCGTAGCCACTACGCTACTAAGGAAAATGCATTTCATCATATTGATTTAAACAAGTCATTGTCTGTTTTTCTTGATATTCTAAAGTTACTATCAAGCAGGAGTAAAGACTTAAATGACGAACTTATGGCTTTGTGGCTACATCCTGAGAACAATCTACTACTTATCTGGCAGTGTGTCATAGTGTTGTAGCTTACATATTACTTTGATGAATGAAGCTATGCCACCAGCTATGCCACCAGCTATGCCCCAGCTATGCCCCAGCTGGAACATCCATGGTGGACTGGTTTCAGTGAAGCTTCCAGACTAAGACACGCTTGAAAGAAGGATTTAATAATCTACTTCTTAAATATATATGTGTGTGTGCATGTGTGTGTGTGTATTTGTTGCTGTTGTTAAGTGCCATTGAGTTGGTTCTGACTCTAGCGACCCTGTATAGGTTTTCTGAGGAACAGCTAGTGGGTTTGAACTGCTGAATTTGTGGTTAGCAGTCCAGTGCTTATCCTCCAGTGCCACACCAGGACTGCTATAGATTGCCAGAAAATGACTAAATCTGTTTTAGAATAAGTATGCTCCTTTGAAGCAGGTGGTAAGACTGCCTCAAGTACTTTGGCTATGTTATCATGAGAGACCAGTCCCTGGAGAAGAACATCATGCTTGGTAAAGTAGAAGGTCAGTGAAAATTATGAAGATGCTCAAGAGATGGATTCACACAGTGGTGGTAAGAAATGGATTCACACAATAAGTACAACAATTGCCTCAAACACAGCAGATATTTTAAGGATGGTAGAGAACCACATAGTACTTCTTTCTGTTGCACTCATAGGGTTGCTTTGAGTCTGTAAAGTTTCAATAACACCTAATAATAACACACCACCATGGACCCCTGGTAGGAGTCAGTCTGTGTGCAACTTAATGACAAAATCAACCCCAAACGAGGTCACTACACTCGAGCCTATATAGAAACAGCTGAGATTTCAATGTACCCAAGTCCTGGAATTAGGAAAACTGAGGTTGAATTTAGAAAGCAATAGCTTCCCTCAGAGAGTCCTACAAATGAGTTGAGTGGCCCATCTTGTTAGCTTCCTATATAAAAAGACGCTAATGGCAAACAAAGATGGCCATGTAGATTTTCCTGCGTTTTTTGGCAAATTTCTCCATGTCTGTATTTCAAGAAATAGAAACAGTCTGAGTTTAATGTTGGTTTTTTTCCCCCCTTACCTTAAAAAATGCAAATAGTTTAGTGAAGGGGAACAGCTGGTCAGTCATTTTGATCTTAATGTAATGAGTTTATTAGAGACTGTCTATAGAGAGATTTTGACATAGTGCATGCTATCCCTAAACCATGGTTCTCTTTTGAAGCTTGACAGCACTGAGAAATTCCCCTCGAGGAGAATTGCTCAGACATGCAGTAAGGCAATGACTCTTAACACATGCCGAGAAAATGCATATGGCAAACTGAACATGGTCCATGATTAACAAAATCTCTGAAGAAACAGAGTAAAAAATTTAGGTTTTTATTTTTTACACGCCAGGAAGCTGATATCCTTGAGTTTCACATATTGAATGGCCAATGTCTCCAGTAAAAATCCCACTTAATTTGTAGAGTTGTCAACTGCCATCAGTTTGTCTCCTAACTCCTAGAGAGACCCCTTGCACAATGGATCAAATGCTGCTTGGTTGTGGACATTCCATGAGTGTTTATCGGTCAGATTCTTGTGATTCAGAGGGTTTTCAAAGCTGACTTTTGGAAGTGAATAACCAGGCCTTTCTTCCTAAATCTGCCAAGTCTGGAATCTCCATGATACTGATTTAGCACTGTAGCAACACACAGTCCACCAATGTGTGGGTGCTAGCTGTGTATTAAATTCTTTGGCTGGGAATCCATCCTGGGTCTCCACAAACTGCTATGAAGCCCATGGATGTCACTGAACCTTCACAACTCACTTTTAATCATTTTATTTAAATATCAGCTTAATTCCTATAAATACAATAAACCTGGAAAATGTAATTGAGAGTAAAATGATAAGAAAGAAAAGCAGGCTGCTTGTTTTAGGGTGGACATCCCAAAAGGTGGCATTTGAACAGAGATCCAAGGATCACTTTGTAAAGGTGCTGGTAGGACAATTCTAGGCAGACAAAATACCAAAAATAATTCATGAGGTTTGGTTTGTTTGATTAGATTATCAAAAATATTAAGTGTAAGACTTTCAGAGTCCTTTTATTCTTTTTTATACTTTCCCAAAACACTAAGTCCAAATTAATATTTGGGAAGAATAAAAAATAACATGGAGGCAAATACGCTATTAATATGTATTTCTAATTAGCGGTTTTGTGAAAGTCACTAATTTTCATGTGTGAAGTTCGGATGCCCAAACTAGAAAACCTTGGTGTGGATCTTTTTGCTAAAACTGTCAGGGAATTTTGTTGGTTTTACTTTCAAAACATACCTATGTTTAATTCTCCTCGAGCTATTGCTACCCCACACACCAGTTCCTATCAGATTTTCCCTGTGTTATTTATTGTGCTTGTCTCCTGATTGATTCTCCTGCCCCTTCCTCTCCCAGCTCCTCTCTAGCAACCTGAAGAAGCCTTTTGAATTAAGTCAAATCTAATTAGTCTTCTGCTTGAACTCTACCAGCGTACTGCCTTGAGTGTGTTCTAACTTCTAGTGACCCTATAGAACACAGTAGAACTTCCCCTCTCCTCAACAGGGTTCCCAAAGGCTGTAATCTTTAAACCCAGGAAGGTGAGGCTTTCTGCTCTTGCAAAGATTTACAGGGTCCTCATGAGTCAGAGCTGACTCCATGGCACTTATCAACAACAATATATGAATATAATGAGATGTTTTGCTTAAAAATGGCTTATTTCTTTTAATAGTTCCTCAGTAGAAATTCTAGAATAATATGAAAAAAATCATACCTATGATTTACAAACTTAAGAATCAACATATATTATAGATCTCTGCATTAATCAGTGAAAATGGATAAGCCTGTTTTTCCTAAAGGACGACATGATCAATAAAAATAACATTTGGTGGGTTAATACACTGGACTACAAGGTCAATTGGAACTGCAAGGTCGGAGGTTCAAGTTCACCAGCTATACAGGGTTGCTATGAGTTGGAACCAACTGGATAGCAACAACAATCCAGTCTTATACTTGGCTACTATGAGTCAGAAGGGACTGGATGGCACTTAATCTAGTCTTTATTTTTAACTTTTATTTTCTCTCAATATTAGCTTATAGTCCCTCAACTTTGAAACCTGTCACAGATACACACTTTAGGTAGCATTCAAAATCACAGCTGTGTAGAGAGACTTAACTCCAAGCCTTTTAGTGGGAGACTAGCATGTAACTAGATGATGAAGGAAATAACAACTTCATAATGAAGGATATGAGCTAGCAATATGAAAAGTCTTTATAATTGGCCTAACCAATTGATGAATGGCTGCTGAAGGATTTGAGTACCATTTTCCATTTTTCTAGTATCAAAGAGGAAATAAGCAGATAAAACTCTGAATGGCACTTTTCTGATAGTATGATGGAGGCTTCATCTCAATAAAAATATTGAGATTAAAAATGGCTCTTATTACACAGAAGCATATTTCTTCAAAGACTATCATTGTACGACTTACATTAGGACCCAGAAAGCAACATGGATATAAAGCCCAAGCTTCTCTGCCATCTTACACTCTATCAGAGAGAGAACATCATTCTAGTTGGAATCTCCAGGAGCTCAAGCATTTTGTATCAACAGTTATGTAGATGTAACTCATGTTTTTGCTTGAGAGACTGCTCAGGAACCATGTAAGGAGATCCTGCCAAACTGGTAATCACAACTTGGGTTTTAACAGAGAAAAGAAGTCAGAGATTAAGGACCAGAAATAGTGATTAAAAAGAGGTGGCCTACAAAGGAGCAATGAAGTCAATGCTGGCCACCCATTCCTTCAGTGAAGCTTTGAAATAGTACACTAGAATGTAAATAAGGTCCAAAAAGATGAAATATACTAGTTTTTTCTCTCTTCTCCCTCCATTTCCTCATCCCTCCAATCAGACATAGTATATTTTGAGAGACTGCCAGAGTCAATGATAATGGGAGGATCATTTCCAATGAAGACATTCAGCCCACACCAAATTCTAAAATTACCAAAGTTTTGTTCTTTGTATAGTGTTGTTGTGAATTTCTATTGAGTTGGGTACAACCCACAGCAACCCTGTATAGGGTTTCCAAGGAGCAGCTGGTGACCTTGAACTACAGACCTTGCAGTTCAAACTGACTTTGCAGTCCAGCGCATTAATCCACAGCGCCACACCAGAACTTCTTTGTATAGTGATCCTTCCTTAAAATACGCCAGTTCCTGAAGAAAGCATAATGGAATTTACAGTGGACGTGCTTAGGGAGACCTGGTGTGGCACTTTAGAATAAGCCCTCAACCTCGCGGTCAGTTTGAACCACAAGACCGGAAGTTCAAACTCACCAGTCACTACTTGGAAACCCTATATAGGGTCGCTATGAGTTGGAAACAACTCGATGGTACTTAACAACCCCAATAACATGCTTAGGTAGGGATTATCCAAGCCAAGATCTTGTCACCGGTGTAAACAATATTGTGATGATGCCAGAGGACAATGGATAAAGGATATGACCACATCTTCTAACCTCTGGTATCCCCTTAGCCCATTTAATTTTGATTAAAACACTTTCTTATATGCAAAATTGAAATAAATAATTATATCATACTGTTTCACACAAATTAAAATAAATTTAAAGGAATTTTCTAAAGTATCTTAAACATAGCAGACAATTCTTTTTCTTTTTTATAATGCTTTACTGTGTTTTTTTTTTTTTTAAGTATACACAGCCAGTTAATGTCTCATTTGACAATTTTCATACAAATTAATCAATGACATAACTTACATTTTTATTACAATGTGTCAACATTCTTTTTGTGTTCTGGTTGTTCTATTTTCACTACTCTAGTTTCTCTGCCCTCTAATTTTCTCTTTTTTTCAATGAATTCAATATTGACTTTCAGGACTGGTTGTTGTTGTTAAGTGCCTGCGAGTTGATTCAGACCCATAGTGACTGGGTATAGGGCTTCCAAGGAGCAGCTGGTGAGCTTGAACCGCCGACTTTACAATTCAAATGACTTTGCAGTCTGATGCATTAGCCTACAGCACCATACCAGGATTCTGTAATATCCTTTATTTTGTGTGTCATTCTGCTAAAAGGTGATCTCAGAGGATAGTTTTGGTCCAAGACGTTCACAGGGCAAATAGTTTCAAGGAGTCTTCTGGTTTTTGTTGGTCCATTTAGTCTGGTCTTTTGAAAAGAATTTCAATTTTGTTCTACATTTTTTCTCCCATTCTCACCAGAATTATCTATTGTGACCCCAGTTAGATCAGTCAGTGAAAATAGTCAGACACCACCTTATTCTTCGGGTCTTAAGGTAGTTTAAACTTCTCTTTCTTTCTCTCTCTCTAATAGACGTTTCTTGAAATGGTGTACTAAGAATCTGACCTTGGTACTGAATTTTAGAGTCCTCACATCACGTCCACAAATAACTGATTCTATTCTCACTATGGTAGTTAGATCAGATAATATAATATTTTTTTAAAGTTCCAGAGTGAAGACATGATTGGATTAAGGTCATTCAGATTAAAATTTATCATTGTAGGAATTTGAGTCCATGTCCTCCAGTTCCTGGTTCTGATCCCTTCCTACTATGTCTCAGTCCATCTGTGAAGAGTGAGAGGTAAAGTGCTTTATTATCATTGGCATCAAACTTCATCTCATTCAATTCAGGTTGACCCACAAAAGAACAGAAGGAACTCTTAAAAGGAGCTAGCACAAGTTCATTTTGGTGCTAGGTTGAAAATGGCCACCATTCTGGGATTATGTTTGTTCCTGAGAAGTACTTTATCCTGGGATTAGGACATCTGGCCGGAACAGCAGGTATAAAGGATGAATGGAAAGAGAGAAAAGGGATCAGACTTCGAAATCTGCAGGTCCCAGACCCATTTACAGATTAGGGACTAAGAGGAGCTTTAAGGCAGCCTAAACCTGGTTTGCAGTTTTACCAAGAAGTTAATGTTTCCTAAATATAGGAATGCAAATGTACTCATGGCAAGTATCAGCAATCTGGAGGAAAAATTTACATATTTTCCTCTGTAGAGTTCCATGAACTAGAAGTTGCATACCTAATTTATCATTCCCATCACATTGATCCCTTTTGAAGAGCATTCTATTATTTGTGGTGGTTTTTAAAATTAGTCTTCATTCTCCCCATTATGTTCTCACATTTAATAAGTATTTCATTAGATTTTCATGATCATAGTAAATTGTTAGTGGAGTTGCTATTGTTGTTAGGAGCCATTGAGTCAGTACTGATGCAAAGCAACATTATGCACAGCAGAACGAAACGCTGCTGGATCCTGGGCCAACCTCACTACTATTGCCATGCTTGAGTCCATTGTTGCTGCCACTTGGCCAATCCAACTCGTTGGGGGTCTTCCTCTTTTTCTCTGACCCTCCACCTTACCAAAGATGATATCCTTCTTCTGTGACTGGTCCCTCCTGACAATATGTCCAAAGTAGGAGAGACGAAGTTTGGCCTCCAAGGAGCACTCTGGCTACACTTCTTCCAAAAGGGATCTATTGGTACTTTCGGCAGCCCAAGGCACTTTCAATATTCTCCTCCAACACCATAACTCAAAGGCATCAAATCTTCTACAGTCTTCCTTATTCACTGTCCAGCTTTTGTATGCATATGAGGTTATTGAAAATACCATGGCTTGGGTCAGGCACACCTTAGTCCTCAAGCTGACATCTTTGCTCTTCAACACTTTAAAAAGGTCTTGTGCAGCAGATTTGCCTAATGCAATACATTTTTTGATTTCTTGACTTCTGCTTCCATGAGTATTAATAGTTGATCCAAGAAGATTGAAGTCCTTGACAACTTCAATCTTTTCCCCATTGATAAGAATGTTGTTTATTGCTCCAGTGGTGAAGATTTTTGTTTTCTTGACATTGAGATGTAATCCATACCGAAGGCTGTGCTCTTTGATCTTCATCAGTAAATGTTTTAAGGCCTCTTCACTTTCAGCAAGCAAGGTTGTATCATCTGCATATCGCAGCTTGTTAATGAATCTTCCTCCAATCCTGATGCCACATTTTTCTTCATATTTGCTCAGCATACAGGTTGAATGAGTATGGTGAAAGAAAACAACCTTGTCATACACCTTTTTATATTTTAAAACATTCAGTGTTCCCATGTTCTGTTTGAACAACTGCTTTTTGGTCCAGGTACAAATTCCTCATGAGAACAATTAAGTGTTCTGGAATAGTTATACTTCACAATGTTGTCCATAGCTTGTCATGATCCACACAATCGAAAGCCTTTGTGTAGTCAATAAAGAACAGGTAAACCTCTTTCTGACATTCTCTGCTTTCAGATAAGATCCATCGGACATCAGCAATAATATCCCTCATACCACAGCCTCTTCTGAATCCGGCATGAACCTCTGGAAGTTCTCTGTCAATGTATGATTGTAGCCATTTCTGTATTACCTTTAGCAAAATTTACTCACATGGGATATCAACGATTGTCTGATGATTCCCGCATTTCGCTGGGTCACCTCTCTTTGGAATGGGCACAAATATGGATCTCTTCCAATCAGTTGCCAGATAGTTGTCTTACAAATTTCTTGGCTGAAATAAGTGAGTACCTCCTGTGCTGCCTCACTTTCTGGAAAGATTTCATTTTTTATTCCATCAATTCCTGGTGCCTTGTTCTTTGCCAATTCCTTCAATGCACCTTGGACTTCCTCCTTCAGTATCATTGGCTCTTGATCATCTGCTACCTCTTGAAATGGTTGAACATTAACCATTTCCTTTTTGTACAGTGATTCTGTGTATTCCTTCCATATTCTCTTGATGCTTTCTGCATCATTCAATAATTTGAATGTCTCTGAGTTTCTCCATATTCCCTTTATGCCACTTCATCAAAGAAACTCACTCCCATTTCCTACAAGTTATAATCAAGGCCAACTGTCACATGTATTTTTTTCTGCTTCAAGTTTAATAGTACTGTCCCTACTTAGGATGTTTAGGGACTTCCATTTTATTTAAGACCTTACTTCTGTACCTTTTTAGTCTTGCAAACTTTTTCTTTAAGTCAATTAATTTTTTGTCTCAGTTATTATGTCTACATTGGACTTTAAAAACATCTGTGAAAAAGTGTTTGGCACAAATCTAATATATTCAGATTCTTTGAAACAATTTACAAATAGATCAGAGTTTTTATGAGTGAGAAAATTCCTTCAGAAAAGCACTAAAAACAATTTTAAGTAAAGTCCATGGTTAAAAGCATTTATCAATTCTTAGAATGTGTTTTCCTCTAACTTTATGTAAAACTCAAACTCCTGTATAAGAGCAATATATTGTCTTTTTAAGTGCCATGACAAAAAGCACCATAAGTAAATAAAAGACTCATGTGCACCAAATTAACATTACCTAAATGTACAATTCAGTGACATTAATTCCGTTTTCTTTTTTTGTCTTACATTAGCATAAACTCACTACCCTCAAAGTTTCCTATGCAGTTTTTCAAGTTGCCTTTGTCAGTTTGATCTCATATATATAGATCCTGAAAGGGAGCAATGCTCAAGGCAGACATTTTTTTTACTGAACCCAAACATGTTGCTATTGAGTCATTTTTGACACATAGAAACCCAATCAGACAGAATTGAACTGCCCCAGAGAGTTTGTTCTTTTTAAGTGACGTGGTGTCAGTTTAGTTCGGACTCATGGATACCCTGTGGGTTTGGACCATTGACCTTGTGGCTCAAATTGACCTTGCAGTCCAGCCTATATATTATCTGTGGCACAACAAGGCTATAAATCTTTATGGAAGCAGATTGCCACATCTTTTCCCCACAGATTGGCTAGTGGTTCTAACCACCAACATTTCAGTTGGCAGCAAGTGCTTTAATCATTGTACCACTGGGACTCCTTACAATCTTTACTTGTTAAGCTAAATTATTGTTTGGTTTTCAGAAGACATCAGGGGATCTTTTCGGTTTAAGGCCTAAAGATCTTCTCAGAACAATTGTTTTAGGTACTCATCTAGCCTTAATAGCACCTGAAAGTTTGGAGTCCATGAAAGTTTAAATTTCTGTTCTACACTTCTCCCTTTTTAATCAGGATTCTTCTAAAGGATATTTATCAAAATATTCAGTAATAGTAGCTAGGTACCATCTGGATCTTCTAGTTTTATGACAAAGGAGGCACTTGTTCATGGAGGCATTCATTCAGTATCTCTGTCCTATTCCTGACTCTCCTCCTTCCTCTGACTTTCCAACTGTTTAATATATGAAATTAGGATAAACTCATGACAGAAATGCAAACTGAAAAAACATTGAGATATAATTTATAATCTACTAGATTATAAATGATATGAAAACACTTAATGGCACACTACATAAGTGAAGGTGTGGGCAATTCTCAGAAGTTTGTGGGAGCAAAATTTGGAAATAACTCTCAAATTTATAAATATACTTACTCTTTGATGCAGCAGTTCCACTGTTAGGATTATATTTTATAGATATGTGTAAAAATAATTAAGTTCAGGTCACTTACATTAGTAAAACACTGCAGCAATCTTAATGGATATTAATTGGAGAGAGAAAAAATACAATAATAGTAGATCTATATAAGAGAATGGAGTCCTGGTGTGGCACTGCAGGTTAATGCGCCAGATTGCAAAGCCATTTGAACTGCAAGGTTGGTGGTTCAAGCTCACCAGCTGCTCCTCGGAAACTCTACACAGGGTCGCTATGGATCAGAATCGACTCGATGGCATTTCAAAACAACAACAACAACAACAATATAAGAGAATACTATGCAACAATAAAAAAGAGTAAGGAAAGTCTTTGTGTATTGAAATGATCTCCAAAATACCTTCTTTCTTGAAAAATAATTAAGACACAGAGGTTGTTTGAAATCTAAAAGTTTGTTATGTGGGTGCAAAAAATGTGAGGAAAATAAACTTGCAGATTTTTTAAATTAACTTGCTTGAATATACAAAGCATATCACAGAAAGGTTGAGGAAGAACCTGAAAGCAATTTTGTTTTTGTATGTGTGGAGAAGATAATTAGCTTTATGCATATGGAGTCCTGGTGTGACTCTGTGTGTTAATATGCGGGACTGCAAAATGGTTTGAACTGCAAAGTTGTCAGATCAAGCTCACCAGTCGCTCCTCGAAAATCCCATACAGGGTTGCTATGGGTCGGAACAGACTCAAAAGCACACAACAACAGATGAGGTTACATGGACAATGTTCAATGTACTTCTGTGCTTATCTTTTGATTCTCTTGCCATTTTAATCCTTTGATTATAAAGACATGCATTTAAGTAAATTTAAATATAGAAGCACATGCTGTATTTATTTTCTAAGGCTGCTGCCACAAACTACTCCACCTAGATGCCAATGCAAACAATTCTCTAGAGTTACTGAACCTAGCAAGCATTTCTTGGGACAATGTAATAAATATCTGACCTTGGTAGTGAAGTTCAGATTCCTCACAACCCTGTCATATTCATAAATAACTGATTTTCGGTAGTAGATATTGTGGAAATTAGAACAGATAATACAATATTTTTTCAATGTAGCCTAAAGACTAGAAATGTATTATTTCACTGTCTAAAGGCTAGATGTATTCACATTTAGGGTGTTGACAGGGTCATATTGTCTCTGAAAATCCTTCTTTACCTCTCTAGCTTCTGGTAGTCCCCGGTGTTCAATGACCTGTGGCAGCATAACCTCAATCTCTCCCTTTGTCTTCATATGGCCATCTTCCATTTGTGTCTCTTCTAAAAGGACATAACCCATGCATGTCTCTTCTCTTTTTATGAGGACTTTAGTCATATTGGATTAGGACCCATGCTACTCAGGTATAACCTAAAGTTAAGTGATTAAATCTAGAAATATATTATTTCCAAATGAGGTCACACTCAGTTACCAAGGGTTGTTGTTGTTGTTGTTAGGTGCCATTGAGTTGGTACCGACTCATAGTGACCTTATGCACAGCAGAACGAAACACTGCCCAATCCTGGGCCAACCTCACTACTGTTGCCGTGCTTGAGTCCATCAATGCTGTTACTTGGCCAATCCATCTCATTGGTGGTCTTCCTGTTTTTCTCTGACCCTCCACTCTACCAAACATGATATCCTTCTCCAGCAACTGGTCCCTCCTGACAATATGTCCAAAGTATGAGAGACGAAGTTTGGCCATCCTGGCCTCCAAGGAGCACTCTGGCTGCACTTCTTCCAACACGGATCTGTTGGTTCTTTTGGCAGCCCATGGCACTTTGAATATTCTCCTCCAACACCATAACTCAAATGCATCAATTCTTCTATGGTTTTCCTTATTCACTGTCCAGCTTTCACATGCATATGAGGTTATTGAAAATCCCATGGTTTGGACCAGGCACACCTTAGTCCTCAAGCTGACATCTTTGCTCTTCAATACTTTAAAAAGGTCTTGTGCAGCAGATTTGCCTAATACAATACATCGTTTGACTGCTGTTTCCTTGAGTGTCGATAGTTGAGCCAAGAAGAATGAAGTCCTTGACAACTTCAATCTTTTCGCCACTGATAAGAATGTCATTTGTTGTTACAATGGTGAGGATTTTTGTTTTCTTGACATTGAGATATAATCCATAGCAAAGGCTGTGCTCTTTGATCTTCATCAGTCAATATTTTAAATCCTCTTCACTTTCAGCAAGCAAGGTTGTATCATCTGCATATCACAGGTTGTTAATTAGTCTTCCTCCACGTTTTTCTTCATAGAACCCAGGTTCTTGGATTATTTGCTCAGCATACAGGTTGAATAAGTATGGTGAAAGAATACAACCCTGTCATACACCTTTCTTAATTTTAAACCATTTGGTGTTCCCATGTTCTGTTCGAATAAATGCCTCTTGGTCCAGGTACAAATTCCTCATAAGCACAATTAAATGTTCCGGAATACTCATACTTCGCAATGCCGTCCAAAGCTTGTTATGATCCATGCAATTGAAAGCCTTTGCATAGTCAATAAAGCACAGGTAAACAACTTTCTGACATTTTCTGCTTTCAGCCAACATCCACTGGACATTAGCAACGATCCACGGCCTCTTGTGAATCTTGCTTAGGCTTCAACATATCTTTTTTTTTTTCTTTAGGGGAAGATGTGGTACAATTCAATCCACAAACATTTTCTGTAGTTATTAACATTTTTTACATTTTTAATTCTGCTGAAAATAATTGATCATCTAATTTTGATGACTGATTGGATGAGTGTATTAAATACTGTATTGGGTTTCCGAGAAGCAGCTGGTTCAAGCTCACCTGCTGATCCTCAGAAACCCAATACAGGGTCCCTATGAGTCGGACCCAATACAACAGCACTTCACAACAACAACAATAGAGGTGCTATGAGAAGCAAAAAAGAAGTATGTATATCAGCTGTATACAATACACCTTATAAAGTTAATGGGAATGAAAATATTTATTAGACAAATCATTGTCTAAGTTAAAAGATAACTCTCCTACTCACTGAAGGCTTCCAGTTATTTACTCAGAGAACTGTAGAACTAGGCCTAGACATGATCAGGTGCTAGTCTTTGGATATTTCTCCGCCCCAATGAGGAACTTTCATATGGGAGATTCAAAAGGGAAAACACATTATATACCATTTTAGGAAAAAGACATCTTCTTCATTTTCTTGGTTCTTAAGAGATTTCATTTCCTAGAATACAGCCTAGAATTCCCTGAAACACACTTTCATCTAACCTCTGTTCATTTACTTCCTCTGGATTGATTCTAGGCTTCTCTCTTCCCCTGGGTTTCTGAGGGTGTGGAACCCCGTATGCCAGTTCTGGCCTAGACCAGCAGAGGGCCTGAGAGTCTTCCCTTCCTGTCTGAACAGCAATGCCAATGACATTATCCCAGTTTCATAATGCTTGACTTCCCAGGTACCTTAGGCAGGAGAGAGTCAGGTTCAGTCTTCTAGGATGTCACCTAGTCCCATCTAAATGATCAAATAATTTCCATTCATACATTAGTTAGTAATGAAGTAGGAGGGCAAAGAAAGCACAATCCAAAGCAATATTTTAAAAAGCTCACTGGAGCAATGAGCTATATAAAAATGGATTTGGTGATAATACAAAAAGCTAGGATGGGAAAGCTGCAAGAGAGTTGCTTATTTCAGCCAGGAAAGTGAACTATAAAGCTAACAAATTGAGTAAGGAGCCAATACCAAACAATACAAACTCTCCTGAATTTTTGAGTAGGTAATGAGGCTCCAATGAAACAACAAAAAGTGTTTTACAAGTATTATTCCAGTATTCAGAGTATGCTTTAGAATTTTAGGATCATTTGTAATGATGGGTATTACTAGTCAGGTTCCCTGTGAAATCCACTTGGAGACAGAGATTGTTGTTGAGTGCCATTGAGTAGATTCATCGAGACCTCTTGTGACCCCATAGGATTTTCTTGGCTGTAGTATTGAAAGGACCCGATCACTAGGTCTTCCACCTGCAAAGCTGCTGGTTGGGTTAGAACAACCAACCTTTCAATTAATAGTCAGATGCTTAACTGTTGAGCCACGAGAATTCCTGAGACAGAGACTACCACTGTATAGCTCAGTGTGGAGTGCTCTCAGAAGGAGCTACAGCTGTGAAAGGAAGGGATGAAGGATGCAGGAGGAAACATCAGGCAATACATGGAAAGGTTGGACAGTGATGTAGTAGGAACAAAGGCCAACCCTGATTCTTTGGGTTTCAAGGACAGAGTTATCCCAAATTATGAACAAAGGGGCCACAGCCCTTTATGCTCTTCAGCATTTTTCTGTTACTTCAGATTATAAATGAGAGCTGCCCCTAGGGATGAGGTGTGATTGAAGTCAAGACAGTTCTCTTTTTTCAAAAGCAGGTTTAAAAAAAAAAAAAAAAAAAGACTCAGCTGAGACCTGTTCACAGTAATTCTTAGCATCCAAGTTAGTAAATAAGTGCTTTGGTTCTGATGGGTGGGCATTTGGTCAATTACCACATCACCCAGTATCATGCGACTGATCTGGTTTAGGATGGGATTCTACTTTCAAACTCTACTGTGTATACATAAAACTCAGTTCAGATAAGTCATCTTTCTTTAAAAATAGTGTGGGTTCATTGTATTTCTGAAAAAAGAATACCATCTGACAGCTGTGAGTTATTCTAACAGTCACTTCCAGGATTTCGCCGGAATCTGATAGAGGAGGATTTGTGTTTGGCACCGGTGTTAACCTATATTCCTGGCACAGGTCTTCATCCCCTCAAACACACACCTGAGAACTCAAATAGCTCACAGTTGGAACTGCCGGCAATCTTATTTGTGATAACAAAATGGAAAGGTTCAAGCCAAGAAAATTTTAAAAAGACATACGGCATGACAGATGACGCTCACACCAAGAAAGCCAAGGGCAAGTTAATCCACCCTCACCTGAAGGTATCCAGATATGAAGAAAACTGTGTACAAATCCCAGCTGAGCCCTTCCTAGCCAGCAGGACCAAAAGCAGGGCTCAACATATGTGTGGGGGGATAAAGTAGCTGTGGACACAGTGTGATTTTGAGGGGTTTGTAAAATCCTATGGTTCCAGAGTACTTCCTCCAGACGTAGTTGATATCCTGAAATTTCACCACATCTTACGGGAGGGTCTGATTCTTGTCAATCATCGGTCCTGAAAATTCAGAAACAGGGATTAGTGCGAGGTGTGTTTATTCAATTATCTCAGGAACTAGTCATGTCATCTTGGACAAGATTCCTCTCTGGACCTCAGAATCTGTGGTTTGATGCAGAAGCTGCCAATCTGATGCCTTTTGCTTTTTCCCAGTATGTGTGTGGCATCAGACCCTTATTAGCATTGATTCTACACCCACTCCATTGTTATGTTCAGCTACATTGAAAATTCTTGTTTAGTTGACAACTTCTGTATCTTAAATGTGACACAATTATTTTTGGATCACTAAGACAGTATGCTCATCTCAGGAAAACCTCTAAGACTTAACTAGGAACCCTCTCATTGGACTTAGTGTGTGTGTTTGTTGGGATAAAAAGGGGTAGAATATGCAGACCCAACCTGTGTGTTCTTTCCATTCCCAACCTGAAATTTTACTGTATATCTCCTTAATTCTCCACCAAGGCAACTGATCAAGGAGCCCTCCTGCAAAGAAGAGGGCTAATATTTGCATATCTGGCATTGTTATAATCCTTTGTCTAACCTTGATTATTTGTACCTCAATATCCCAGCACAGTGCCTTGTATGTTTTAATTTGAATGACTGGCTAAAATGAATGACTAGGCAAAAAAAAAAAAAAATGAATTAGAAAAGTGAAAGATGATTAGCCAGTTTCCCACCAGAAAGCAAGAAGAATTGTATTCTCAAGAAAATCATTTATTGAATTGGGTTAAGAGAATCAACAGTTTGTTGGGGATCCTGAGGACTCATAACAGTAAGACGGTATTGCCAACTTCAGCATAAAGATCAATGAAGAGCTATCTGACAAGATCTGTGGAGAAAGAAAGTTATAGTCATCTTGAAATCTTGATGCTAAAGCTGGAAAAAGGCAGAGGAAGGCATCTTTTGGAGTCTTTCTCTTTCTTCACTTGATGCTGTCTTTCACTGGTCAAATTCAATCAGAAGTCAAAGGACAAGCGAACCCTAAAGATGCAGGCTATTAGGATCAGTACTGAGTCTTAGAAGGTAGAGCCACCACTTGTCTACTTGTCCTATTGTGGTGCCTTGTATGTTGCTGTGGTGCTGACAGCTATGCCACAGGTATTTCAAATAGCAGCGGGATCACTCATGGTGGTCAGGACTAGGGAGAAGAAGAGGCAGACAACTTCTGAAGGGTTAGTGTTGTCAAGTCAGGTCTGATTCAAAGTGACCCTGTACAGTGTTTCCAATGAGTGACTGGTGGGTTAGAATTACCAACCTGGTGTTTGGCAGTCCAATGTTGATTTTACAGTGAAACCAAAAACTTATGAATGGCAGCAGAAGACTGTCAGACATAGTGTTGGAAGATGAGCCCCTCAAGTTGGAAGGCACTCAGAATAGGACTAGGGAAGATGAGCTGCCTCCTCAATGTACAGTTGACCATAATGGCATAAACAGAGCAAAGCGTACAGGATCTTCATTTGCTGATGTGACAAGACTCAAAATGAGAAGAAACAGCTGCAAACATCCATTAATCATCAGGACATGAACTATAAGAAGTATGAATCTAGGAAATTGGAAGTTGTCAAAAATGATATGGAATACATTAAGATCAATAACCTATGCTGAAATGGACCACTTTGAATCAGACAATTATATGGCTTACTTCACCCACTGGGAACAACACATTCAAGAGAAATGGCATCACATTTATCCTCAAAAAAATAAATTCAAGATTTATCTTGACATACTGTCCATGCTAGAATAATATCCATACTCCTTCATGGAAGACCAGTTAATACCATTATTATTCAAATGTACTCACCTAAAACTAAAGCCAGTGATGATGAAACTGAAGAATTCCACCAACTCTTTCAGTCTGAAATTGATCAAACCTGCAATCAAGATGCATTGATAATTACTGGTGATTAGAATGTGAAAGTCTAAAACAAAGAGGAAGGATCAATAGTTGGAAAATATGGACTAGGTGACAGAAATGATGATAGAGGTCACATGACAGAATTTTGCAAGATCTATAAATAATTCATTGCAAATGTACATGGGCATCACCAGACGTAACACAAAGGAATCAAACTGACTGCATCTGCTGGAAGAGATGATGGAGAAGTTCAATACAATCAGCCAAACAAGGCCAGGGGCCAAGTGTGAAACAAACTGTCAGTTGCACAAACTTCAAGCTGAAGCTAAAGAAAATTGAAACAGAGCTACAATATGATCTAGAATGCATACCACCTGAATTAAGAGACCATCTCAAAGGCAGATTTGATTCATTAGACACTAATGACCAAAAAACAGAGGAGTTGTGGGATGACATCAAGGATATCCTCCATGAAGAAAATAAAAGACCATTAAAAAGACATGAAAGGAAAGATAAAAATGGATGTTAGGAGAGACTATGAAACTTGCTCATAAGCATAGAGAAACTAAAGCAATGGGAAGAAATGAGAAAGTGAAAGAGCTGAATAGAAAATTCTGCATGGTAGCTCAAGAAGACAAAATCTATATTATAATGAAATGGGCAAAGACCTGGAGTTAGAAAAACAAATGGAAAGGACACACTCAGAATTTCTCAAGCTGAAAAACTGAAGAAAACTATTAAAGCCTTGATTTGTGATATAGAACTAGACTATGGACATAATATTGAATAATGCAGAAAGCATCAAATGAAGATGGAAGGTACATACAGAGTCAGTGTAATGAAAAGAATTAGATAGTGTACAAACATTTCAAGAGTTAGTAATTGTTCAAAAAATAATGGTATTGAAGGAAGAAGTCCAAACTGCACTGATGGCATGGACACAAAAACAAGATTCCAGGAATACAAATTGAAATGTTTTAACAAACTGATGCAGCTCTGAAGATGCATACTTATCTATGCCAAGAAACTTGGAAAATAGAAACCTGGCGAACTAATTGGAAGATATCATATTTGTTCTCATTCCAAAGAAAGGTGACAAAATGGAATATGGAAATTACTGACCAAAATCATTAATATATTGGAGGCCAGTACATCTTTAGAGTTGCTGGCTGAAAGTGAAGAGGACTTGAAACATTTACTTATGAAGATTAAAGAGCACAGCCTTCGATATGGATTACATCTCAATGTCAAGAAAACAAAAATCCTCACCACTGGACCAATAAACAACATTCTTATCAATGGAGAAAAGATTGAAGTTGTCAAGGACTTCATTCTTCTTGGATCAACTATCAACACTCACAGAAGCAGCAGTCAAGAGATCAGACGACGTATTGCATTGGGCAAATCTGCTGCACAGGAACTTTTTAAAGTATTGAAGAGCAGAGATGTCAGCTTGAGGACTAAGGTGCACCTGACCCAGGCCATGGTGTTTTCAATAGCCTCATATGGATGCGAAAGCTGGACAGTGAGTAAGGAAAATCATAGAAGAATTGATGCCTTTGAGTTGTGGTGTTGGAGAGAATACTGAAAGTGCCATGGACTGCCAAAAGAACCAATAGATCTGTTTTGGAAGAAGTACAACCAGAGTGCTCCTTGGAGGCCAGGATGGCTAAGCTTCGTCTCTCCTACTTTGGACATATTGTCTGGAGGAAACAGTCGCTGGAGAAGGATGTCATGCTGGGTAAGGTGGAGGGTCAGAGAAAAAGAGGAAGACCCCTAATGAGATGGATTGGCCAGGTGCCATCATTGATGGACTCAAGTGTGACAGCGGTAGTTAGGTTGGCCCAGGATTGGACATTGTTTCATTCTGCTGTGCATGGGGTTGCTATGAGTCGGTTCCAACTCGATGGCATCTGACAACAACAACAACAACATCTTTAGAATAAGCACTCACCAGCCATTCTGCAGTAGAAAATTGAAGATTTCTGCTCCCCCCAAAATTAACAACCTCAAAACCCTTCGATGGTTCCTATGAGTCAGAACCGACTCAATGGCACTTAACAGCAACAACATCATTATTATCACAAGGAAGTAAAATTTTGCTGAATATAATTTAAAAATGATTGCAGCATTACATTGAGAGGGAAGATCAAGCCAGATTCAGAAGAGGATGTGGAATGAGGGATATTATTGCTGAGGTCAGATGGATCCTGGCTGAAAGCAGAGAATGTAGGAAAGATGTGTATTTGTGATTTATTGACTATGCAAAGGCATTCTACTGTGTGGATCATAACAAATTTTGGATAAAATTGCAAAGAATGAGTAATACAAAACATGATCATGAGGAATCTAAACACAAACCAAGAAGCAGTCAATGTTAAAGAACAAGGAATACAGAATGGTTTAAATTCAGAAAATGTGCCAGTGTTGTATCCTTTTACCATATTTATTCAATCCACATGCTGAGCAAATTATCCACTGAGATGGATTATATACGAAGAAGAACATGGCATCAGGATTGGAGAAAGACTCTAAAAACCTCCTGTGATATGCAGAAGATGCAACTTGTTTGCTGAAAACTAAGAGAACTTAAAATACTTATTGATGAAGATCAGACTACAGTCTTCAGTGTGGATTGCACCTCAGTGTAAAGAAAACAAGTTTCTCACAAGAGGATCAGTAAATAACATCAGGATAAATGGAAAAAAGATTGAAGTTGTCAAAGACTTTATTTTGCTTGGATCCATAATCAATATTCATGGAAGCCACAGTCAAGAACTCTAAAGACATATTGTATTAGGCAAATCTACTGTAAAGACCCTTTTACAATGTCAAAGAGCAAAGATGTCAGTTTGAGGACAAAGTCATACCTAACCCAAACCATAGTATTTTCAATCACCTCATATTCATGGGAAACAGATCATGAATAAGGAAGACCTTAGGAGAATTGATGTATTTGAATTATAGTGTTGGAGAAGAATACTGAAAGTACCATGGACTACCAGTATTGGAAGAAGTACAGTCAGAATGCTATTTAGAAGCCAAGGATGATGAGATTTTGTCTTTTCTATTTCAGACATTTATTCAGAGAGGACTGGTCCCTGGAGAAGGACATCATGCTTGGTAAAGTGGAGGGTCAGCAAAAAATAGGAAGAACCCCCAATAAGATGGATTGACATAGTAGCAGCAACAACAGGCTCAAACATAACAACTGTCAAAATGGCACAGGATCAGACAGGGACTTGCTATGTTGTCTGTCCGTAGAGTTTCTATGAATTGGAGATGACTCGAGGGCACCTAGCAATAAGAACAAGAGGGCAGAGGTTTGTAACTGCAGGATATAAATGATGATTAACAGACCAAAAGTTATGTAAGCAATTTTTAAATGATGGGAAGATGAATGTAGGCAAAGATTTTAGAGAGAAAGAAAAAATCATCATGGGAGGGAAAAAGAGCCACCTTAAGCTGCTGGGGAGATTGATAAATACTTTATATTATTTCGAGTTTGGAAATGACTAGCCCTAAGCCTCGACTTGTAATATGGAAAAATTCTATGGGCAAAATGTTGAATGATGCAGAAAACACCGAAAGAAGATGGAAGGAATACAGACTTACTGTACACAAGAAATGGTCAGCATTTAACCATTTCAAGAGGTAGCATATGATCAAGAAGTATACTGAGCGAAGAAGTCCAAGGTACACGTAAAGCATTGGCAAAGAACAAGACTCCAGCAACTGATGGAATACGAATTGAAATCTTTCTGTAAACTGATGTGGCATTGGAGGCACTAACTCATCTATGCCAAGAAATTTGGACGACCGATTGGATGAGATCCACATATGTGACCATTCCAAAGGCAGATGATCCAATGGAATATGAAAATCATTGGACAATACTATTCATATTTATGCCAGTAAAATTTTGCTAAAAAAAAAATTAAAAAAAATGGCTGTAGCAGAACACTGATAGGGAACTGCCAGAGGTTTAGGCCAGATTCAGAAAAGGAGGTGGAATAAGGTTTACCATCGATATCATCGAGCGTCACATGGATCTTGATTAAACAGAGAATCCCTGAAAGATGTTTACCTGTGCTTTATAGACTATGCAAAGGCTTTCAATTATGTGGATCATGACAAGTTATGGGCTATGTTGCAAACAACGAATACTCTGGAACACTTAAGTTTACTCATGAGAAACCTGTACAAAGACCAAGTGGCAGTTGTTTGAACAGAACAAAGGAACAACAAATGATTTAAAACAGGGAAAGGTATGCACCAGGGTTGTATTCTTTCCCCATACACATTCATTTCATATTCTGAGCAAATAATTTAAGAAGCTGAATTATAAGAAGCAGAATGTGGCATCAAAATTGGAGGGAAATCATTAATAGTCTGCAATATGCAGATGATACAACTTTGCTTGCTGAAAGTGAAGAGAATTTAAAACACTTACTGATGAAAATCAAAGACCACAGCCTTCAGTATGGGTTGCACCTCAATGTAAAGAAAAAAAGAAATCCCCACCACTGGACCAGTAAATAGCAACAGATAAATGGAGAAAAGATTGAAGTTGTCAAAGACTCTATTTTGCTTGGATCCACTAGTTGTTATGAGGTGGGTTGCCAACTGTAACGTCAGCAGTTTGAAACTACCAGCTGTTCCATGCGATAAAGATGAGGTGTTCTGCTCCCGTAAAGATTTACAACCTCAGAAACGCTGTGCAGAGTCACTATGAGTTGGAATTGACTCTATGGTACTTAACAACAACAACCATCAACATTATGAGCAGCAGTAAAGAAATCAAATGACGTATTATTGCATTAGCCAAATATGTTGCACAAAACCTTGTTAAAATATTCAAGGGCAAAGATGTCAGTTTGAGGACTAAAGTATGCTTGACTTAAGCTATGGTATTTTCAATAACCTCATATGTATGTGAAGGTTGGACAATGAATAAAGACCATAGAAGAATTGATGCATTTAAGTTATGGTGTTGGAGGAGAATATTAAAAGTACCATGGACTCCCTAGAAAACAAATCTGTGTTGGAAGAAATACAGTCTGTATGCTCTTTTGAAACCAGGATGGCCAGACATTGTCTTTCACACATTGGACATATTATCAGGAGGAGCCAATCCCTGGAGGATTGGTAAAATGGAGGGTCAGTGAAAAAGAGGATGACCCCTAACAAGATGGAATGGCACAGTGGCAGCAGCAATGGGTTCAAGTGTAGCCATGGTTTTGAGATTGGCCCAAGATTGGCAATATTTTGTTCTGTTGTATATGAGGTAGATATGATTCAGTACCTACTCCACAACACCTACAACAATGACAACAATAATAATTATAATACCATTCAAGAAATATGATTCCCCTTCATCTCAAGAGTATCTCAAACAGTATTTATTCTTGTGTATGTAGTGTATTCTCAAAAGGGGACACTTAGAAAATATAAGCTTTTCAAATTAAATACTTGTTTTAAAAGAGTAACAATCATTCTTGCTTTGTGTATATTATCTGATTTTATTCTTATGAAATCCAAGAGGAATATATTATTATCCTTGTTTCACAGTTGAAGAAACAGGTTAACAACAATCAAGTGACTTGCCCAAAGTCAGACAAGTAGGATGTAAGAGAAGCAGATGGGTAGGACTGCAGAGCTGGTTTTCCTAAACACTAGGTTTTTCATCACTCTGTCATGCTGTTTGGGTTTGGATCATGTGCATAGACTTTTTTTTTTTTTTAATTGCATTTGAGTTACTGGGTTCAAATAGGTTTTCTCTGGTGGCTACTATAAGCAACTAAATAATATTTAATGCTTCCATTACAGGGTTATGGAGAGAATTTATGTTGCTGTTAAGAAGATCAAATATAGTCAATCAATCCAGAAACCCAAATTTGTTGTTTATCATATGTTCAAAGTGATGTTGACATAGTGGTGTACCAAAGAAACCCTTGGTATTTTAGGATCCTATGTTGTATGTAACATGATTAGAATTGAAACTATAATTTCAGAACAGGACAAAGTAATGATATGCCCAAATTGCAGTAAGGGGAAGAAGCTCCTAAGAGAATGAAGTGAGAGTAGATTTCAAATGTATTCCTTTGTTTTCCAGACCAGTGTCCATTCCTCCATTCAACTTTCTCTGATCACCTGCAACCTCCTCTGTGCTTCTTGTATTGCTGCTTGCCTTTATGATGGGATATACTTACACTACATTCTAAATATGCTACTAACTCTTTCTCTGATTAGAATAAGCTCATTGAAAACATAGCTCATTTCTTGTTTTATATGTCTCAATCCTTAGCTCTAGCCTCAAATTTTATCTTTAGAATCCAATATTTCTTAATTGAATTGTGATGATTGATTACAGGATGTTAAAATATAGACTATTAATATGTAAGTTTTTATTGTGTCATTTAAAACATAGTTGAACTCCTTCAACTTTCTTTGTAGACTAGATTATTGTATGTCAAATTACCATTTAAATGCAGAGGGGAACTAGCTATTTCTTGGGAACATTTTGGTGAATACGCTTGTAAAGGAAAAAATCACCTTGAAGTTTAAGAGAATTCTGATTTCCATACATCAGTTTTGCTTCAAGCAGTGAGCATCTGTATGTGGCCAAATGGAGAAAAGCTTGGAAGCATAGCTTTTGGGACTGAAATGGAATTTAATGTGTATTTTAAAATACAAATTGCATCTTCACATGGTGAGGTCCATGTTGCGATGATGGAAAGCAAATCTGTATTTTTGTAGCCAGGTTTCCACTACAATAATCTTAAAACCACTATAAAAATGAGGTGCTGATAACCATGTGGAAATAAAAGGAAGGAAAAATCACACATAACTTCTCATTTTCTTAATAATGACTTCCTTATTTCTTTCTGAGTTTATTCAACCTCAAGTTGACTTGAATAATAATAAAATATGAATATTATATATGTACATATATATACATATGTATATATAGACCTTTTTCATATTTATTCCACTATCTCCTCAAACAATACAACTAAGTTAGTTGGTGCAGGACAGAGGGTTAGCTAGTGAAGTGAGGGGCAGGGAAGTAAGAAAAGAGACCAGGAAGGATATCATTCATGTCTAGTGGAACAGAGATGCAATACTGATAGAAGAAAATGCTGTGACAACTTTTAGAGTGAGGGATTTGGTACATCACATAATTATTCTTTCAGCAATTGATCAGTTTTTAAATTGCCTGTGTTGGGCACTGGAACTAGAGAAGTGAACAAATTCAGGTATGGTTTAGAGGAGTTTACTGTCAGCTTATAAGGAAAAATCACCAATCTGTCAGTTTGTTTTATTTTGGTGATTTGTGTACTATGTGATGTTGGAAATTGTCACTGGCATTTCAAATACTAACAGGGTTAGATTTCAGTGTAACTTCCAGACTAAGATCAACTAAGAAGAAAGTGCTGGTGATCTACTTTTGAAAATTAGTCAATGAACACTTTATGCATCACAACAGAACATTGCCCAGCTGGGACTCATTTTCTTTGGACATATACCCAGGAGTGATCATATTTGGTGAAGACGAGGGCCAATGTTGGTGAGATAACCAAAAAGAACTTGAATATGTTGGCAATCATGTGAATAATGCAGAACTGGGAGGCATATTGTTCTGTTATATATAATATCACCATGAGTTAGAATTAGCTTGGCAGAATCTTTCTGCATCTATCTATCTATCTATCTATCTATCTATCTATCTATCTATCTATCTATCTATCTATCTATCTATCTATCTATCTATCTATCTATCCATCCATCCATCCATCCATCCATCCATCCATCCATCCATCCACCCACCCACCCATCCACCCACCCATTCATCCATCCCTCTATTTATCAGGAGATACTCTTTCATTTTTGTGGGTGGTGTATATAATTTAACAACATTGTCTAATCAATATAGTCAATAACTTTATCCGTGATGCTGTTTATATGACATCTCATGAATGGCAGCATAGCTCAAGAGATGAGCTGTCCATGTGATAAATTTTGAAACAGTAAGCAGTTATACTTGGTTGGGGACCATAACAAGGGTTTCTTAACCCCCCTGATATGACATAAGGACATCTTGGGAAACACACACATACACATAACATGACTGATGTTTCACTTTACTCTGTTTAATTCCTCTTGTCACATTTGATGTGTGGGGAAACTAAGTCATCATCTTCTTTTATTATAAAGTCATTGTAGTATTATGATACGATTCTTTTTTTAACAATGGTGATATTATATTAAGTTTTATTTAGTTAGAGATTCTAATCACAGTCTCATTCACCTTTACAAAGATATGAGAAAACCACAGCCTCCTTTTCCCTTGATTTTGTCTCTTGTGACTGGACCTGTGACTTCAATCAAAAGACAATTTTCTAAAAGGGCATACACCTCTGAGCCTGGAGAGTTCTGATGTGCTCACAGTGATGTGCTTTCGTTTGCTATTCTACTCTTCATACTTAGCTAAGTCCACTGCCCTCTTTCCAATGTCTGCCTCTAGAAATATCCCTTTGAGTACCTCTCCTTCCCCTCCAAAAGCAGTCACAGAACCGCTACAACCATTCCTTCTCAGGATCACCGATAAGCAGCTCAGATACTGGAGTTGGCATAGCCCTTTCTTAACCCTTCAGGCCCTATGCCCAAGTTTCTCCAAAGGCCTGTCACCCTGAGCACACTCTGATGTGATGTCAAACCAGCAAACACTCCCTTCACATCTATCAGAGGAAACAGCCCTGCCTTTTCTCCAGCTGGTGACAAACATTATAATGATAAGGCTCTTCTCCTCACTATATTTGACTTTACCTTGACTTTTAAAATACCCTTCAAGACTTGCATTTTTTATTATTTTTTTAATGAGAGAGACTTGATGCCTCATTGTTCTTAAAGGTGAGTGGTTCCTGAGCCAATGGGAGCTGAGCAGACAGCACAGTCGGAACTATTTAAAATTATGATGTCTTTCAAATGCTTTTTTGGGAATGACTGGATATCTTCAGTTGACAAGAAAGTACCGCAGGGTTCGTTTTCTTGCTGTCTTTGTTCTGGCTGCTTCTGGCTTGTGACACTTCCCCAATAGGATAGAATTCCATGGTTTTTATATTTGATTGTATTTGTTCCCATGTGCAACCAGTTCTTCAATTTTCCCAGAGAGGTTGAGTTTATAATGATATATAGGTGACTCCAAGGAGCTCTGGTAGCGTAGTGGTTACGAATCGGGCTGCGAACTTTAAGGTCAGCAGTTCAAAACTAGCAGCTGCTCTGTGGGAGAAAAATGAGGCTTTCTGCTCCCATAAGGATTTACAGCCTTAGAAACCCTGTACAGGGTCGCTATGGGTCGGAACCAACTCAAAGTCACTTAACAACATAGGTGACTCCATTCTTTAACTACATTCCTTACTGCTCTCAAATTAATGTGCCCAGATGCCAAACAACATAGTCTTCTCTGGTGGTATTAATGAATCATAGATTATCTTCTATGGTAGAGGTGGTGTGCCACGGAGTTGGTTCTGACTTATAGTGATCTTTTACAGGGTTTCCGAAGCTGTCAATCTTTACGGGAGCAGAAAGCCTCATCTTTCTGCCATGGAACAGCTGGTAGTTTTTGAACTGCTGACCTTGAGGATAGTAGTCCAATTTGTAACCATTACACCTCGAGAGTCATTGCATCCAATACAGCATTTCTATACAATGAGAAAACTGAAAGCTAAGAATACTGAAGTATTAGATCAAGACTACACAGCTACTTAATGATACCTCCAGGAAGAGAGTATGAGTCCCCTAATCCCTAGATCCAGCCTTGTAATCTATAATAACTTCATCTTTCTTTCCTTTGTTTAATTTCCTAGGACTTCCAACTCTAGTAGCTACATTCACCTTTGATCACAGCATCTGGAAAGGTCAGAATGTACACTTAGGATTCCATTGAGAAACATTGGTTTATGCCTCTCTTGACTCACATATGATACGAATATTCTAGTTTTTATCTGTCTTGTGCAATGATTAAGAACACAGTCTGCACAGAGTGTGCATCACCCACTAGCTAGGAAAACTTTCACAAATTGTTAAACTTTCTTTTTTTGTGTACTTTGTAAAATGGGGATAATTAATAGTGCCTACCTCATAGGACAAAAGACTGAAGTTGTCAAAGACTTCATTTTTCTTGGATCAACCATCAACACTCCTGGAAACAGCAGACAAGAAATCAAATGACGTATTGAATTAGGCAAATCTGCTACACAACTTTTTGGAAGTGTTGAAGAGCAAAGATGTCAGTGAGGACTAAGTGTTCCTGACCCAAGCCATTGTATTTTCAATAACCTCATATGCATACTAAAGTTGGAAAATGAGAAGGAAGATTGTAGAAGAATTGATGCATTTGAGTTATGGTGTTGGAGGAGAATATTGAAAGTGCCAAGGGCTGCCAAAAGAACAAACAAATCTGTGTTGGAAGAGCCAGAGTGTTCCTTGGAGGCCAGGACAGCCAGACTTCATCTCTCTTTCTTCAGACATATTGTCGGGAGGGACCAGTCACTGGACAGGGATATCATGTTTAGTAAGGTGGAGGGTCAGAGAAAAAGAGGAAGATCTCCCTCAGTGAGATGGATTGGCCAAGTGGCAACATCAATGGGTTCAAGAGTGGCAACAGTTGTGATGGCACCTAACAACAACAACCTCACAGGTTCTTAGAGTCCTTGTATGGCTCTGTAGGATAAGTACTGGACTGTTAACTTCAAAGTTGGCAGTTCAAACCCCCTAACCACTGCTTGGAAACCCAATATGGTTTTACTGACTTGGAACTGAGTCTATGGCACTTAAAAGCAGCAACAAACAGGTTCTTGCCAGGACTAATTGAGTTAATATATTGAAGAGCTAAAACAAGGGCTGCTGTATGGTAATAGCCTTGTAAGAGTTGATTTTAATTTTACACTGAGGACACTCTAAGTGAGAAAGGCTCTAGGAAGAGGGAATATCAAATTCTACCCTGTTTTATCCTGGCACTTAACTTGCTTGTGCTCTCCAACTGTTTTACCTCTTCAACTTGATGTGAACCCCTGGAATGCATGTTTGTTTATTCTTTTACCTGCTTATGTACTTCAAGACCAAGCACTGCTCTCACCTAAAGTGTGTGCTCAGAGGTGTGGTGAAGCCGAGACCAGCTGGGGAATAAATTAGATGTATGCTAGAAGGTGAAAAGTGTTATGAAGGAAAATAAACAGAGCAGTGATATGGAGGACATTGAGGAGATCAGTTTAACCATGATGGGAAGGGAGGGCCTCACTGCACAGGTAGCATTTCAAACGTCATGAAAAGTAGTTGACGGGGAGGGCCTGCAGGTCAAGAGAAGAGCAAGTGGGTGGAGGAAGACCTGGCTGGGGAAGACTGGTCTATTCAAGGGACTACAAGCAAACCATAGTGGCTGGGGCACAGGGAGTAGGGACAAGAGTGAAGTGCAAGGCCCAGGTGATGTCAGGACTCAGAAGCCACTGCCAGGCAAATGAGATATTTTCTATAGGCATGTGACATGATCTGTTTTGTATTTCACAGAATCACTTTGGTGGCTATTTTGAGAATTTACTCTGCTAAGGACTTTGCCAGCAACATCCCGTTCAATTACTATAACCACTCTGCTAGGTTTTTTCCAAGAGGAAAGTCAAGGTTTATAAAGGTTTGTAATGGCAGATCTGGGATTCAAAACCAGATGTACCTATCTCTAAAGTCATCAGTGCATGTTGCCTCTTACGTTGTTTAAAATCTTAGTCACAGTGTGCTTCTAGAAGAACTCTTACTCTTTCTATACTGTCTGGCAATCTGTTTCCCTCTCCTTTAACCCCTTGTTGTTGTTGTTGTGAAGTGTCGTTGAGTTGGTTCTGAACCATAGCGACACTGTATAGTTTCCAAGGAGCAGCCGGTGAGCTTGAACTGCCAACCTTGCAGTTCAAACGGGTTTGCAGTCTGGCTCATTTACCCACACCGCCACACCAGGACTCCTTTTGAACCCTTAGTAATTGGAAATTACAGAAGTGCATGCTGACGCTAAGCATAGGGTTTGTTTCTGTTGTTGAGATGCCATAGAGTTGGTTCCAACTCACAGTGACACTGTATAAAGTTTCTAAGGCTGCTAACTGCATGAAATATATGTGGAGGTCATGAGTCACTAAATACTTAAGTATATAGGTTTGTTTGACAAATTGATAGAAATCATGTGAGTTTATCTGAGTTATGTTAGGATTATCCTGAAGAGAAAACAAATCAACATTACAAAGACTGGTTGATCTGTCATGGAAATAAATCATGACTTGTGCATCCTCTGTTCTTCTCACTTGCTATAAATCTGGGCAGTTCTTGTATCTTATACTTCCAGATATCTGTCTTCTGTGGCCACAGCTTTTGTATGTTACTCACCCACATATGTTTCTTAATGGTGCCATCTTCATTGGTGCTGGAGATGTTGTGACCTTTTACACACTATGCTTGGATTCCTGAGTGTTGCCAACAGTTAATGTTCTGTCCTGTTAACTGAAAACTTAGATGTTCAAGTCCACACAGAGGTGCCTTGTAAGAAAGACTTAGTGACATCCTTCCAAAAAACCAGCCTTGGAAAAAACCCTATGGAGTTCAGTTCTACTCAGACACACATGGGGTTGCCATGAGTCTGAATCGACTCGAATGAAATTGTTTTTTGTTGCTGTTGTTATTTGTTTTATTTTTATGTGCCTAGTTGTTCCCTCAGAAAACAAGGCACCCCATCCATGAATTGATAGTGACTGCCTTGAATGTATGATGGAAAAACCTCAGAGAAATGAGTTATGAGTGGTCAATCATGTCTTCTGGAGGCACTAAAGTGTCAAATAGCAAAACACATGCCACATGTGTATCTTCTCCCAAAGGTAAAATGTTTTATGGTTCTCTTGACACTGCTTCTCTGTCTATGCTTTGCTGCTTTGTCAAATGCTCTAGCTTGTGCTAGAATCATCTTGAGTCACAGCATCAGAGAGACAGTGCTGATGTGGGAAGAACTTGGTGATAGTACACAGGAGAGGCGAGACCTCCAGAGTCCTATGACTGTCTTCCTCTCCTAAGTATTAGACTTGTAGGCATAATTTGGACTTTTGTCCAGTATTATGGAGGACCATACATGGACAGTGCTTCTCTTAGGATTCTTCCACAGTTAGCACTACACAGTTCAAAAGTGTCATTCACAAGTGAGGTAATAAGAAAGTAAAAAATGTGAGATTTATAAAGTAGAGGAATTCTAGTTAGTAATTCCCTGAATACTCCAGATAAGAAATCTATCATAGGACTTTTTTTTTCGCATCCATTCCCATCCAGTTTGAGAATACAGCCTCATCCCATCATCATGCCTTACCAATCATCAGACAGTGAAACAGTCTGTGTGCATTATCAGTGCAGGGTCTCTGGGTATATTTTCAGAGACAAGGCATACAGTTTTTTGCCTAAAATAGCCTATGGTCTCTTTGGGAAGTTGGTAGATAAAAATAAAGTTATTAGTTGTAACAAACATGTAAATATAAAGTGAACTTATAATTTTTTCACATGACACAAATTCTTAGTGCTATACAAATTCCAAGGAAAAAGGAAACAATTAATGAATCATAGACAATTCCAGAAAACAAGGAGCTACTTGACTTGCAGCTGGAGTAAAAGTGAACATTGTTCTGAGATGGAGACCCCGACTCCACAGTGAAATTTCAAAAGCATCTATACCTAAAAAACTAGGTTCAAATACTGACTCTACTCTGAAAGTTGAAACAAAGACATTTTGAGTCTAATTTTTGCCATCTGGAAAATGGTGCTGATAAAATATGTTTTGTAGACATGCTGTGAAAATAAATGGGTTAGCATATGAAAGGATTATAACAGAATTTCTGACATATATTTGATGCTCAATCAAATCAGCACAAATTTTCTTCTTTGTTTTCTGCCTGAACAAAATGTTATCATTACCTTGAGAAGAAAAAAGATAAAACAAAAACAACATTAACTTTCATTGTAATGAAGTGTAATTGCTGATTTTATATCTTTGCTTAAAAGTAGACGATAAAGTGAGAGGGAAGTAGACGGAAACACTGAACACCAAAATGAGATGGGACACTTTAGAGTGGCAAGAAGCTGTGGTCAAGAAGATAATAACTGATTTCCTCGGCTAGCCTGTGGTCAGCATTTCTTAAAGAATGAACTGTTGTGAAGAAAGAAATGAAATGATGGGTATTTCTTCACTTTACACCTGACACAGAGCTTAAAAGTAGTCAGTGAGGAGACTAGTTTTGGTGGACTAAATCCTTTGTGTTAGGAGGCATACTTCGAGCCAAACAATTTCAATGGATATAAAATAAAATATCTCTCAGTTGAGGCAATACACAGAAGTATCAAAAGTAAAGAGTCACCCAATAGATCAAAGAAGGGGGATTGGTAGCGTAAGGGAATTTAAAGTCTCACTGGAAGTGTGACTAGCCTGCCCAATATATTTACAAAGCCAGGTCAGGCAAAGGTCAACTAAAATGGAGGCCCAAACATCTAGAAAGTCTATTTCATAAAAATCAAAGGAAACTCACAGTTTTTGAAAGGGAAAAGAAAACGAAAATGTTTTCTAGGCAATGAAATTTACCTGCAAAGCAAATGTAAATTTTCTTCACAAGAAAGTCATGGCAGTAAGTGTAAATACCTTCTTTTTCCCCTAGGATGTAAGGACTGTGTGTGAGCCGATATGCATCTCCCACTGGGGAAGGAATTCCTGCTCTGATTCCTGCAAATATGGCACACTAATTTTATATACAGGTAGTCTCACACAAGGACAACACATCTCCATCAATCATAGGCTAGCCTGGAGAGGCACTACTCAAGAACTCACAGTGGATACCTCTGATAAGTTTCTATCAAAACTCCCTGCCAGGTCCAAGATACAAAAGGACACAATGATGTATGGATAATGAGGAGAGAACCAGCTGTTCTTAGATTTCACCTGATTTAAATCACCAACTAATTGCTACAACATGGCATTTTTTTCTCAGGCTTTGCTGATAATGAACTTTCTTCATCAGAAATTAAAAATCTATGGCACTTGTGTAGGGGTTACTTTTAAGTTAATTTTGAGAGTCATCACCATTGAAAATACAACATTGGTGCCAAAAGCATATAGGCATTCAGCTGAGTCTGTCTGAACCTTTAGACATGGCAGGTGATGTTTGAGTTGGGATGGACAAGGGACCTTCTGGTTCTAGTGAAAAGTCAAAGTTATGATGTTATGATGAGGAAGAGAGAATCAATGATTAAACTGTCCAATACGTTTATAAAACCAGGTTATACAAAACTCTGTGTTGCCTTCTTTAGCGATTCCTTCTTCACAGATACTTTAGTGAGCGCCTACTCTGTAGTAAGAATGCTAATAGTCATTGCAAGATGATGTGTAGAAGAAAATAAAAAAAGCTCCCTTACCTTTATTATTTTATCATCTTTGTAGTTTGAATTTCTTTCTTTCTTAGAGTTGGTAGATTATAATCAACTGTGGTTCAGAGGTAGAATTATTGTTTTGCATGTGGAAGCAGCAGTCAAGAAATCAAATTATGTGTTACATTAAGCAAATCTGCTGCAAAAGACCTCTTTAAAGTATTTAAGAACAAAAATATCAATTTGAGAACTAAGGTACACCTGACACAAGACATGGTCTTTTCAATAAGTCCCTATGTATGTGAAAGTTAGGAATTGAGTAAGGAAGACCACAGGAGAATCGATATATTTGAATTATGGTGTTGGAGAAGAATATTGAAAGTATCAAATACTACCAGAAGAACAAACAAATCTGTCTTGGAAGAAGTTCAGCCAGAATGTTCTTTAGAAGCCAGGATGTCAAGACTTTATCTCTCATGCTTTGGGTATGTGATCAAGAGGGACCAGTTTCTGGAAAATGACATCATGTTTGTAAAATGGAGGGTCAGCAAAAATGAAGACACCTAATGAGATGAATTATCACCATTGCTGCAACAATGGTCTCAAACATAGCAATTGTGAGGATGGCTTAGGACTGGGGTCCCTATAATCTGGAACTGACTCTATGGCACCTACAACAACAACATGCAGAGGCCATAGGTTTCATTCCCATGTACATCTTGATTTATTGTCACTGGAGACTTCAGTGTTGCTATAATGCTGAAAATGTTTTTGTGGAACTTCTAGACTAAAAAGAACTAGGAATAAAGACAAGGAAATCAATTTCTAAAACCCAGCCAGTGAAAACTCTCTGTATCATACTAGTCCCATCTAGAACTGATAGTGAGTGTGATGCAAGACTGGGCAGGGTTTCATTCTGTTTTATATGAGATCTCCATATGCCATGGGGGTACTCAATGGCAGTGAACAACTTTCTGAAATGTAATTTTCTCGAAGACTTAACCCTTTCACTTTTCTTAAGAACATTTTTCATCATTTGAATTAGTTAATCAGGCATTCGAATATCACCTACATTGTCACTGTGGTTAAGTGCATGTACATAAACCCATGAATTATGGTGCATTTCCTGAGGGCAAGCACAGGCCTGTGTTTTATCCTCAATCTGGCATCTACTCATCTTTACTTTTAATAACTAATGCAGTGTTTAATTGATGGATTAGACCTAATAATGAAAACGCATCCAGTCTCTATACAGAATATACTGGAGTTGTTGCTTAGAACAAAAATCTGGGAGCAAGATTGCTAGGCATGTGACCTCAGAGCACTTCTTTCACTCATCTGGGCCACAGTTTTCTCATCAATAAAGCAGGAATAAAATACTACCAACTTTACAAATTGTTTAGAAAATTCAATTGACTCCTATATGTAAACAACTTGGAAGAATTAAGTTGTTGTTACTCATGTTGTCATTATTTTTGTGTTGTTTTTTTCTTTTATTTTAAAGATTATAGAAATGATATACGATAGAATGAATGTAAAACTAATGTTCTCTCTTGTAAACTATCATATAATTCACAATAAAACATTAAAAAAACAAAAGTAATCTGATACAATTTGATGAACTTGACCTACACCTATGGGTGCAGTAGCTCAAAAGAGGGAACAAATCTTTACAGCAAGGATCATTCCCACCCCTTCCATACACAGAGTAGACATGGATGGGCAACTTGGACATTGGCTACCCAAAAGGGGGGGGGGGGGGCTACAATGGCAAGAAGTGACTGGCTTACAAGTTTTCAAGAGGGAGTGTAGATCCAGAGGGCGTGGAGGAAGGTAGAATCTCCACTGAGTAGTATCCAATCTGTCTAGGCGGGCTGATGAAAGGAGATGTCGATAGGTGTCTTGTGATACAATAGTGATAATTGTTATCAGGACTGATTGTGAGGGTTGGAAATGTAAAGGTAGACATTTTGTAGCAAAAAGAGGGGAGTGATTGACTTTGCAGTCTAGGAGTGGAGGTCCCTGGGACCATCAGTGGAGAAGAGCGCAGTGCAGGACCCTATCCAGAGAAACAGTGACACCAGAGATGGAGACAGAGTCGAGGACATGGAGAGATGGAGCGGCTGGGGACTTTAGAACCAGAGAGGGAGAGGGGTTGTGTGCTGATGACTAGGGGAAAGGCTTACAGAGTATACCCTTTGGTTGGTTGATGATGCATGAAGGGGATTGTAACCATGGCAATGAAACAATATACGATAGGATGAATGTAAAGCTAATGTTCTCCCATGTAAACTATCACATAATTCACAATAAAACATTAAAGAAAAAAAAAGATTATATACATGATAGGAGTCCTGATGTGGTGCTGTAGGATAAAGCACTAGACCATAAGATTGGTTTGAACACAAGGCCGATGGTTCAAACCCACCAGCTGCTCCTCAGAAACCTACAGGGTCACTATGAGTCAGAACCAACTCAAGGCCCTTAAAAACAACAGCAATACATAATGACCAATCTTTAAAAAGGTACATCACTGTTGGTAGAGGGGTCAGTGAAAGCCAGGGAGACTCTCAGTGAGATGAATTGACATAATAGTCAAAACAATGGGCTAAAAATATGAACAATCATGCAGATGAAGCAGGATGGGGAAACGATGTTGTGTTCTGTTATACATAAGGTCACTATGAGTTGGAGCTGACTTGACAGCAGCTAATAATAACACACGCACACTCAAACACGTACTGATTCAACATGTATGTGGCCTGTATATTTAAAAACACTTTTCAGTGCAAAAGTAATCTTTTCTATTATCTCCTGAATATGTTATTTTATGTGCTCCAATATATGCATGAAAAAAGTAGCAAATGTAATCATGTGACATAACCAAAGTGATTTCATTTTCTAGGTCACATTGCCTTTTCTTAACAAACAATGACCACTGTCAACTCTCTGCATATCTCCAACCCACATTCTTTAGAAATAGGAGAGGAGTTACAGCAAACTGCATGGAGATTTTACATATAATTTCTGATTAGGTAGGCACTGACCACTGCTCTGGAGTTATCAGGATTCTAAACCAAATGATTATTTCCATTTCATGAACAGAGACAATGAGGCAGCTAAGGTGACTACAGATAATCAGTTTTTTAAATTCTATTTTTTCCGCAACATCAAAAGATGCCTATACTTACTACTTTTTAGAAAGTCCAAACTGCAGTGAACTGAAAACATGGTCATAGGACTAAGCTGATTATTAGGATGATCTTGATTCAAATCACATCATGATCGCGAATTGAATTCTAATCTCCAACAATCTGATTTCATTTGGCACAGAAATAGTCCTGTCACTTTTGTGTTTTTAACAAACACTAATTACAATTTTGTAGATAGTGAATGATAATGAAAAGTTATAATGTTTTAGCATTTTATTAAATACCTTATGGCATTCTCTATGTTTAAACTTCGGACTCAAGTTCTGCAATTATGAGAAATGCATTAGATTTTGTATTCTGCTCCCCATCCAACAAAAATAATAGAACACCTTGTTTGGCTCACAATATTCTCAATGAAATCTGAATTAGAACTCAAATCTAGGTGTTCGATCCCACTTCATATGTGAGTCTTGTACAATTCATATTAATATTCCAAGATCTTTTAACTAATTAACAAATATTAATACCTTATGCTTATATTGGATTTACTATGTGCCAGGCACTATTCTAATAACTTTACATGTATTAACACCATTAGTGATGTTATCCTCCAAACACATTTATGAGGTAGATATTGACATTATTCTTATCTTAGGGATCAAGAAACAGAAACACAGGACACTTTAATAATGTTACTAAGTTCACCCTGTTCCTAAATGATAAAGTTCAGACAAAACCCCCAGCTATATGATTGCAGAGTTTTTGTGCTTTACTACTTACTTCTCAAAATGAAAATCTATGTAATCATTAGCTACATTTTAATAATCTTTTTCAGTTCATTTTTTTTTCTTTAGGAAAGTATTATTAAAGGTTAAATTGAACCAACTTTTAAATAACCAGTAAATTGGATCCCTTGGTTGATAAGCTAACCTTTCTGGAACAACTGAGATAAATTCAGTTTACTGCCCATAATTGTATTTTTCCAATCTCAAATCATCTCTCCATTTTCATAAAAGTTTGTCTTCATTTTCTCCCAAGATTTGCTCTGGCTTTTTGCCTTCATCTGTGCCCACTGGTATAACTTCTAGAGCTGTGAATGAATCTCAGCATTAACCTAAACAAATCTCAACTTGGATAGTAAGGAAATACAGGAGTGCATGTGATTAAATCCTGAGAAGACCTACTAATTCCATGATTTCAGACTTTTGGTTTTTGGTACTGTAGATAATACATTTCTGTTCTTTAAAGCCACCTAGCTCATGGCAATTTGTTATAGCAGCTCCAGGAAATTAATATACCATTAACAATTTGGAGGGGAGGTGGGTGAGGGCCACTGTAATAAATCCTCAGTTCAAGTTCCATTTCTCCTATGAAGCTTTTCTGGATGACTCCAGCATTCACTTCTCTATCTCATCAATGAATTTTATTTCCCTATACAATACAATATATAATTTTATAATGTATACTATTTTAGCTATGAAGTCACATGGTCCTAACACTATCACCATAGGCCAATCCACCTGGTACTTTACCAATGCCATCAAACTAGGTCAAGATCTATTTCAATATTAGAACATAAATATAAATTCTGGGTTATTAGGATTAGAGATCCTTCATCAACGGAACCAAGGAATATAGTGATGCTTTTTAATTTACTCTAGACATGGGCAGTTGTTGTTGTTGTTCAGGTGCTATCAAGTTGACTGTGACTAATGGTGACACTATGCACAACAGAATAAAAGCCCGCCAGGTGCTGCACTCTCCTCACTATTGTTGCTACATTTTAGCCCTTTGCTTCTGCCACTTTGTCAATCCAGCTCATTGGGGGTCTTCTCGTTTTTCACTGAATCTCCACTTTATCAAGAATGATATCCTTCTCCAGAGACTGGTCTCTTCTAATAACAAATCCGAAGTACAAGTGATGAAGTCTTAGCATTTTAGCTTCTAAGGAGCAGTTTGGTTGTCCTTCCCCAATACAGATTTGTTTATTCTTCTGGAAGTCCATGGTACTTTTAATATTCTTCTCCAACACCATAATTCAAATGGATCAATTCTACTTCCATCTTCCTTACTCATTGTCCTATTTTCACATACTATGGGGCTATTGAAAATATCAAGGTTTGGGTCAGGTGGTCCTTAGTCTGATATCTTTGCCTTTGAAAACTTTACAGACCTTCTTTAATAGAGCGACCTACTGAAAAGCATCATTTGATTTCTTGCCTGTTGTTTCTATGAATGTTGATGGTGGACTCAAGCAAAATGAAGTCTTTGAAAAATTAAATCTTTTTTTTCCACTTACCATAATGTTATTTAATGGTCCAATTGTGAGTATTTTTGTTTTCTTTAAATTGAGGTACAATCCATACTAAAGACTGTAGTTTTTGATCTTCATCAGTAATTATTTTAAGTCCTCTTTGCTTTGAGCAAACACAGTTGTATCATATGTATATTGTAGGTTGTTAATGAGCCTTCTTTCTATCCTAATGCCACCATCTTCTTCATATAATCCACCTTCTTGAATTAGCTGTTAAACATGCAGATTGAGTAAGTATGGTGAAATGGTATAACCCTGGCACATACCTGATTTTAAACCATTCAGTGTCCCTTGTTCTGTACCATTGCCTCTTGGTCTTTTTATAAGTTCCTCATAAGCACAATCAAGTGTTCTGAAATGCTGTTTCTTCGCAATGTTATCTGTAGTTTGTCATGATCTATACATTCAAAATGTTTGTATAGTCAATAAAGCACAAGTAAACATCTTTCTGGTATTCTCTGCATTCAATCAAGGTCTATCTGATGTCAGCAATGATATCCCTAATTCCATGTCCTCTTCTGAATCCAGCATAAATTTCTGGCAGTATATGTGCAGCTGCAACGATTTTTTAAATTTCTTCAGTAAACCTTTTACTTGTATGTGATCTTAATGGAATTGTTCAACGATTTCCATATTCCATTGAGACACCTCTCTTTGGAGTGGACAGAAATCTTGATCTCTTCCAGGCAACTGGCCAAGTAGCTGTCTTAAAAATATCTTGACATAGAAGAGTGAGTGCCTCCATTGCTGCATCAGTTTGTTGAAATATTTCAATTTGTAGTCTGTAAATTCCTGGAGCCTTATAGTTCACCAATGCCTTCAGTGCAGCTTGCACTTCTTCCTTCAGTACCATTGGTTCTTGAACATTTACCACCTCTTGAAATGGTTGAACACCGACCATTTCTTTGTGGTACAGTGACTCTGTGTATCTTTTCTTTCTTTTGATGTTTTCAATAATTTGCCCATAGAAGCCTTCAATATTGCAAATCAAAGTTTGAATTTTTCCTTCAGTTCTTTCAGTTTGAAAATGCTGAGCATGTTCTTACCTTTTGGTTTTCTAACTCCAGTTCTTTGCACAATTCTTTGTAATACTTGACTTTGTCTTTTCGAGCTGCCCTTTGAAACTGTCTGTTCATCTCTTTTATCTCCTCGTGTCTTCCATTCATTTTAGCTTCTCTATGCTTAACAGCAAGTTTCAGAGTCTTTTCTGACATTGTTTTGTTCTTTCCTGTCTTTTTAATGATCTGCTTTCTTCATGGATGATGCTGTTGATAATCATGCCACAGTTCATCTGGGTTTTAGTCATTAGTGTGTAATGCATCAAATCTGTTCTTGAGATGATCTCTAAATTCAGGTGGGATATATTTAAGGTCATATTTGGCTCTCAGGGACTTGTTTTAATTTTCTTCAGCTTCAGCCTGAACTTGCACATGAGCAATTGATAGTTTGTTCCACAGTTAATCTCTGGCCTGGTTTTGGATGATAATATTGAGGTTTTTCTCCCCTCTTCTCCTTGATGTAGTCAAGTTGATTTCTCAATATTCCATCTGATGAAGTCCATGTGTATTACCTTTTATGTTGCTTATAAAAGGTATGTGCAATGAGTACTTCATTGCTCTTATAAAATTCTATCATATCATCCCCAGCATCATTTCTATCACCAAGGCCTTATTTTCCAACTACTGATCCTTTCTCTTTGTTTCCAACTTTTGCCTTCATATCACCAGTAATTATTAATGCATCTTGGTTTCATGTTTGGCCAATTTCAGACTGAAGAAGTTGGCATAAACAGTAGAAATGATAAACGCACCACTCACTTATAGGGACAAGCAAAGCATATCTCTGAATTCTTACTTATACAGATGATTGCTGGAGGTGGACAATGACAAAAGTAAAGAATGATTGTATAGAAATGTTTTTCTCTGTTACAGAGAGGTCCTGAGTCATCTTGAAGATAGATCCACATGCCGGATGGTTTTTGGAAACATTTCCATAATAAATGGTTGCTTCTGGTGGTACATTCTTCTCCATATTGCCACTGGATTTGGAGTGGGATCATTTCAGACATTATGTGTGTTGGGAAAAATGAAGTTGGTAACTTAATTCAATACAATAATTTATGTGTTTAATCCTTCTTTAAAAACGATCCCTGTGGCTACTGCAACTGGTATACACACTATTTATAAATACAACTAATACTGTGTCCACTTTCTTGACTGGGATCAAACCAAACAAGAAAAACAACATTAACTCAACCAAAAGTAACTGGCCAGATTCCGCGGACAGCTGTTTATGAGTATTTGGGGCATTGTTGCCTTCATTCAGGAGTCAGAAAATCATAGAACTCTGGAGTAGAAAGGCCCCCAGGTCTCAATTAGCCCCCTTTGAACTTTTAGATAGGCAAATATCTGTCCTGGAGTTCCAGCCTTGAAAATATGGTGGACCATTTAGATAGATCTGATATTCTTTCAGCTATCAAGGATGTATTTTTTTTTTAAATGTTTTTATTGTGAATTAAGTGGTAGTTTACATTGGTTTTACACTCATCATTTCATTGCAATGATTACAATCTCCGTGTATCATCATTCAAAAGTGTTTGTTTCCATTCTGTCTGTTTGTTCATTTACTCTTTTTTTTTTGGGGGGGGGGGATGGTTTACACAAAACCCCCCAAGAATATATGATCATTTAAACAACCAAAGGGCACATTCTGCAATCCTGCCCCTGACTGACTGTCAGCACTCAGTCCCTGTCTTTCCAGGAGTCTAGAGTCCTCAGCTGCTCTCTCTCTCATGTCCTCATCTCTTCCTCTATCTCTGTTGTTGCTGTTTCTCTGGAAATAGTCTCACATACCGCTCATGCTCTTCTCCCTGGATGGTCCTAGAGTCCTCTGTTTCTGGACTGTAAAATTAACTACTTTCACCTTTTTGTTACAAAACTTCTACCTTTACAGTGTGCCAGTTACAATTAGTCATGATAACAATTATTCACTATTGAATCATAGGAATCCAAAGATGTATTTTGTATTCAATGTATTTGTGGGATTGAAATGAGCACTGAGTGAATTAATGGAATTATACATAGATCATGGTCCCTATTATTGTGATGCTTGAAATTTAGAGTGTGAGTGAGATAGGACTAGAGAGTGCATTCTCCTATGTTGCTGAAAAAAAAAAAAGGTATTAATTTTCCAGAATAATTAGAAAAACCATTCCATACAGTGAACAGATAGGCATATGGCCCTGGAGAAAAACAAACTAGTGACAGCTATCTTGAAATCTCAGTTTGGTTCCTATCTATTAAAGCCCCAGACTTTGCTACAACCAATCTCCTAAGTGTGGGCAGATCTCACTTGTTTTTAACCAGAAGTATCTATTTAAAAATGAACCAGTTTAACAGAAGCTGAGTTTTAAGTCCCATAGAGTATAAGAACTACTGTGGGGAGGGGGAAAAGTTGTGAAAAAAACAGAACAAGGCGAGAAAGCAGGTGATGATGAGAATGACTGAAATCACATTCCTCATCTCCATCAATGTGATATCCTCCAGCATACACTCGTCGTCAAGGGGAAAAACTTCATAGGAAGCCTTGAAGTATGTTTGATCAAATGTCAGCATGCAACTAATGGTTCACAAAGTGTATTCGATAGATAAACAGAAAACTTTAAAGCCATCATGAATGACCATGAAAAGTGTATTCACAATCATATTAAATAAATAAATGGCAGCTTTCCAAACAAGTTACATTGGCTTTTGTTAAACACACAATGATTTAATAGTTTGAGAATCACCCTTTCAATACCAGTAGCTAATAGATGAAATAAATATTTAGAGTGAGGATGAACTTTAAGTGTTTACCTATAAGCAGAAATCTTGGGGTTGTATTGAGTAACCAACAATTGGAAACCAATGAAGAGTTGCAATGGAAAGTAGCAGTTTTTGTGTACGTTTGTCTAATGAGTGTTCTACTATGCCTATGATGGTGGTGGTGTGCCATTGAGTCATTTCTGATTCATAGTGACCCAGTATAAGGTTTCAGAGGCTGAAAAGCTTCTTGGAAGCAGGAAAACTTATCTTTCCCCAATAGAGTGGCTAGTGGACTTGAACTACTGACCTTGCAGTTATCAGCCCAACACAAACCAACTACACTTATATTTGTTGTTAGGTACTGATATGGGACATTTAATGAAATAAGAATAATTTTACGTGGCAAAAGAGAGGGGGATTCATGGCCTATACAATAATAAATAATGACCCTCTATGACAATAAGATCTGGTATGGTGCTGTATCCCAAAGTCAGTGTTCCCAACCCACCACCCACCCCTCGAAAACCCTATACAGTGTCACTATGAGTTGGAACTGACTCAAAGACACTTAACAACAAATAACTACAAAAAAAGTGTTGGTCAGATAGAAAGTAATGGTTCTAGGGAGTATGAATTTTCCTTTGGTTTATGTCATGGACTCCATTTTAGATTATAATACAAGTAGAACAGTTTTTTTCCAACCACTTGTCTGGGATTTTAAGTATAATTTAAGTATAATTTTGCCAAAAAACAAGGTGAAAACCCGATTGAACATTCAAGTTCCTACCTAGTTCTATTAGGTTGTAAGCTACAAAGAAAGAAAAGATCTGACTTCCATCAATCCCCCTGTTTACTTTCCCACTTTTCATTGGTAATGGGTCCTTGAGGGACTGGGGCATATGTTGTTCCAACCAAGGTCACATTTATGACAGTTCCAAAGATTTTTTTTTTTTCCCTCTTTCTCAAAGTATCACAGATACAAGTGCTAGAAAAGACCTATCACTCCCTTTTTCGTTCCCCAGAGGTCTTGTTGAATTATTTCCATAAGTTTCTCGTGTTACATTGAGCTTTAAATAAACCAAGAAATTATATCTTTTAGGGACTTTGGAGAGCTCTTCTGCAATTTCATAAATCTTCTATTTAGAATATTTTCCTCAAAACACGGAAAACCATCCCATTCCTATCACTAAATTCCTTTGAATTGCCCACTAACCTTTTCCTCTGTTTTCAACCACTATCAAAAGAATCTAGGTACTGGTAGCTTTGTAATTTTTCAACCATCCAGTTTAGGTGGCTTCTTTGTCATTCTTCCTCTGAGGCACCTGGATTCTCAGCACATAATGGATACCATCTGGTAACCATGGACCACAACCAGGATGGATGATGGAAGGTGCAAGGTGAGAAGGGACTTGTGGTGTAGTGCAGTAAGATAAGCACTGTACTGATAATCACAAGGTTGATGGTTCAAATCCATCAGCTGAAACACTAAGAATCAAAAGTGACTTGACAGCACTTAATAGCAACAAGATGAGGTGGAGGTATGTTGGTGATGCAATGTTTAAGCACTTGGCTCTAACCAAAGTGTCAACAGTCCAAAACCATCAGCTATTCCCTGGGAGAAAGATGTGGCAGTCAGCTTCAGTGAAGATGACAGCCTTGGAAACGCTATGAGGCAGTCCTACGCTCTTATAGGGTCACTATGAGTCAAAATAAATTCTATGTCCAAGAGGATTTTCTTTTCTTTGTTGTTGTTGTTGTTGTTTTCAAGTGAGAAGCGTTCCTCTCAGTATTTACCAAGCTCTCTGTTGTGAGGGAGATGCTAACTGGGGACTCCACTTTTTCCCTACCCTGGTGACTATTGTTGTTACTAGAAACCTGTGTCTCTTTAAATAAATATTTTTGTGATAAATAAAAGAAAAAAATCAGTTCTATTAAATTCTTTGTGTTCCAATAAACTAAGCTGATTATTATAGACTGTGTATGTGTGTATATGTGTGAGTGCATCTGTGTGGGTATAGTTATGGTTATATATAGTTATATATTTTGTTTCTTACCAAAGAAACGGTTGAATAGAACGATCTGGTTTAAAGGACGAGCCTGACTGATTACTGTAATTCATAGGGCCTTAATTAGCTGCACAAACCATTAGCTACAATTAGACTATTATAAAACACTTGATGCGCTATGTCAACCATGGGGCCTCATTTATTCTTGTGGCAGGGATCAGGAGGGGGGGAGAGCAGCCACACTATACTGCTAAGCATGCTAATAAAGAATGATTTTTGATTTAAGATGTTGCCGATAGTGCCTCAAAATTAATCTCAATAGCTGTCTAATTTGTGTCGGTGGATGGTATATTTATTGTAAAATGACACCAAAGCTAAATGAGTTACCTGAAGCAGGAGTGTTAATGTCAGTGCCTGAAGATTCAACTCCATATGCTGGGAGACAGCAAGACGCTGGGGCCGAGTGCTCCCAGAGGACCGCTTGGCCTCATCTGTCTCAGAACGCTCCACAACTTGACTTCCACTTTATGTTCCTTAAATAATAATAATAAAAGAGAAAGGGGGTGAAATAGAGAGACATTCTCTGAGACAGAAAGAGTCAAAGAGAAGAGAGGTGAGGAAATGAGAGAAGAAGAAAGAGGGAGAGCAAGAGAGTGAGAGTAAGACAGGAAGAAAAAAGCAACCGCAGAGAGGCTTTGTACAATATGAGTTTCCCAGGGCAAAGCTTAGCTCTAGATAATTATGGAAATGAAGAAGATAGCAGAGCCCAAGGTGTCCTTCAGGAAGTTTTCCATTAAAGAGAAAGAAATGAAAAGGAACAGCTAGTGGTTAACTAACTCTCAGGAGGCAGAAGTAGCAGAGGAAACAGCCTCCTCCATCCTAAGACCATTTGATATTAATATTTCACACATACATACAGCTTTGAAGCATTGAACCTCATTCCTGTTCGTAAGAGCTTCCCAGCAAGTAGGGGAACCTTCAGTGGTAAGAAAAGAAGCTTTGATTCAAGGGGAGAAATGATGTCCCCAAGCTCGTATAGCCAGTGGTCTGAGGCAAGACTAAAATTCAGGTTTCCTAAACTAGTGCCTTTTTTTCAGGACATAATACTATATTCTGTTTTTTGTTTTTTCCCCAGGACCTAATACTACAAACTTAGAGTCCTGGTACAACACTCTGGGTTAATGTACTAGACTGCAAAGTGAGTTTAAATACAATATAGTTTTTTTTTTTTTCTTACTTTCATAACAATATAAGCAGGTGTCTTAGCTAGCTAGTGTTGCTATGACAGAAATACCTCAAGAGGATAACTGTACCAAACAGAAATGTATTCTCTCATACTTTAAGAGGCTAGAAAACTTAATTCAGGGTAGCAATTCTAGGGAAAGGCTTGTTCTCTCTGTCAGCTGTGGGGGAAAGACCTTGTCTCCTTTCAACATCTATGGTCCCAATATTCCATGGAGATCTCCACATGACTTGGTATGAATCTTCCCTTGGGCCTAGGAGTTTCTCATTTCAGAGACCCTTGGTCCAAAGGATGTGCTCCATCCCTAGTTCTTCTTACTGTATGTTAATGAAGTACCTCTATCTCTGTTTACTTGTTGTATCTCTTTTATATCTCTAAAGAGACTGACTTAAAACACAACCTAATCTGTAGATGTGTCCTGCTTCATTAACATAAATACTTCTAATCCTGCCTTATTAACATCATGTTGTCGTTGCTATTCAGTGTCTACAAGTTAGTTCTGACACACTGCAACCTTGTTTGGGGTTTCTGAGGATCAGTTATAATGTAGTATAATGAGGCATGCAACAACCAGCAACATTGTGGTAATCAGTCCATTGCTTATTGCTACAGCATGACACCAGGACTCCATTAACATCATAGAGGTTAGGATTTAAAACACATAAGATAATTATATCAAATCACAAAATGGAAGATAAATACATACTATTGAGAATAGTGGCCTACCTACTGATTCTCTCTATTATGTAATTGACACGTATTCTTGGGGAACACAGTTCAATCCATTACAGCAGATACTGCTAGTTAGTTTCTGGTTCTTTCCCATGTAATGTTTCAGCAAACAATTTTCCTTACAGATTGCTGTATTCCTATCCCCCTAGGGCTTCATGTGGTGTTGTCAGAAGCCAGCTGTTCTCAGAAAAGCTATACAGGGTCACTATGAACTGACTCAACAGCACACACTACAATAGGACTTCTTTCTGTCAGTTTGTCCTATTATGGTAACTTACATGTTGCTATGATACTGTACTGCTGTAGCACTGTGGGTTAATGCACCAGACTGCAAAGCTGTTTGAACTGTAAGGTCAACAGTTCAAGCTCACCAGCTGCTCCTCAGAAACCCTATACAGGGTCACTATGGGTCAGAATCGACTTGACCGGCACTTCACGACAATAACATGATGCTGGAAGCTATGCCACTACTACCAACTACCTATTATTGAAAACCTTCAGCAGAACTTTCAGCCCAGCACAGACTAGCAAGGGTTGACAATTCATTTCTAAAAATCAACCAATGAAAATGCTAGGATCATAGCAGAATACTGGTGGTGGTGCACCACAGAGTTGATTCCAACTCAGAGAAAACCTGCATAGGATTTCTGAGGCTGTAAATATTTATGGGAGCAGAAAGCCTCATCTTTCTCCCACGGAACCACTGGTAGTTGAGAAATGCTGACCATGAGATATAGCAGCCCGACCTGTAATCACCACACTACCAGAGCTCCTTCACAACAGAATCCTGCTACTCATGATTTTTCATTGAAGACTATAGCAAAAACTCTACTATATGATCTTTGTTGTTATTGTTTATAGCATATGTTTGGTGTGAATTGATGCCAAAGTGTGAAATGAGAGTGTTAGTGCTCTATGGTTAAAGATTTGTGTCAACTGGGCTGGGCCATGATTCTCAGTACTTTGACAGTTATGTGATGATGTAATTTGGCTACAATGTAATGATACAATAATCTTCCATTTTGTAATATGATGTGATCATCCTCCATTTTTGCATAACACTGATTTTCACATAATGACCTGGACCTCCATGGTAGGAAGATCCTCAAAATACCCAGTGGCCAGCACAATGGACTCAACATCATGAAGATGGCATAGGTCCTAGCAATGTTTCCTTCTGTTATCAATATGGTCACCATAGATTAGAACCAACTCGATGGAAACTAACAACGGCAACAAGGTCTTCTTAATTATTGTCATCATAGACAAATAGCAGCTCAAGATACATAGAATTTGGTCAAGGAGACAGGGCATTTTCACTTAAAGTTCTTGGTCCAGAAATGGTACCAACATTTCTTTTTGTATTCAACAGGCCAGAATTTAATTCTATGTCATCCTCTAATACCATAGGGAAAAGGAAATGTCATCTAATTTTGTATCCAGGCAAAATAGGAAAACACATTTTTGAAGAACAGCTTTCTATTGTGCCAACAGTCAGTGACTTGGAAGACATAATACTCAGTTGTAGAGGATTAGACAAAAATACAAAAGAGAAGGAGTCAAAAGTTGGAGAGAAAAGAGAGGTAACTTGAACATAATCTTTTGACTTATAGAAAAGTCATGCTTGAAGCTAGATTTACTTTAAAAATTCAGTCTCTTGAGTCATTGTTTACTTTGTTCATAAGCTGGGTTGACTTTGCTTTCTGTTACTAAAATGCTAGCTAATAAATTAAGGGAAAATAGTGGGTTACTGAGAAGAGGACACAGTAATAATTTGTGATATAGAATAATAATCAATTTTTTAGATTGTGAATTGAGTAATAGTCCTCATTGAAGAACATCAGTTTTACACCATCATTTCATTGTAATGATTACAATCTCCTCCCTGCACCATCATCCAACAGCATCTTCCTGTATTCCCTCTTTTTTTTGGGGGGGGGGGAGGGGAGCGAGGGAAGGTTGGCACAACAACTCTCAGGGATATATAATGATTTAAAAAACCAGAGGGCACATTCTGTAAGCCTGCCTCCTGGCCACCAGCACTCAGTCTTTTTGTTTCCATGAGTCTAGAGTCCTCAGCTGCTCCCTCTCTCCGTGTCCTTATCTCTGCCTCCATATCTCATGTTGTTTCTTCTCTGGATAGGGTCCTGCATTGTGCTCATGCTTCTCTCCCTTGATGGTCCTGGGGTCCTCTGTTTCTGGATTGTAAGATTAACTACGCCCCCTTTTTTGTTACAAAACTTCTACCTTTACAGTTGTGACAGTTGCAATTAGTCATGATAGAAATTACACACTATTGAATCATAAGAATCTTATCCCCATCTCCTTTCACCAGACCCATCTAGACAAGATGAAAACTACTCAGTGGGGACTCTACCTTCCCCCCACACACTCTTAAGCTAAACTCCCTCTTGAAAACTTGTAAGCCAGTCACTTCATGCCTTTATTGTTCCCTCATTTTAGGTAGCCAATGACTAAGTTGCCCATCCTTATCTACCCTTTATACAGAAGGGATAGGATTGATACTTGATGTGAAGACTTCTCCCCTCTCAGTTGGTATCTTGAGCCACCACATCCATACATATAGGTCAATTTCATCAAATTGTAGCAATTCACACCAGCTTCCCTCACAAAAATTGTTTTTTCATCTTTCTCTAGTCAAGTTCTGGTCATCAATTCATTAAGGCTAAGTTTAATGGATACCATCTGCACCCTCATGTGTCTCCCCTCACCTCACATCAGCAGGGCTCCCCACTATCAGCTCCAGTCCTCTTTAGCTATGTCCTTATCCATGGGCTCAGGTGTCCTCAGGTCAATCAATTCTTTTTAATGTTCTCTTCTTTCATTCTGCTGCTTTGGTGGTTTGTGCTCATTATGGCTAGACTGTCAACTAAACCATCAAGTCTCTTTAAAGTCTTTGTCAATGTAAAGTCAAAATTCCCTCTGTGCTTGGTAAAGCTGAGAAGGTAAACTACAAAAGCAAGATGAAGATGCCCTGGATCTCCTTGGATCTAACTCACCATTATGGTCATAGTATTAAAAATAATTGTAGCAAAAGTAGAGATGTTTCAGGAAAAGTACATGAAAATGATTAAAGGGCTTTTGAGGGGATCATTGCTTGATAATGAATGAGGTATGCAAGAAATGGTTACGGAAGACAGACATACAAAAAGGACAACATGTTTGGCAGTGATAAAGTCATGATGAAAGGAGTGTCAAGGGATAATAAGACATATTCTCCTGTAATCCAAAAATTCTTAATGGATGCTACGGTATACCAGACACCTATAAGACAACAATGACCCCATCATGTTCCCTTGTGTCCAGTACCTCCCATTTTCTAGGGAAGATTTTACTTGTGTCAGAGTAAAGAATTGGAAGTCATTTGTGCCTGAAACTAGCTCTTCTCTCCACTGGTTAACCCATTTGGACAAGTGAGAAGAGATATTTTCATATGGAAAAGTGAGGATGAAAGTAAATAAGCTATATGAGACATGTCTCATTTTGTTAGATGTCATTGAGTAGGTTCAAATTCATAGTGACCTATGAATTCTAGTGGCCTAGAATTCATAGTGGCATAACACACACACACACACACACACACACAACACTGCATAGGCCTGCACCATCCACATGATTGTTGTGTTTGAGCACATGGTTGCTGCCACTGTGTCAATCCATCTGTTTGAGGGTCTTCCACTTTTTTACTGATCCTCCACTTTTCCAAGCACCATGGACTTCTCCAGGGACTGAACCTTCTTGACAACATATCCAAAGTATAAGTGATGACGTCTCATCATCCTTGCTTCTAAGGAGGATGCTGACTGTACAAAGAAAGATTGGTTTGTTCTGGATATCTACGGTACTATTAATATTGTTTACCAACACCTTAATTCAAATGCATCAATTCTTCTCTGGTCTTCCTTATTCATTGTACAACTTTCACATGCAACTAGAGAGATTGAAAATACCAGGGGCTGGATCAGGTGTACCTTATTTGGCAAAGTGACATCTTTGCTCTAGAATGCTTTAAAGAGATCCTTTGCAACCGATTTGCCTAATGGAATATGTCTTGTGATTTCTTGATTTCTGTTTCCACGAGATCTGATTGTGCATTCAAGCAAAATAAAGTCTTGACAACTTCAGTCTTTTCTCCACTATTCATGATGTTATTTATTGGTCTAGTTGTTTGGATTTTCATTTTCTTTATATTGAGTTGAAATTCATAATGAAGCCTTTGATCTTCGCCAGTAAGTATTTCAAGTCCTCTTCATTTTCAGCAAGCAAGGTTGTATCATCTGCTTATCACAGGTTGTTAATGAACCTTCCTCCAATCCCGATACCAGATTCTTCTCATATAATCCAGTTTCTCATATTACTACTCAGTATAAGGACCAAATAAGTACAAGAAAGGATAAAACGCTGGCATACACTTTTCTTGATTTTAGAACATTCAGTACCCCTTTGTTCTTTTCCAATGACTGCCTCTTGGTCTACGTATAATTTCCTCATGAGCACAATTAAGTGTTATAGAATGACCATTCTTTTCAATCTTATGCATAGCTTGTTAATAGATTGGAATGCCTTTTCCCAGGCAGTAAAACATCTTTCCCTACTTTCAGACAAGATCCTTCTGAAATCAGAAATGATATCCCTTATTCCAGGTCCCCTTTTGAATCTGGCTTGAATTTCTGGCAGTTCCTTCCTGATGTACTGCTATAAACATTTTTGAATTATCTTCAGTCAAATTTTACTTACATGTAATATTAGTCATGTTATTTGATTTTCACATTCTCTTGGGTTACTTTTCTTAGGAATAAGCACAAATGTGAATCTATTCTAATTGGTTGTCCAGGTAGTTGCCTTCCAAATATCTTGTCATAGATGAGTAGTGCCTCCAGTGCTGTATCAATCTGATGAAATGTTTCACTTCCTGAAGCCTTGTCTTTCATCAATGATTTGAGCAGCAACATGTCTCATACAGTATTATAAATGTGATCCAATTATAAATATGGCAGTAATCCTTGAAGCTTAATATTTAAATTTCATATGAAGTAACCTCCTTAAACAAAGTTAATGATAAACTGATGAAATACAGTATTCAACATTAGGGATGTGAGCCAGGCAGAACATCAAAATCACTTTTGGAATTAGAGGTAGGAATTAGAGGTATGGGTCTATTAGGGAAAACAGTTTATCTTGGTCTATCATAACAGTTTATTATACTACTGTGAAAAACACAATTTTGGAATCAATAGGCAATAGGAATAACATGAAATAGAATTTTGTTAAAAGTTGAAAGAAACTAGGGTGTGAGTATTGCTAACTTACTTCATAGATAAATTGGGCATATTTTGTCTCTTTTCTCTCTGAATATATTTCGCTGCAAAGGGGGTTCAAATAGCTTATGGAAAAGATCAAGTCAAAAGATAATGGAACTTTTTGATGACTTTTTGAGACATGCACCCTTGCATAAATACCATGTTGTTATTGTTGTTGTTAGGTGCCATTGAGTTGGTGCCAACTCATAGTGACCTTATGCACAGCAGAATGAAACACTGCCCAATCCTGGGCCAACCTCACTACTGCTGCCACGCTTAAGTCTATTGATGTTGCCACTGGCCAACCCATCTCGTTGGGGGTCTTCCTGTTTTTCTCTGATCTTCCACCTTACCAAACATGATATCCTTCTCCAGCGACTGGTCCCTCCTGACAATATGTCCAAAGTATGAGAGATGAAGTTTGGCCATCTTGGCCTTTAAGGAACACTCTGGCTGCACTTCTTCCAAAATGGAGCTATTGGTTCTTTTGGCAGACCATGGCACTTTCAATATTCTCCTCCAACACCATTACTCAAAGGCATCAATTTTTTTAAGTACATGGTATAAATTCCATGTACTTATAAAAATATAATGTATGAAATCTTCAGGAGAAAGTTGAGTCTTTGTGCTCCTGCAAAGATTTTCAGATTCAGAAACCCTTTACAGAGTCCCTTTGAGTTGGAACTAACTTGACAGCACTTAGCAACAACTATAGTATATGAAATACATAACACATATTTTGACATTTGTTTATGTACCCAAGAGAAGCAAAATTATCACTGGGCTTGCAGTTGTGGGATTCACATACTGGTTAAGTTTTGGAAGAACTCTGTGGTAGGAAATAGTGAGAAGCTCATTGCTTGAGTTCTTTAGAGAAAATTTTCATGAAAAGACTCCCAAATGGTGAATTTAAGAAATAAGCTGAAACCACAGAATTGAGATATGGCTGATCCACTTGGAGACCGTAGTGGCTACTGTTGTTAAGTGTCGTCAAGTCAGTTCTAAAGTAAAGGGATAGGTATTACAGAATTGCTGCTAGAATGAAGTTGGAAAGTAACTGAGTTGGTTAAAAAAAAAATCAAAACTGAAAAAAGGTTTTTGTTGTTGTTGTTAAGTGTCATCGAGTCAGTTCTGACCCATAGCGACCCTGAACAGTGTTTCCAAGGCTGTAAATCTTTACGGGAGCAGAAAGCCTCATCTTTCTCCCCTGGATCAACTGGTAGTTTCGAACTGCTGACCTTGAGGTTCGCAGCCCAATTCGTAACCAACCACTACGTTACTTATTCAGCTTCCCTCACTTTACAACTGAGTGTGGCACGGCAGGATAAGTGCTTGACCACAAGGTCAGTTTTAACTGCAACATCGGCAGTACAAACTCACCAGCCATTTCTCAGAAACACTATATAAGGTCGCTATGGGTCTAAACTGACCCAATGGCACTTAACAACAAGATGAGATTTAGTGAGAACACTGAGACTCTAAGCCTTGGTTTCCTCAGTGGTAAAAACATAACATAGCAATTTAACAGGGAAGTTAGTGATGATCTGTAATGAAAGAAGTTACTTCTAGGCAACTAGGAGTCATGAGTGTTGCAAATGATTCAGCCCTCAACTACTAAGTGAAAAGTTGGCAGTTCAAACTCATCTGGAGACAATTTGGAAGAAAGGCATGGTGATTACTTGCATAGAGTCACAACTTTGAAAATCTTAAGGAACACAGTTGTCTACAACACATGGAGTTGTCATGAGTCAGAATCTTGTCAACAACTGGTTTGGTCTTGGTTTTATATTGACTAATTTTAATCTGTGAATTCAAGAAGGTTACCCTTATGCTAATCAAATCTACTGTGTAAAACTCAAAATTTATGAAGTCAAATTAAAAGGTAATTTTGTTTATTTGTTTTACAAATGGAGACATGACAAAATACATTTAAATAGAAAATTCACCTTGTGTACGTAGAAAATTTTGTTACATGAAACCTTTTAGAACTGTAATGATTCTATAAATTCCAGATAGTTCGGAGAATGTAAGAAGCAATTTATATTCTGAGACAAAAATAAAAATAAAAAAATAACTTATGATATGAAATTGTCACTCTCTTGGTAATCATTATACTTAAAGAAGTCCCAAGTCAATATTTCCTGTTTCCATTAACATCTTCAAATGGAAAAAGAAACATAAACCAACAACAAAAAACCCAGTACTAAACAAGATAGTGGAACATGTCAAATCAGACTTAATTGTTGACCTTTGCTCAGAAAGATGGCAGCACTCTATAATTAAAGCTAAGAACATAATCCCAACGTCAAGAGATAACATTTAGAAATAATACTTCACTAGAAGAGGAAGTCTCAGCTATAAATCCAGGTTTATCGAAGGCTACCCTACAACCATCACACAATGTGGGGCCTTTGTCGATGAACTGCAGAGATATTGCCAAAGATGGGGAATTATCGGGTTTCTTCTGTGCAATGCCAGTCGATCAGGCACTTTTAAATTCTAATACCTGTAGCCACTGAGCAAAGAAAGGGCAAGTAAAAAGGCTGCAGGAGGAAGATACTTACGTTCTTTGTTTGCTAGGCTGGGCTCAATCCTTCTGAATTCCTTTAATGCAATATTTTTGCTTCCTGTTGTTCTGAAAGAAAAAAAAGATCCTTTGGATCCAAATTTATCACAATCGAAATAAAAAATGTAAAAGATCAGTATAAAACATTTAACAGCAACAGTTAATAATGTATATGATAACATATTGCACTAATATATTGACAAATGTGGCAATAAAGTATTAATGTGATTATGTATCATCAAATCTACTAGCCATTCATCCTCTCTTCTACTCCAGTTTAAAAACAAAGCAAATCCAAAGACTATAAAGTGGAGATAGAATCTCCAAGTGTGATTTCAATTAAGCACATCTCTGAGAAATTCTACCCACAAGCTCCTAAGGAGGCAGGTTGTCAGTTTGATTATGACAAAATGCCTTCAGGAGTGGTGACAAAAGCAACAGAAAAAATGACTTCTATATTTCAATCCAAATCTGGAAAGCAGATCTGTCCAGCCCTGGGCAAAACTGTGAAGTCACTGGAGTTTGTTTTTCTCATCTCCCTTGTTGTTGTTAGATGCTGTCCAGTCAGCTCCAACTCATAGCGACCCCATCTACAACCGAACAAAACACTGCCTGGTCCTCTGCTAGCCTCAGAAATGTTACTCTTGAGCCCATTACTTCTACCACTGTGCCAATCCCATCTCCCTGTTCAGGTCTTATTACTTTCCTTTCTATAGCTGCAGTGAAGGAGACCTGGCATTGTGGTGGATTATGAACTGGGCTGCTAACCACAAGATCAGCAGTTCAAATCTATCAGTTGTTCCATGGGAGAAAGATGAATCTTCACAAATCCTATATAGGGTTGCTATGAGTTGCAACCGACTCAGTGGCACACAATGTGTGGTGGTCAATTTTAGTGTCAGGTTAGTTATGCTACAGTCCACAGTTATTTAATCAAGCATGATTGTAAGTAATGCTGTGAATATATCTTGCATATATGATTAAAGTTCATAGTCAGTTAATGTTAAGCAAGGAAGAACATCCTAGATAATCTGGGTGGGCCTGATTTAACCAGTTGAGAGACTTTTAGAGAAAAATTGAAGCTTCTCTGTAGAAAAACACTACAGTTGTATACAGCAGTGTCAGATCATGCCCACGGATTTCATTTACCTCTTTGTAATGTCCTGCTTTATTAATTTCAACTTTCTTACCCAGATCCAACCACTACATATACCAATTGCTTATAATATATCTTGTAATATATAACTCATACTTATCTGTTTCTTTGTTTGAGAACCCTTATGGGCACACAATGTTTTAAAGACTCAATTTCATCCCTTGTTGTTGTTGTTAAGTGCCATTGAGTCAGTCCCAACTCATAGCAACCCTGTATTTTGGTTTTTGAGGAGCAGTTGGTGGGTTTGGCCTACCTACACTTAGCAATCCAAAACTGATCCTACAGTTACATACCAGGACTCCACTGCTACTCTTAGGAACATACAAAATTTCCATCATTAGGTTATAATTTTTTCTCTTATACCTTGATATCTGCTTATTTGTGAAATCAAAATTTTATCATAGACTGAGCATAATTATAAGCATACATGAATAGTTAACAGGGAGAGGGAAGGAAAGGCAAGTATTACATCATCCTACCTCCAATTCATGTCCTATAGGCAGCTCCCTAATTTGATTATAGGTCAGGCTAACCATGAATTCAGTTTTATAAGTGAGTTGCAAATATTAATTTATTTTAAAATTTAATTGTGATTATTTTCTTACTAAGGTAAAAATTGAGGATTTTAACATATGTAACATCATTTGCAATTTTTTTCTTAAATATTTCATTGTATTCTCAGACAGAATGGCAGTGTGTTAGGGGTTAGGTCCTTGACCTAAAAATCTATGTTAAGTCATATAAATTACACAAATAATAAAAGAAACAATAATTATATAAATATTGTTTTATAAAAATAACAATAAAGTCTCACTTTAAGAAATGGGATTGAAATAATTTACAGATGTACTATCTGTAACCCTGTAGATGAGTTTATTTTTCTTCATTCCTTCCATGAGATGAAATTAAATATTGATATTCTTTGCCATGTATCTTAGGAGTACCTTCTACTAAGTAAGTAGAGTATACTTCACCCATCATTGGTTATGGGCTTACCTTGTGACTAACTTTGACCAATGTAATGTTAGCAGAGACGTTCTGGTAGAACACTGGTTAAATGCGTGGCTGCTAACCAAATTATAAGTAACTCAAATCCATCAGCCACTCTGTAGGAGAAAATTGGCATTTGTCTTTCAAAAAGAATGCTGCTGTTGTTGATAGATGCCTTTGATTTGGTTCTGACTCATTGGCACGCTACATACAACACAACAAACTGCTGCCTGGTCCTATGCCATGGGCACAATCATTGCTTTGCTTGAGCCCATTGGTGCAGTCACTGTGTCAGTCCATCATATTGAGGATATTTTTCACTGACCCTCCAATTTATCAAATATGGCGTGCTTCTCCAGGAACTGGTCCCTTCTGGTAACATGTCCAAAGTACACCATCTTTCCATCTAATTAATAGACTGGGTACTCTTCCAAGTCAGATTTCTTCATTGTTTTGACAGTTCATGGTTTATTCAATATTCTTATCCAACACCATAATTCATAGTATTTTTTTCTTCAATTTTCCTTATTCACTGTCTAGCTCTTGCATGTATATAAGGTGATTGAAAAATATCATGGCATAGATCAGATGCATCTTAGTCTTCAAAGTAACACCTTTGCTTTGTAGCACTTTAAAAAGGTTTTTCACAGTAGATTAAATTTTAAGTGTGCAAATAACTAATCCACTACTAGTCTGCCAGTTTGTCATACTGTGGTGGCTTGTGTGTTGCTGTGATTCTGTAAGCTATGCCACTGGTATTTAAATACTAGCAGTGCCAACTATGGTGGACAGGTTTCAGATGAGCTTCCAGATAAAGACAGACTAAGAAGAAGGAGAGACGGACTGCTTCCAAATGCTTAGTCTCTGAAAATTTTATGACCAACAGTGGAACAGTGTCAGATAGCACCAGAATATTGACTATTGAAACACGATGAAGAATATTAGCATATTGCCAGATATAGTGCCAGAAGATGAGCCCCTCAGGTTGGAAGTCACTCAAAATGTGACTGGGAAAGAGCTGCCCCCTCAGAGTAGAATTAACAGGGATGATGCAAATGGAGTAGTCTTCAGGATCTTCATTTGCTGATGGATCACAACTCAAAACGAAGAGAAACATTTGTAAACATCCATTTGTAATCAGATCATGGAGTGTATGAGTATGAATCTAGTAAAATAGGAAGCTGTCAAAAATGAAATGCATAAACATTGATATCCTAGGTATTGGAGGTGGTGGTGGTTATGTACTGTGGAGTCCGGTACAACTCATAGCGACCCTGACAGAGTTTCTGGGGCTGTAAATCTTTATGGAAGCAGAAAGCCTCATCTTTCTCCCATGGAACAGTTGGTAGCTTCAAACTGCTGACCTTAAGGTTTGCAGTCTGATTCATAACCACTACACTACCAGAGCATTAATGAGCTGATATGGACTGGTATTGGCCATTTTGTATATTAAAAACACATGGTTTACTCTGCTGGGAATGATAAATGGAAGAGGAATGGCATTATATTCATCATCAAAAAGAACATTCCAAGATCTCTCTTGAAGTACAACACTATCTGTGATAGTATAATATCCATACACCTACCAGGAAGACTAGGTAATACCACTATTATTCAAATTTATGCACCACCTACTAAAACCAATGATGGTGAAATTGAAAAATCCTACCAATTTCTTAAGTCTGAAATTGATCAATCATGCAATCAAGCTGTATTGATAATTACTGGTGATTGGAATGCAAAGGTTGGAAACAAAGAATAAAGATCATTAGTTGGAAAATATGGCCTTGGTGATAGAAATGATGCTGGAGATCACGTGATAGAATTTTGCAAGACCAATGACGTATTCATTGCAAATACCTTTTTTTAGAAAACATACAAGACAACTATACACATGAGCCTCACCAGATAGAATACACAAAAATCAAATTCACTGCATCTGTGGAAAGAGACAGTGGAAAAACTCCATATCATCAGCCAAAACAGTACTAGGGGCAGAGTGAGTAACAGAACATCAATTGCTCATATGCAAGCTCAGGCTGAACCTGATGAAATGAAAACAAGTCCACAAGAGACAAAATATGACCTTGAACATATCCCATTTGAATTTAGAAACCATCTCAAGAGCAGATTTGATTCATTAGACACTAAAAAGGGAAAACTAGAAGATGTGTGTGATGACATCAGGAACATCATACAGGAAGAAATCCAAATGTCATTAAGACAGAAGGAAGGAAAAAGCCAAAATGGATGCCAGAAGATACTCTGAAACTTGCTATCCAGTGTAGAGATGCTAAAACAACTGGAAGAAATAAGGAAATAAAAGAGCTAAATAGAAAAGTCAAAGAGCAACTTCAGAAGACAATGTCAAATATTATGAAAATGTGCAAAGACCTTGAGTTAGAAAACCAAAAGGGAAGAACAAACTCAGCATTTCTCAAGCTGAGGGAACTGAAGAAAAAAATTCAAGCCTAGACTTGAAATATTGAAGGATCTGCCTGGTGTGGCGCTGTGGGTAAATGCACCAGACTGCAAAACTGTTTGACCTCAAGGTCGGTGGTTCAAGCTTACCAGCTGCTCCTCAGAAACCCTATACAGGGTCGCTATGGGTCAAAACTGACTTGATGGCACTTAACAACAACGTGGGATTAATGGAGTCCTTGTGTTGTGCTGTAGGTTAATGTGCTGGACTGCAAAGCTGGTTTGAACCACAAGATTGGTGGTTCAAGCTCATCAGTCACTCCTAGAACTCCTCTATGGGTCAGAACTGACTCATAAGCAATTAGTAACAATAGGGTTAATGCACTGGACTGCAAGGGTGGTTTAACTTCAAGGTGTGCAGTTCCAGCCCAACAGCCACTCCTTGGAAATCCTGTACAGGGTCATAATGAGTCAGAAGCCACTCAGTGACACTTAAGAACAACAACAATGGGGATAAAGTATCTAAAGAAGATTCATAGGAATACACAGATTCACTGTACCAAACTGAATGATGCATAAGCATCAAAATAAGATGGAAGGAATACTCAGAGTCACTGAAGCAAAGGTAAATGGTCAATGTTCAACCATTTCAAGAAGTAGCATATGATCAAGAGCCAATGATACTGAAAGAAGAAGCCCAAGGTGCATTGAATGTCTTGGCAAAGAACAAAGCAATGAGAACTGATGGAATACAAATTAAAATCTTTCAACAAACTGATGAAGCACTGGAGCCACTTACTCATCTATGCCAAGAAATTTGGAAAACTACCTAGCCAACTGATTGGAAGAGATCCATATTTGTGCCCATTTCAAAGAGAGGTGACCCAACAGAATGTGGGAGTTATCTCATATGGTTAATATCTCATGCAAGTAAAATTTTGCTAAAGATAATCCAAAAATAGCTTCAAACATACATTGAAAGAGAAGTGCTAGAGGTTCAAGTTGGATTCAATGAGGACATGGAACAAGGGATATCATTGCTAACATCAAATGGATCTTGGCTGAAAGCAGAGAATACCAGAAAGATGCTTACATGTGCTATATTGATAATGCAAAGGCTTTCGATTGTGTGGCTCATGATAAACTATCTACAACATTGCAAAGAACGAGTATTCTGGAACATATAATTGTACTCATGAGAAACTTGTACATAGACCAAGAGGCAGTTTCTCAAACATAACAACGGAACACTGAATGGCTTAAAATTTGGAAAGGTATGTGCCAGGGTTTCTCCATTCTCATTCAATCTGTTTGCTGAGCACATCATCTGAGAAGCCAGATTATATGAAGAAAAACATGGCATCAGGATTAGCAGAAGACTTAATAAAAACTTTTGTTATACATGTTGATGATATGTTGTTGATATAACCTTGCTTGTTGAAAGTGAAAAGGACATTGAATACTTACTGATAAAAATCACAGCCTTCAGTATGGATTGCACCTCACATAAAGAAGACAAAAATCCTCACCACTGGACCAATAATAATTATCCTAATAAATGGAAAAAAGATTGAAGTTGTCAAAGACTTCATTTTGCTCAGATCAACCAACATTCATGGAAGCAGAAGTCAAGAAATTAAATGACATATTGCATTAGGCAAATCTGCTGTACAAGACAACTTTAAAGCATTTAAGAGCAAAGATGTCAGTTTGAGGACTAAGGTGTGCCTGACCCAATAACCTCACATGAATGCGAAAGTTGGACAGTGAATAAGGAAGATCATCAAAGAATTGATGCATTTGGGTTATGGCATTGGAAGAGAATATTAAAAGTACCAAGGACTGACAAAAGAACAAGCCAGTCTATGTTGGAAGAAGTATAGCCAGAATGTTCCTTGGAAGCTAAGATATACCAAGACTTCTTTCATACTTTGGACATTTGTCAGAAGGTACCAGTCCTTGGAGAAGCATATCATGTTTGATAGAGTGGAGGGTCAGAGAATAAGAGGAAGACCCCCAATGAGATGGATTGGCACAGTGGCAGTAACAATGGGCCCAAATGTAGCAACAATTGTGAGGTTGGCTCCAGGACCAGGCAGTGTTTCATTCTGTTGTACATTGGGTCCCTATGAATTCGTGCTGACTCAGTGACACGTAAGAACAATAATAACAAAACGCCTATCATCAAAGTAAAGAAATATATATGTATATATGGTGTGGCATTGTAGGATCAGCACTGGACTGTGAACTACCAAGTCTGCAGTTGAACTTCACCAGATGCTTCTTAGAAACCCTATACATTGTCTGTATGAGTTGGAACTGACTCGATGACAGCACTTACTAATAACTACATATTTGATTATCACTTCATATGGAATCTTTTGTGAGTTACTTAACACCTCTACTGCAATTTTCCATATATGTAAAACTAGGATAATATTAATACCTAGGAAGTCCTGGTGTGGCACTGTGGGTTAATGCGCTGGACTGCAATGTCGGTTTGAACCACAAGTTTGTCAGTTCAATCTCACCAGCCATTCCTTGGAAACCCTATACAGGGTCAGAACTGACTCGATGGCACTTAACACAACAGCAATTGGGTCTAAATAGCACTAATGTGTGACAAACAATTCTAATAATGCATGGTACTTTGTGAGGATGTTTTATATGGTAACTCTTGTGTTTAATTTATCTTTTAATCTATGACTCCCTCAGACAGATTCAAATGCTTCTTCTAGACTTCATTGTATCCAGCAATGTTGCCAGTATCTAAGTACCCTATACTCCATATGGGTCTGACAAGCAAGGACCCTCTTTTCTACTTTTACACATCTAGAAAAATTATGGAAATCTTGAGTTGAATGTATGAAGTAATAATATAATTAATAAGTCCCCAATCAATGACTCAGTTTCAGAAATATAGTGAGAACTCAGCAAACATGTTTTTATATAAAGCAGTAAATGAAAGCTGTTTGATGCAATTTAGTTAATACTAAATTTTATCATAATTTCACATTAATTATTTTTACTTCATAATTTTGACACATGATTGGCCCTGTGTTAATGCAGACTGAATAATTGAAGAAATGATATAATTAATGTGTAGCATACATAGAATCCTCTTCCTTATAACTATCTTTAGGAAAAAATTAATAAATTTTAAGAACACTAGAAAATAAACATTCATTAGCAGATCCCCAAAAGAGAAAATCAAGATAGAATCAATGCATTCTATTAGTTCAGTCCTTCTGAGCTGACTTTAGAGAACTTTAGCAAATGGATTGTACATGAAAGTTGAGACAAGGTAATTTAGGCAATCCTTTGTTTTAAAGTATTCAACTTAATTGAGTGTTACTATAACTATTAGTTTCAATCAGCACATCATATCTGGAAAAGTTTAAGTGGACTAAAATTCCAGTACAAGGAATATTTCTGAAAGATTTCATAAATTTCCGAGGATCCTAGGTTATCATTCATAGAGGATTTTAGGCTAATGAATAGATATAGTAGAAACAGCATTTAAAATGATTTAATCCTGTTCTAATTCCTTATTGATGACATGACACACAGAGCCTCTACAACTCTTGTTTTAGTGCAGAGTAAGTATATATTACGAATCGGGCTGTGAACATTAAGGTCAGCAGTTCGAAACTACCAGCTGTTCCGCAGGAGAAAGATGAGGCTTTCTGCTCCGGTAAAGATTTACAGCCTTGGAAACCCTGTACAGGGTTGGAAATGACTCCACAGCACATAACAACAACAACACATAGGGTCACTGTGAATTGGAACTGACTTGATAACAGCTAACAACAACAACAATGTGTATGCATAGGGAAATTGAAGATGTTTGCCTTTTGCTTAGTCCTTGACTAAGCAGTTGTTTCCATCAACTATTGATACTAATATTAATAGTTGATGGAAGGAGTCCTGGTGTGGCACTGTAGGATAAGCACTCAACCACTGGTGGATGTGAACTGCAAGATTGGCAGTTCAAATCCACCATCATCCACTCTTTGGCAACCCTATACAGGGTCACTATGAGTTGGAACTGACTTGATGACACTTCACAACAAGTAGCAATAAAAAGTTGATGTAAACAAGAATATTGCTTCTTCATAGTGATTAATTAACCTGCAAGTCTTCACAATATGAATTATTTCTTATACAGCAGTAACCATCTATATCAAAATAGGCAGATAACCAATGATGGAATATTAATAACATGAACAGTTCTCCTGAACAGAAATTCCACCTAACATTAGAATTTTAGAAAAAGTCCTTCAACCTTCTAAAGTTTGCCAGTCAGGAAGATGGTCTATTTAGAGGTGGTTTCCCTTGGTACGGTCAACAACTCAGGTCATTATAAAGCATTAACACTGCAGCCAAAATTATTCTAGTCAGTGTTTTCCACTGTAGGACTGTCTAGAGGCAAGCAAAACCTTGTAGCAAGGTAGAATAAATATCACTGATGAGCACAGTTGGTAAGAAAAAGAACATGCTTACTGAATGCTGTTTGGTGGAGCAATTCTAAGGGATTTCTGCCTTTATTGCAATTGTGCTGAGAATTGGCCAGACTACCAAGATTGTCCCTGGTCCTACAGAAAGAGAGTATATGAGTTACATCTTAAACATAAGCTGTGTTGTTTTTGTTAAATGCTGTCAAGTTGATTTTGGCAAATAGTGACCTTATGTAGGGTTTTTGAGGAGTACATGGTAGGTTTGAACAGCTGACCTTGTGGTTAGCAGCCCAGTGCTTATCCTAAATCCGTGTTCCCGTCCAAAGTTTTCCATGTTTATAATTGAGAATTTGGCTGTCATCAACACAGCAAAATAAGGAAAAAGTTAGATGGAGAGCTTAGGCAATCTGTGAAAACTAACAATGCCAAGTCCACATTGAATATAGAGAGGGAAATAAAGTAAACGAATCCAAGTAATTCTGTCTAAAGAACATTTTGTTTTGTTTTCCTTTAAAACAAATAATGGAGGTAAAAAATATTACTTAGCTTGACTTATCTGGATAATTAATTGTCTCTGTTTTCCACTTAATTTGCGAATGCATACATGGCTTGAGGGTGGGTACACAGAGTCTCCGTAAGGTGGCTTGAACATCTTTCTTGATCAAATTCTCTGTGTAATTACTCAACTCTCCAAAGCATTATGGTCTGCACACAGCATCTTCACTCCTGTGGGACACAATTATCACACTGGAGATCTTTTTTTTTTGTAAGTTCTTTTCTCAGCCACAGAAAGCATAGGGCAGACTATAGTTACTAATTCTGGGGAACTTTTTCAGAGACTTTTTAGATCATATGTTACTTCTTTCCTGATGCCTGTCTCAAGTCCCTAAATTAACAGTACTCTTTCCATTTTGAGAAAGTCGTATCTCTTCAAGGTTTCCCTGAAGAACAGAGAATCATCAGGCTCGTGCTTTGTTGATGAAATATATAAGCTGATGGTAGGGTCTTTGGAGAGAAATATGTCCCTACAATAAACAGAGGCCTTAAGAAAATGTAAAGTTGTTGAAGGGATTGATTAATTCTAAGAACAGACACATTTAAAGTAGATTTTATGATATATCTGTTGCCACCCCACCTGAACTTATGCAAAACACCGATTTCTAATCAGTGTGTCCTGACCTTGGAGCTCTCTTAGTGTTAATGGACTAATGCCTGCAGCCAAATGCAGTGCATAACAGCTGCCATGAGGTGTTGCCTATTGTATTTATTTAGTTTGTTTTGTGTTATTGCCACCTCTCTCAATGTGTGGCCCCAACTTCTATGCCCCACTACTGGATAATACATTATCCATTTTGAGAGCAACAGCGGTTCACTCATAGAATTCTTCCATGTGGGACACTTTTGCTTGATTCTATCCTATGCACCTCCTATACAACCACCTCCCCTCCATCAGTGGAATGAGGCTACTATGATGCTGAAGAGGATTCAGACAAGCTTACAGATGAAGATGGACTAGAAAGAGAAGCCTGGAGATGTATCTCAGAAAATCAGCCAGTGAAAACCCAGTGGATCACAGAGCTTCCCTCTATAAACAATAATGGGAATGACACACAACCAGGCAGCAATTACTTCTGTTGGTCACCAGGAGTTGGGGTCTGGCTCAATGGCAGCCACCACCAACAATATAATTACACAGCTTAATACACTGTTATCAACACTGAAAATGTCCATTGGATTTTTGGCAAACGTGAGTCACAAACTAATATCTTAGTGGACAAATAAACCATGTAAATGGTGGGACTGTACTTTTGAGGTTGTTCTGAAAGCAGTAAGTGTTCAATAAAAGTGAATTTAATAAGGTCCACCAATTACCTGAACTGTGATAAACATCAACTCTAGATATGTGTTTCCTCTTTCTGTTCAAGGCTGTATTTGGTTTACCTGCACCCATACTGCAGTGACTTGCATATTGCTGTAATGCTTGAGGCCATGACACTAGTATACAAGGGATCTCCTCTATGGTAGACAAGCTTCAGTGTAGCTTCCAGACTAATACAGACTAGGAAGAAGGAAAGGCAGACTACCTCTAGCTATTTGGACAATGAAAATCTTATTTTCATTGTAGCACCAGAGCATTGTCATGCATAGTGATGGAAGATGAAAACATTATGAATAGCTCCAGAATATTACCAGATATTGAGCCAGAAGATGAACCCCTCAAGTTAGAAGACATTCAAAATATGACTGGAGAAGAGCTGCCTCCTCAAAGTAGAGTTGACCATGATGAAGTAAATGGTGTAAAGCTTTTGGGACCTTCATTTGCTAATGGTGCACAATTCAAAATGAGGAGAAACAGCTACAAACAGTCATTAATAATCACAACATAGAATGTATGTAGTATAAATGTAGGAAAATGGGAAGTTTTCAAAAATGAAACAATGCATAAAAATTGATCTCCCAGGCGTTAGTGAGATGGTATTGACTGGTATTGGTCATTTTGAATCTGATAAACATATGGTTTCCTATGACGAGAATGACAAGTTCAAGAAGAATGTCGTAGCATTCATCACCTAAAAGAGTATTCCACGATCTATCTTGAAGTGCAATATTGTCTGTGATAGGATAATATTCATATGCCTGAAAACAACACCAGTTAATACCACAATTATTCTAAGAACCAATCACTAAAGTCAGTGATGATGAAATTGAAAATTTCTACCTACTTCTTCAGTCTGAAATTGATCAAACATGCAATTAAGGTGCATTGATAATTATTGTTGATTGGAATGTGAAGGTTGAAAACAAAGAGGAAGGATTAATAGTTAGAAAATATGGCTTTAGTGACAGAAATGATGCTGAAAATCACATAACAGAACTGCAAGACCAATAACATATTCGTTTGAACTACCTTATTTTAAACATTGTTGTTGTTGTTAAGTGCCGTCAAGTCACTTCCGACTCATACAGACCTTGTGGTTCACAGTCTAGAGCTGATCATAAAGCGCCACACCAGGAATCCTAATAATCTATCACATGAATCAAACCTCTATAAATTTTCATTAAAACATTATTTAATTATATTTTATTGTGTTTTAAGTGAAAGTTTACATTAAAAAATTAGGCTTCCTTTTGTTATTTCCAAACGGTTTCATTCCATTGGTTATAATTTTTGCAATGTCTCAGCATTTTAATTATTTCCATTTTTGTTGTTCTGTTTCAATTAACCTAACTTCCATTCCCCTCCTTGCCTCCTCATCTTTGCTTTTGAATAAATGTTGGCTGTTTTGTTTCATGTATTTAATTGTTTAAAGAACCACAATACTCAAGAGTGGTATTGCTTATTTCATATACCAATCTATTATTTGTCTAAAAGGTAATCTGCAGAAACAGTTTAATTCCAACTTCAAAGGATATCTTGGGATGATAGTTTGGGGACTCCTCTTGTCTCTACTAGTCCAGTGGGTCTGATCTTGTTTTTAAGAATTTGAGTTTTGTGCTACATTTTTCTCCCATTCTACAGATGGGGCTTTCTGCTCTCGTAAAGATTTACAGCCTCAGAAACACTGTGCAGGGTCACTATGGGTCAGAACCGACTCCACGGTACTTGGTCCTGGTGTGTAATGTGTTGGACTACATGATTGGTTTGAACTACAAAGTCAGTAGTTCAAACCCATTAGCCACTCCTCTGAAACTCATAGAGGGCTTCTATGAGTCAGAACCGACTCTATGGTACTTACCAACAATTGTGTCAGAATGATCAGAAGTAGCAGCCAGACACTATCTTGTTTTTCTGATCTCAGATTGAGACGAGGCTGAGATTCATGTGTGCTGTTAGTCCCATTGACTAGTTTCTTCTTTGAGCCTTTGACTTTTTCATTCTTTTTTTCAATTATATGAGTAGAGCCTAGTAGTGATATTTCAGGTGGCTGCCCACAGGCTTTTAAGACCCCAGATGCTACTCACGAACTACCATATACAATATTATCTTTATGAACTGTGATATGCCAATTGACTAAGTTGTTCCCTTAAATTATGATTCCAAGTCTTTTGACCTAGTAAAAGAATCCTACAAGTTGTTTAAATAAGTCTACAAAGACTTTGAAATTGTACTCCTGTATGGTTTGCTAGATATGTGAATATGTATGCAGCACACTCAAAAGCGTCTATACATACCCACAGCTACAGCTATATATGCACATGCATGCACTCACATATGCCTTCTTGTACATATATTCAGAGCCCTTGTGTGGCTTTGTAGGATAAGCACTAGAGTGCTAACCAAAAGGTCAATGGTTCAAACCCACCAACCACTATTTAGAAACTATACAGATTTGCTATAAGTTGTGATTAACTTAATGGCACTTAACAACAGCATACATATATATGCATTCATATGCATCTATGTAGCCAAACACATATTTGGTTTTTTTTTTTTTTTAATGTTTTATTGAAAATTATATGATAGTTTACATGGCAGAACTTTAGTTTTACATTCATTCCATCATATATCATCTCATTATCATGGTTCCAATCCCCTCCATGCATCATCAACCACCCAAAGGGTATATCCCAGAAACCCGCCCCCTGTACTTCCCCCTTATCCCCCCAGTTTTCGGCCCACAGTCCTTTTCCCTCTCTGGGTTCAAAGACCCCAGTCACTTCATCACTCCACATCATCATCTCTGCCTCCATCTCAGGCATCTTTGTTTCTCTGGGTAGGGTCCCACTCTCGGCTCTTCTCCGTTGATGGTCCCAGAGGCCTCCACTCCTATCCTGGAGAATCAATCACTCCCTTCCTTGTTACAAAACTTCTACCTTTGCATTTCCAACCCTTATAATCCGTCCTGATAAGCATTATTCCCTACAGTATCACGAGTTACCCATCTGTATCTCCTTTCATCAGCTCCGCCCAGACAGATTGAATAGTACCTACTGGAGATTCTGCCTTCCGCCATGCGCCCTAGCACCAGGTTCACTCTTGAAAGCTTGTAAGCCAGTCACTTCTTGCCTTTGTAGTCCCCCCCTCCCCATTTGAGTACCCAATGTCCAAGCTGCCCTTCTCCATCCACTCTGTGTGTGGGGATGCTTGTGAATGTTTCTTGCTGCGAGGATTTGTTCCCTCTGAGTCGCTGCTCCATAGGTATAGGTCAAGTTCATCAGACTGTATCAACTCACTCTTTTTTTTCTTCCCCCTCTTCTTTCCTCTCCTGGTTGAGCTGCGATCATCCAGTCATCCGGTCCAGGTCACATGGGTATCATCTGCAAGTGTGGGCGCTCCTGTGCATATGCCCTCTCTTCCCGTCAGCTGGTAGCTCCACTCTCCTCTTGAGTCCTCTGTGGCCACGCCACTGACTCTGGGCCCAAGAGTCCCCAGGTCTCTTCACACTGCTTGCCAACCAGATCCCCAACTGGGTCCACAGAAGTCCACTGAACATTGTAGGCCTTAGCTTGCTGCTTCATTGCTGCTTTTACCTCACTTTCCCCCATCGGTGATGTGTGTGGTCACCAATCAAAGCGTGCATTTCCATTGAGTCTTAGTCTTGGAAGGGGGTTTGCGTTGAGAGGACCTGGCCACTTGCCTTGATGTTTTCTAGGGAAGTGATTTGTTTGTTCTTGTAGTAACAGCCCATCTGCCTCCATTTTTCCTGCAGGTCTTTCTTTCAAGAGGTATCTTTTATTCTTCTAGCCCCTCCAGGCTGGTCCTTTCAAGTGGAGATTTCTCATCTCTGGAGATCTGGATGTGGTTCTGGTTTCTACCTATAGTTTTATGTATTGTAAAGGCTCCACAAGAAGCCTTGTTCACTGGGTACGGTGTAACCCCATTTTAGGTATTCCAATCAGTCATAGGCAGAAGACGGACTTACAAGCCTTCTAGTGTGGTGTTTTTGACTATTCCTTTCTCTCCCTTTCCAGTGTCTACTCTATATTATAATGCAAGGGAAAAAACAAGATTAAAACAACCAACCAATTAAACAAACAAAAACAGTCAAGCATCTTAACATGATTCCCCCCCATTCCAACCATGACTCAATCCCTGTATCTCAGAGCTCTGCAGTTTCAAGGCTGTACATATATCGTCCTTTATCTCTGTCCCATTTAGCCCTTTCAAACATGCCCAATTGTTCTCCCATCTGCCTGTTTCTCTACTTCCCTCTCCCTCCCTGTATATTGCCCCCCTCTCTAGCACCCAAGCTCTCCTGTGTCCAATCCCCTCCCTGCACTCCGTTTGTTTGTTCAAAGGCTGTCTGTCTGCTAGACAGAGATTTCCTATGTGTTATTCTGCCCCTTTTCCCCCCGGAGCCCTACCTGAGCTGCCGGGTCCGGGAAGCACTGGGAAGTCCTCTCTCTGGGTTATTTTTTAATGTTGTTGCAAAATTATATAAAATGCTGTAGCATTAGTTGAAATGGTCTCTTTTTCTTGTGCACTTTTTAGTGTTTTTATTTACCTTGAACAGATTGTGTTGACTTCACTCATATTTGGAATTTCCTTTCCCATAATCAAAAACAACACATTTTTACTATCTAGAAAGTGATTCTACCTTTTTCTACCTCTCAATCCCTGGTAACCATCAAATAATTTGGTTTCTATGTATACATCTGTTCTTGAATTTTAACACTAGTGGGGTCATACAATAATGTCTTTTCTGATTGATATATTTCACTCAGCATTATGTCTTTAATATTAATTATTAATCCATGTCATAAAATGTTAGCAGACTCCTCATTATTTCTTATAGTTGTGCACTATTTCATAGTATGTATCACAATTTGTTTATCCATTCATCCATTGATAGAGTTTGCAATATTATTAAGTGCTTTATAATTTTTTGAAGTGTTTGTAAGTTATAAATATATAAATGAACATAAATGTTTACTAATAAATCTCTGGGTATTGGAACTACACCCAAAAAATGATTTAAAATGCCCTATTTTTTCTCTCAAACTAATCTCCATTATGTGCATTAAGGCACAAATACCTGAACCACTTTTAATCCTGACTGCCCCCTCTTTAGTAATGTTCCATTATGACTTTTTAAACTGGCACATTAAGAGCTTTCACTAAAGTGAACTCAGGTTAGCATTTTTTAACCTGTTTTAAATGTTAACATGAGCCACAGTGGGCAACAAGCTCAATAATCTTCCAATTGTCCCAAGCTCCAAATGGGCCATTGAGGCTCTATTTGTTCCAGTCTATTGGTTAAATATGTATTTGTGTGGTTTCCTGAAACATTTAATTATATACCTATGAGACTTGAACAGCTGGTCTACCAGGTAAAGGCATTCTGAGACAGTTGGATGTTAGACCCAATCAATTGAAATATATTTTTATGATGAAAACAAATTAAAAGGTAAAATCTTTACCTTTAGTTCTGTTATCCTCTACTGTATAAATAATATTGAAGGCACATGATCTGCCTATAAAAGTGTCTTCTATAGAAGATTCTGTAGAAAGTCATGTTTCCTTATGCTGTGGCTCTGTGAACATATCTAAGATGTAACATTTCAGTGATATTTCCATACTTCTTCTGTATACTTGCCAAAGTGTTTAGGCCATATTCATGAATCATTGCAAACCTATGAACTCTAGCTTTTGTGTTAATTTTGTTTAAAAATATATATTTAAAAGATGTATACTGAAAACTAAGATAAGGTGAAAACAAATCCTAACTTTTATGTATTTAAATGTGTTTAGATGAGATCTTCATTATAGATATATATCCCTCTAACCATCACTTTCCAAATTCCTGAATGATTGTAGATGTTTTTTTTTAATACATATGCACACCCCCACACAAAATCACTGCATATTCAGAAGGTGCTATGTTCAAATAATCTTGGAATATCCTAAAAAAATAACAGTCCCCTGGACAAAGTATTCCTTTGGGACCTTAGCAAACTCCATGCTATGCTAAGAATTCTTTATCTACACTGAAAGAATAAGAACAAATGGTTTAATAGGTTGGCCTTAAAGAATTCTGAGTTTATGCTCATTCAGAAGCACAATAAATATTTTATGTGTTTTCTTTCATCTGCTTGAATGTGAACTCCTTGTCAACAATGGTAATACCTTTAGCTCATCCTAAACATTTTATTGAGCCAGGGCAAAGGTGTCACATAACCTACATCTGGTATGTATTTTAAAAAAATAAACCATACAAGTAAAATATTAAATAAAATATGTTGTATTCCCCTACCTAGAAAGCATAACTTCAAAATGACCTGGAAGGCTAATCTGAATTTTAAATTGTCAAATTCCTCAATGTTCTGTGTCTGATCCTAGGAGGTGTGGCAAAAGTTGTCTTCAACCTTGTGCTTACATCACACCTGCCTTTTTACTCATTCACAGTTCTGTGTCAATCTGAAAGGAATTGTGTGCATATTTGACTTCTTGAAAAGCTTCTCTGCAATGCAATGCTATTTATCTGCTCTTCAGGCTAAAGAGTTGGAACACACACAAAAAAACTGTTCTGTCTGTGGAACAACAGACCTGGGTAGAGTCACCATCAGAAAGAATTACAGGGTCTCCAGAATTCAAAGTAACATCTAGAAGGGAGAATGAGCTTCACACTGATTGTCACTTTAACCCTCTGGGCTCCCTACTCTTGTTAAGGCTGAAAGTCTTTATTATTTATTTGTATCTCCAGGGAGATTATATCTTCCTTTCTAAGTATTGTTTGATAAATATTGATTGATTGTTGGTTATTTGATTAATGTTAAATGCATTTTATAATTTATTTATTCATCATAAATACCACCCTAGAAAATGAAACCCATGAGCTAAATATTGTATTCATTAATTTCTTTACAATTATCAAATACTCTGAATAACTGATTTTATCTAATTATTTCAAAAGAACCTACAACTATGGTTTCCCATGGGAACGGATTTGAAAATTTTTTGCAACACAGTTAGGAAGTATTTCAAAATCTCCCAAAGATTTGCTTTTACATCACACTAGATTTTTCAGGAATTTTGGAGTTTTGACCAAGACACTTAGAGGGCCAGAAGAATTGGGAAGAGTTCCAATACTCACTGAGTGATAACTTGCTGGATGTAGCTCTTACCAGAATGATTATGCAATGCTGCTGCTTTTACACCTCTTTGTAAACGTGATTCCTGAAAGGATAAAAGTATCCATTAAACTGATAAGTCACCATTGGCAAAGTTACTAGATTTCACCATATGTTTTACTGAAAAAAACTTTAAATCTGGTGATTTATTTTCTCTGTTTGGTCTAGCAGACACCTTGGAAATTTTTCTTTAAATGTTCTTTTAAATGTGATTTGCAATTTTAGACACTGAGTCTTTCCTACAAGAAATCACAAACATCCTCCTTTTGAGACTGACTCTCTGTGTTCCTATTTTTACACAATCTTGGTCAAAGGCCAAAATAAGAGATATATATGAAAGTCTAAAAGGAGCCCTGGTCGTGCAGTGGGTAAGCACTTGTTTGCCAACCAGAAGGCTGGTGGGAGAAAGATGTGGCAGTCTGCTTTCTTAAAGATTTACAGCCTTGAAAACCCTATGGGCAATTCTACTCTGTCCGAAGGGTCATTATGAGTCAGAATGAACTTGACAGCATGGGTTTGGTTTGTTGGGGAGTTAGTGAAAAGTTAAAAATCAAGCCTCTGTGCTGAACAATTAAAAGGGCTATTCAAACTGCAATAATAGATAGATGTGGATTTAATGTCTTTAAACAATGCTTGAATTTTGATACTTCTTATTGGTGCTATGAAGTGATTCTGACCCGTAGTCACTCTGCATAGGGTTTCTGAGGAGTAACTGGTGAATTTGAATCGCAAACCTTGCAGTTGAAACTGACCTTGTGGTCTACTGTATCATCCTACACTAGATAATACACTACAGCACATTAAGATTTTTTGTTTTGTCTGTTAAATGCTGTTGAGGTGGTTCTGACTCATAGCAACCCTATATAGGGCTTCTGAGAAGTGGTTGGTGAGTTTGAACCGCCAACCTTGAAGTTCACACCCACCTTGAGGTCCAGTCCTAATCCTATGGTGCCATACTAGGACTCCACATTAGGATTAATGAATTAAAAATGTTTGAGGGACAAAGAATTAAAACTTATTAATATTCACTTTTAGGACTCTCAAACAATGAGCAACATCATGTGTGGTGAATTATAATTCTGTTTGTATTCGTTTTCTTAAGCCTGGTGCCAAGTACAGGACAAATCAATAAGCCACTGACATACATCTCTGTAATGCCATATAGGAGTTACTCTATCACCATAAAAGATTTAGGTCGATGGTGGTGGTTGGTGGTTGTGCCACAGAGTCGGTTCCAGTCAGTTCCCCTCATAGCATCCCTGTATAGGGTTTCCAAGGCTTTAAATCTTTACAGGAGCAGAAAGCCTCATAATTCTCTCATAAGATGGAATAGGAACTTACAAATTAGATAAAATAAACTATCGACATGTGGAATGAGCAGGAAAGCAATATCAAATTGTTGTTAAGGACTAGCTTGTTTATACTAGTCCTTCAGTATAGTTACATTCTATGCTTTAAGTTAAATCATGGCATATTTCATTTTATCTAATATAGAGGCTGATAATAATGACATTTAAATAAAATATACATCTTCATTAAATGTATTACTGCATCAATATTCTGCTTAAGTCTTATTCCTGTGTAAAATGGAAGACTTGTAAGAATTTTATAATGCTTGAATTTTCTAATGGCTAATATTTTTGTAATCTTTTATACATACTTTTTAATTAAGTTTTTGGTGTAGGAGTATAAGCATAATTGTGATGCATTTGTTATGTATTTTTTTTCTCTCCACTAGAGAATATTAGCTGCATTCATATCACACAGAATATTATTTAAGAGTCTCTAATGATATACAACATAAAATTATCTAAGGATGTTAAAAATAATCATTCCCAGATTTTTAAAACAAGTTTGAATGTTGTTGGATTTTTATCTCTTGCTGGCACATGTCAATTTCTTCTTATTGATGTAGGTTTGTGTGTGTCTTACATTCTCCATCATCCTCTGGGACATAAAGTAGTTAAAGGGTCTCATATAATCCTTGGCATCTGAGAGAGACATTTGTTTCTTTCCCCCATCAGCTCAAGAAGCTAAAGCATTTGACCATTTTCACACATTTCCCCTAGGGATGCTGCAAGAAACAGGAGGATGAGATGGTTTTGTGTTTTGTTGTCTGCAAATGTTGCAAATCCCTTTCTGGCCAGAAAAAGAAAAAGTGGAAAGATAAATGAAATGACAGTGTAACTTGATGCTTAGCTCAGGTAATCTGTTGAGAGACAAAGAGAGGGATACTTATGCAAGTGCCTTAAGTCTTTGATAAGACCTATATAAACCTTTGTACCATTATCCCAACACTTAGCTCAATCTATTAGTGATATGCATTCCCTGCATATGAATGCAAAGAACTCACATCCTTATTTGGCTTCTGTAGAGAATGCATTTTACAGGATTCTAGATCATAAGGAGTTTAGTTGATAGAACTGAAAATGTTTCTCTTTTGACATGGAATCAAGAATGACTCTCTGACACATTCTTGATCATATCCCCAAGTAAGCACTGGTGTTCCCCATATAGATGGTGTGATGTGGTTTACAAAGGGGACAGAGCATGACACTCTTTAATCTAGTTCAAATGTTTTCTTTATTCCAGCATTAAAAACATTTTATTTGAAACTAAGGGACTTAATCTTAATGAAACCGCTACTAAAGTTTTTCCTAAAGTGTCTTTATCTCAACACTCGTTCCAGGAAACATGAGTTTACCACAGGCTCTGTGATGAAACAAATCTGTTAAATAAGAACATGGCATCATCTTCTGTTGAGCACTATGATCCTCTAGGATTTGCCACTGTACACAAAACCATACTGAAAGCTCTGGAAAGTCATTAAAAAAAAAGTTAAACAACAACAATATCAAAAATTATATTCTTTAGTACAAATTTTCCAAATTTAACTTGATTATGAATTTTTATGAATCTATTATTGTTCAAAGTTATAGTCCAACCACTAAAGCCAATGATGATGAAATTGAATAATTCTACCAACTGGACTGAGAACAACAAGGTCTTTGGTTTAAACCCACAAGCTGCTCCTTGGAAAGTCTACATAGGGTCATTAGTGAGTTGTAATTGACTTAATGGAAATCAACAACAACAACAACAATCAACTTCTTCAGTGTGAATTTGATCAAATGCATAATCAAGATGTACTGAACAATAATAGTTGGAAACAAAGGGGAAGGGTGAGTAGTTGGAAATATGGCCTTAATGATCAAAATGATGCTGGAGACTTCATGATAGAATATTGCAAGACCAATGACTTATTCATTGCAAAACCCTTTTCTTAAACAACATAAAAGGAGACTGATTAAGCAACAGACCTTGTTAGATGAAATGCAGAGGAATAAGACCGACTCATACTTTGGACGTATTGTCAGGAGGGACCAGTCGCTGGAGAAGGATATCATGTTTGGTAAGGTGGAAGGTCAGAGAAAAAGAGGAAGCCCCCCAGAGAGATGGATTGGCCAAGTGGCAGCATTGATGGACTCAAGCATGGCAACAGTAGTGAGGTTGGCCCAGGATCTGGCAGTGTTTCGTTCTGCTGTGCATAAGGTCGCTATGAGTCAGTACCGACTCGATGGCACCTAACAACAACAGTGGGAAAAGACAGTGGAATGTTCAATATTATCAGCCAGGGTTGATTATGGAACAGACTATCAATTTCTCATATGCAAGCTCAGTTTGAAGTCAAAGAAAATTAAAACAAGTCTATGACATGTGTCAAATTATAACCTTGAATATCCCACCTGAGCACTTGAATTATGGACCATCTCAAGCACAGAGTACATACACTAGACACTAATGACCAAAGCCCAGAAGAATTGTGGGGTGACATCATTAAAAACACAGGAAAAAAAGAAAAGACCAAAATGGATGTCACAGACTCTGAAACTTGCTTTCCAAAGTTTAAAACTGCTAAATGGAAGAAGTGAGGCAGTCAAACAGTTGAACAGATAATTTCAAAGTCGGGTATTATAATAAAATGTTCATAGACCCAGAAAACCAAAAGGGAAGAAACACTTATTACATCTCAAACTAAAAGAACTGAAGAAACAATTCAAGCCTGGACTTGCAATACTGAAGGATTCCATGTGCAAAATATTGAATGATATGGAAAGCATCAAAAGAAGATGGAGAGTACACCCAAAGTCATTGTAGCAAAAAGAAAGGGTCTATGTTCAACCATTTCAAGAAATAGCATATAATCAAGAACCCATGATACTAAAGGAAGAAATCCAAGTTGCAGTGAAAGTATGGCGAAAAAACAAAACTCCAGGAATTGACTAATTCAAATTGAAATCTATCAGTAACCGATGAAGCACTGGAGGTTCTCACTCATCTATGCCAAGTTATTTGGAAGACTGCTACCTGACCATCTGATTGGAAGAGATCTTTATTTATGCCCATTCCATCTCAATGGAAATCATCAAATCATATCATTAATATTACATGCAAGTAAAATTTAGTTGAGTATAATGCAAAATTGACTGCAACAATATACCAACAGGGAATGGCCATTAACTCAATTCAGATTCAGAAGAGAGATAGATCTTGGCTGAGAGCATATGCAAAATTTTGAACTACATAGATCATGAGATACTATGGATAAAATTGTGAATAATTGGTATTCCAGAACACCTGATTGTGCTCATGAGGAACCTTTACATAGTCCAAGAGGCAGTCATTTGAAAAGAACAAGGCGATACTAAGAGGTTTAAACTCAGGAAAGGTGTGCACCAGGGTTATATCCTTTCACCATAATTATTCAATCTGTATGCTGAGCAAATAATCTGAGAAACTGGATTATATGAAGAAGAGCATGGCATCAGGATTGGAGGAAGCCTCATTAACAACCTGCGATATACAGGTGATACAATCTTGTTTGCTGAGTATGAAGAGGACTTAAAATATTTGCTGATGAAGACCTAAGATTACAAATTATAGATTGCACCTCAATGTAAAGAGAACAGAAATTCTCAAACCTTGACCAATAAATAGCATCATCATAAATGGAGAAAAGATTGAAGTTGTGAAATACATCATTTTGCTTGAATTCACAATGAATACTCATGGAAGAGCAGTCAAGAAATCAAATGACTATTTGCCAACTTTGTTGCATAAATCCTCTTTAAAGGATTCAAGAGCAAATATATCAGTTTAAGGATTAAAATGTGCCTGATCTAAGCCATGGCATTTTCATTAGCCTCATATGCTTGTGAAAATTGGGCAATGGATGAGGTAGACCATAGAAAAACATTTTAGGTATGTTATTGGATAAGAATTTTAAAGTTCCATGGACTGCCAGAATAACAAACAAATCTGTGTTGGAAGGAGCAAAATCAAAATGTTCCTTAGAAGCAAGGAAGACATGACTCCATCTCTCATATTTCTGACATATCATGAGGAGGCATCATTTCCTGGAGAAGGACATTATTCTTGATAAAGACTAGGTTCAGTAAAAAACAAGAAGACTCCCAATGAGATGGATTAATGTGGTGGCAACAACAGTGGGATCAAGCACAACAGCAATTATGAGGATGGCACAGGACAGTGTTTTGTTTTGTTGTGCATAGAGTTGCTATGGCAACAACTTTCAATGTCATACTCCTTTGCTGCTGCTTCTGCTGCTGTATGATGTCAAGTTGGTCTGACACTTAGTGAACCTGAATAGGATTACTGAGGCTATAAATCATTATGGGAGCAGAAAATCTCATCTTTCTCTTGTAGAATGGTTCGTGGGTTCAAGCTTCTGACAGACGTGTAATCTAGCAGGGGACCATACTCCTCGACTGAAATGTAAATAGTCTTGGAAAGAGTCACTGAGGACTCATGCCTGGAGAGCAATGAGAGGAGTCTGAGTACAAAATCAGAACTCAACAGATTATTGTATTGTTCAGTTGTGGGGTGACTGCACACTATGCAAAGGATGTTAAGAAATGAGGAAACAGCTAAGACAAAATAAAAGATACAGAGAGGAAACTGTGAAGGCCCAGCAAGAGACATGGCCATATTAAACCTTCTTGTCTTATTGCTTTGACGAGGACTACTCTGAAAAGAGTGGCAACTTAAAAATAAAGGGCCATCTGTTCAACTTCTTCTAGTAAGAAGTTTTTGCTCTAGTCACCTTCACTTACATGTAATTTAGGCACTGCTGGAACATTATTATATTGTAGAATTCACTACTAATAAGGCAAACCATGAAGGGTCTTGATTTTTTTTCTCAATGAGAACTTATACTCTTGCTTATGACAATTTCATCTTAATGCATTCATGAGATAACTTCTTTCTTCCAAGCTAAGCAGTTAGTCTCTTTAGGGTTCTTTGACATGATATATAATGCTTAAATTTCTTAATAATTTTTCTTCTTGGGAATCTCCAGTTTCTCAGAGTCTATAGTTATTTCTCACATTCTCAATTCAATATAGTTGAATGTTACTACATATAAAACCAACTATATATATTTTTAAAGAATCAAGTATGTGTTGATCACTGTTCTCAAAAGTGTATTACATTAATATCCTCCAAAGTGCTATAAGCTAATGTGCTTGGGCCCATTTTAGAAATGAGGGACATAAAATTAACAAAATGTTAGCAGCCCAGTTACTAGGAAAAGTAAGACTGAACCCAGATGCTGTTGCTTGGAAACCCATAACATGGACCTTTTGCTAGTCTACTATTTAGGTGTAGTCTAACCACTATGCATAGGTTATTCAATTTCATACCCTGACTTAATGTTTTGAATAGTAGATCTTAATCAAAAGAATTAGTGAATAAATGACTGTGTGAATGAATAACAGCAACAGTAAAACATATCTATTCATGGACATCATAATGCAGAACAAAACCTAAAGAGTGAAAGGGAAGGACAAATGGACCATGTTACCTCAGTCTTCATGAAACTGAGACCAAAGAACTAGAACTAGATGATGCTTTGTTACTAATAGCTGTCTTCAAAGAAGATTACATTAGAAAGCCCTGGAGAGAGTGGAAGATAAATCTGGAAAAACTCAAAATTGTTAAAAAGACCAGGCTTACTGTATAAAGACTGGTAAAACACTGAAGTTATGGCCATTAGTCACCCATTAAGCCATGAACTGAACTCACCTACTTGGTTCAAATTTTACTCAAATAATGGAAAGGCCTAAAAGGTGAATAATAACATCAGGAGGACACTCACTCTTTCGAGTAAACAGTCATATGAGATCAAAAGAGCAGCATATGCCCAGGAATAAAGCTCAGAAGGCAAAAAGGGAGAGTAAGAAGGATGAATAGAAACAGTAAATGCAGGGAGGAAATGGGAAGAGTACATTGTGGGGATTGCAATTAATGTCACAAAGTAAAACGTGTAGGAATTGTTGAATGGAAAAGTAATTTACTATATTAATTTTTACCCAAATCACAATAAAAAGTTTTTAAAAAGGAAAAGAAATGTAGAAAAAAATTAACTACAATGCAAAGAGGAAAGGATATGTTCTTTTTTTAATTTTGAAAATATGCACAAAACCCCCATGTGATAAATTTGATTGGATGGACATGATTTGGTAGAGCCTGACCCCATGTATTCTTCTTTTAACGTCAGTTGAACCCCAAAGGCATCTTCGTGGAACTAAACTTCTTGTAATCCCAATTTGAAATTTGCAGGCATGATTTAAGATTACATTTTTTTCTTTCCCCAGAAAAAGATAAGTGAAATTTGGGTTAAATTAAAGAAAAGGTTCTATTGTCCATACAACACCTGGTTGATTACCCAGTACTTTTTATATATTTAAGTGTAAATTTCCATTTCTTTCTCTTCTTTTGTGTTCAACATGCTGAAGTCTATGTTAATGTTTCTCCTCTTGAATCCCTCCAGTGTTACCTAATTCTATCACTCATTTGATATTTAGTCATATTTACATTGTGATGTAACTTTCAGTGTCTTTTTATTGTTCCTTATTAGACTTTTACATTCAAGAATGCTTAATGATACTAATAATTCAGTCAACAAGTTTTCTGAATTTGATTTTTGGAGATATGATCTGGCAAATGATTTTCTACCCCTTCCAGTTGCTAAAGGAACTCCTCAAAGAACATCATCCTAATTAAATTTGCAGAATGTATCTTGGCTTACGGAGTAAATTGGAGATAATATTGACATTAAGATAATGCAGAATGCATGGCTTTCAATTCATACACAGTTACAGGCAAAGTGGCTGTGTGAATAGATCAACATGATGTTTTTCCAACATGAATTCAAGCAATGAACTAAATTTCATGCCAACTCTGTGGAAAGTTTCCTAATTCTATGCTGCAATATCTTACAGGAGGATGGGTTTATAATAAAGTCCCAGAGCTGCCACTACTGGTCCTCTAGGAATTCAGATTCTGGACAAAGGCCATTATCTTCCTGAAGGATCACCCACCATTCAGAGCAAAAGGTTCAGGGCACATGAATAATGCCATACTAGGACAGGAACATCCATGTTTCCAAGCTTACCAATTCCCATATGCCTCCCTTCCTACCTATTGTGGCAGGACTGTAGGAAGAAGCCAATTATTTCAGAAGGCTTTTGTTTTGCACTAAGGCAAGTTCTTTGACTGCTGCACATTAATTCTGGACTGTAGATATAACCACCATCTGTCTAGCTCTGTCTGTAAAATTTAACCCAAACAAAATAGCTCTAATCCACAAATTCTATCACTTTTAAGTAGAAAACAGATGAAGACTCATTTTGGATATTATTAACTATGACTCAAACAAGTAAAAGTCCTTACAATAAGACTATTGGATCTGATGCCATGGTGAAGATAGAAGAAGCACCTTGTAATGTGAGGACAAACCATCATGGCAATGTTTCAGGACAAGCCATTGGGACAACGACAAGTCATCGTGACAAAGATCTGAGTGAGATCTCAATGATATAAGAGCAAGGGTTTCTGCTCCAATAACATCCTAAAGGAAGAATTTTCATGGAAGAGGGGATGGAAAATGAGAATCTTGCAGAAAATAAGAAATATTTTCTGTGTTATAAATGTTCTAAATTATTTTTTAGTCACTAAATTAATCAAGCGCCAGTCAGGATAACAGAAACCATACTAGTTATTTAATCCATAGACCTGAACAGCAAATTAGTTAACAAAGTACTAGAAGAATGAAAAGATACAAAACAATCATTGAGGCAATGCAGAAGTCCATTTGTTGTTGTTGTTAAGTGCCGTCGAGTCGGTTCCGACCCATAGCGACCCTGTACAGGGTTTCCAAGGGTATAAATCTTTACGGGAGTAGAAAGCCTCATCTTTCTCCCGCGGAGCGGCTGGTAGTTTCGAACCGCTGACCTTAAGGTTCGCAGCCCGATTCATAACCACTACCCTACCAGAGCTCCTTGCAGAAGTTCATACTGTAGGGAAAATTTCCATTCCTAGGCACCAGGAACTAAGAGATGAGGTTGGGGCTCTTGGAATTTTAACACTAAGGGTAAACCACAGACTTGGAACCAGACTTCTAAAGAGGGGACACTGCCCATTGGTTGTTTCCATTGGTGAAAGGAGAGTGTCTGCCGCCCTGGCGCATCGACTTGTGTAATCTCTGAGGACTCACACAAGGCTGGACCTTCAAAGAAGATAAGCAACTGCTACAGAAACCGAATTGACTCCACGGCACACAGCCACCACCACAGAAACCAAATATTGGTGCGAGGTTAAGGCACAAAAACCAAGCAGGAGCTTCTTTTTCCTCCAGCCTTATTTTCTCTCTCTAGGTGCTACCAGGAGAGACACAAATGAGTTTAGAGCTGTGAGTTGTTACCTCAATTGCAACTCTTGGCGATTCTATGTATGAAGAAAAGAAATCACTAGGTTTTCAAAGTTGTGATTTTTCAAACGTGCATTGCCAGGCCTGTGTTCTAAGACCACTAGGTGAATTTGAACCACCAACCTAGCTGTTGAGTGATAACACATTTGTACCTTTCAGAGATTGTTACTAGATCCATCTGCTTCTTTACCAACAGGTCACTTTTTTTTCTGGTAAATTCGTGCTTGATATCTCTAAACATTTGACATAATTTTGTACATAATGATATAATTTTGTGCATTTGGTATAATTTTGTACATTTAATAAGCAGCATAGTCACAATGAGAGTCCTGGTGTGGTACTATGAGTTAATACGCTGGACTGCAAAGTCGGTTTGAACCGCAAGATTGGCAGTTCAAGCTCACCAGTCACTCCTCGGAAACTCTATATAGGGTCACTATGGGTCAGAACCGACTTGATGGCACTAACAACAACAACAACAACAAACATAGTCACAATGTATGAGTCTTAATGTGACTCTGTAGGATAAGTACTGGACAGCTAACTGCAAAGCTGGCAGTTCAAACCCACCAGTCACTTCTTGGAAACCCTACACAGAGTTGCCATGAGTCTGAACTTAACAATAATTTAGTTACAATGATAAATTTACTCTGACACTTCATATAATGGCACCTTGGGTATCAGCAGGCACAGGCATTATCCAAGTGGAAAGTGAGGTAAAGAAATATAAAATGACTGGATCAAGTACTCAAAACATGAGCCCAAATCTCTTTAGTTATCCAAGTCTCTTTACAAAACTCTTTCATCAATGGGCACTCAAGAGACAAAATTCAGGAAGGACAGGCCAACATGCATTTTGCAAGCAGATACCACATCCCCAAAGCCTAGTCTATTCATAAGTCCTCTACACCATTATATCCTTCAGTGAGTCCCTTATTTCTGTTTTGAGAAATAAAAAGGACTGTAATTACCACCAAGGTGCTTTCATAGATATCATCATTTGGAGTGTTGAGGCAGGAGAGCTGAGAGCTTCCTGCACATTCAGTTTGATAAGTAGGAAACTTGAGTCTCTAACTCTCTGGCCACTCACATGAATCACTTAACAAGTACATGGAAGGGAGATGGAGAGTAAATAGCCTATCAGAGGATCAATCCATACATTTGGTTCTCATGCCATTGTACTAAAATTATTCTTTTTATTTTTGACATTCTATTTAAAAAGTCTATTAAATCACAATGCTCAAAGTAGAGAAAAATATCCCTCTGTGCTCTCATGTAAAGTACCAAAAAGTACAAATGGCATTTAGGATGCCTGACTAGACTTCTTTTCCTTTTTTTTTTGGTAGAAAACGATATCAAAAAGTTTAGCCATGTCAAAAATTAACTTTCCAGGAAAAAAAAAAAAGTGACATATTGTAAAAAAGCACAGAAATCCAGTAGAGAGGACAGTTTTTTTGTTTGTTTGTTTGTTTTTAATCTATTTATCTTTTCCTTCACTTAGTACTATTTACATATTCTCTAATCTTACAGCAGAGACCTTTTAAATGTATCAGTAGGTCAATAAATCCATGCTGTTAACGTGATGGTACTTAACTCAGTCTTTATGGAAAAGTTCCCTTGGATGGTGTATTATATTGCTATAAATGCTGCTGTTGAAGCGATTTATACCTATCGATTGGTACTTTTAACATGTTGATCAGTCTAACAAATAAGGAGGTTTTGTATACTTGTGTACAGCCTGAATCTGTTCACATTAAGGAACTGGATCAAAATAGCTCTCTTGTTATTTTCTTTCCTTGCTGTTCTACAGTGCTGGCTCACATCTCTGGGTGTTACCATTCTCTTTCAAATGTAACTCTACCAAACAACTCCATGGTATGAAGGTCCACTTTATAGCCCAGGTCCTGTATAAGGTCCTGGATATAATCGACTACACTTTCTCTTTATTTAAGGCCCTTTCAGTAGCTTGGGAAATTTTCTGCTTTAAGTAGGCAGCATTGCCATCAACGTAGAGTCCCTGGAGCTTTGGGGAGCCCTCAAAACCTTCTAACAACTGACCTATTTCATGTTTGTGGGACTTTGGGCCCATCACTTGACCTGATTCACCAGTTTCCACAGGCTTATGCATCAATAGCCTGTCTTGTGATCTGCTGATTTGGGTTTCTAGACTCCAGAGACTATGTGGGTAAGAAAATTCTTCAGAATAATCTCTAAACTATTGTTTGAGGACTTGCCAGACTCCACAATTGTGACCAAGCTACCATGTGGAATGCAAGGAGGTACCAACTTTATCTATGAGCAAGTAGCCTCTTTTCCCATAGGTCCTATCCTGGAACCACCTGAAAAGCTGCTGGACCCCACTGCCACATGGACAATGCCCTATGAATAACTTTCTGGTGACCAGCAAAAGCCTGCTTGGTTCTTGCATGAGTTTCAGGATACATGGACAACACACGATGTGGAAAGCTGCTGCATTAAGACCAGCAGACGGAAAAACCCTGATTGAAGATGATCTGAACAGGTCAGTTCAATGGACTGAAACGGCATGCTGTCTTCCTAGCTGTAGTGAAAGAATTGGACAATGGTGAGAGCCCCTGTGTTTGGAGTTTTACTGATTGATGGGTAGTGGCCAAAAGCCTGACTACACGGTCAGGTAAATGGGCAACAGAATATTGGGCTATTAAAGGAGCTCTGGTAGCATAGTGGTTACGAATCGGGCTGGAACCTTAAGGTCAGCGGTTTGAAACTACCAGTCGCTCCACGGGAGAAAGATGAGGCTTTCTACTCCCGTAAGGATTTACACCCTCGGAAACTCTGTACAGGGTCGCTATGGGTCGGAACCGACTCAAAGGCACTTAACAACAACAACAAAGGAACATCGTAAGGGACAAGGACCTATGAAAAGTACTCAGGAAATGTAAAGTGCACATCATAGAAGGACATGTAAATGCCTTTCAGAAGAACCCTCTTCCTTGAACAGAAGGTGATTGGAATTGGCAAGTGGACATGTTTGTATGCTCCCTTGAGGTGGCCAATTTGGTTTATGAAATGAGTGGACATTGGAATGCTGCTGAAGCTAGACATATATATCCCTCTTGCACCCTCTGGGACACAAAAAAACAATAAGGACTACTGTCTTCCAGCCAGGAAGACAGAAGTTACAGATGGCATAAATCATAAAGGGCAGATTGCCCACAGGGAAGGCCCTGTACACAGCTAATGCTTCAAGCCTAGGAGCAGAAGGAAGCAGGAGTGATCCCTTAACAAGAGACTATAACTAAAACCCTGAACCTGTATTTCAGAATTCCCAAGAGCTTGATGGGATGGATTGTAACTTCCTCCCATCTGGAAAAGTTGGGATTGATAGTGAATAGTACTGTATTACCTAGTGTTCACGATAGCCTACTACTGTTTTTTGTTTGCTTTTTTTAAAGGGCTCCAGTAATGTGGTTTTAGTTGGGTAATATTTCCCAAACATGATTGAATCTCAGATTCATACACTGCTAGAATTTGAAGTGGTTGACACTGTCTTCAATGATCTTGGTTGCTCTGTGGGCCACTGGGCATTTAAACATGATGCTGGTGAGCTTTATCTAGCCCTTTTCCCAGCTTATCAGTCACACATGGTTCTTGTCCTTGTAACTAAAACACCCTTCCCAGCTCTAACCCCAGCACAGACTAGTCCACACTGGGAAGCTTCAGAAAGAAGGATCTGTGTGTGTGTTTAGAGGTATCCCGGGAATCCTTGGACATAATCTGGGTCCTGCATCAAATTCATGGGTAGCTTTAGCTCTTGATTTCCTTGGTTCTGCCTTTGACCAGATTTCTTTGCTTTAGAATTGGATTATACTTTCCTGCCTCCATGTAGCTTACTGTATCTGTCAGGCTGGGCTAGGTGGTAGCATAGTAACAGCAAGCAAACAGTCTCCATGGTTAACATGGATTAGCAAGGAGGGCTCTGCTCCTCATGGTTGTATAGGACCTGACTGATCGACAAATCACCATCTCTCACAGGGCCAGTTGCCACTGATCTTCTTTTTTTTTTAATATTAACTGGAATGGGTGACCCAATTTGATTTTTTTGTTATTTAAATGTTTTATTGTGAATTAATGTCCAAGTTGCCCATCCCTATCTATCCTGTGTATCAAGGGGGCGGGGATGATCCTTGATGTAAAGATTTGTTCCCTCTTTTGAACTACTGCATCCATAGGTGTAGGTCAAGTTCATCAAAGTGTATCAGATTATGCTTTTTTTCCTCTTCTTTCTTCTTCTAGTTAAGCTCTGACCATCCAGTCATTGAAGCCCGGTTAAGTGGACGTTATTTGCAAGTGTGGGTGTTCTTGTGCATATGCCCTCACCTCTTATCAGCTGGATGCTTCACTCTCCACTCTAGTCCTCTGTTACTATGTCCCTGTCTCTGGGCCCAGGAGTCCCCAGGTCTTGCCATACTGCTGGTCAACCAGTTCACAGGAGTCTCTTGAATGTGGTAGGACATAGCTCGCAGCTTCATTGTTGTTTTTCCCTCATGTACCCTTATCAGTGACCGACGTGGTTACCAGTCAGAGTGCATGTCTGCTCATGTATTCCCCTTGAGTCTTAGTCTTGGAAGAGGGTTTGCCCTGAGGGTACCCCACCATTTGCCATTGGGTGAGCAACTTGCTTGTTCTTTTAGTAGTCAGTTGGACTGCTGTTATTATTTTGTACTTTTCCTGTGGGTCTTTCTTTCGAGAAGTATCTTCTGTTCTTTTAGCTGCCCTAGGCTGGTTAGCCTACTACTCTTGTATTTGAGTTACCCCACACTCCTGGTGTGACACTGTATGATCAGTACTGTACTGTGAATCAGAAGGTTGGCGGTTCAAACTCACCAGTTGCTCCTCAGAAACCCTATACAGGGTCGCTATGAATCAGAATTGATTCAGAAGCACTTACCACAACAATACCCAACACGAATAGAGTGAAATAAGAGTGAAGCACTTTATATACTGGTCTTGTTAAAAGAAAATTGGACTAGCATAGCAGCTGACCCTGATGTCTCTTCCCAAGGTGTAAAAGTTTGGATAAAAATAAATAATAAATGGAAAGACGGAAAAATAATAGATGAAGGGCCAAAAAGGATGAAGGAAATACAATCTTTTGGAGAACTTGACCAGACGGACACAAACAGCAGACCTGAATGAGTAGTACCAGAGCAGGCTCACCCATAGAACTCTGAAGGAATCATTATTAATTACTGGTTTGAACAGATCAAATGATTAGAAGTGGGAAATTAATCCTCCAAGTATGAACTGACAGATGATTAGAAAGGTCATGGTATTACTTTCCAGCCCAATTTCTCCATTCTGTGACGTATTTTAAATCCTAGCCTCTTTTCTTATGACTATGGAGCCATTTTGAAGTGAGTTATTAATGAGGCAAGATGAAGATGGAATGAAGAGGTAAGAGTCATGATGGAATTAAGAATGTCCCACTTTACTAAAGGCTGTGAGTCAAGTCACTACCCTTAGTGTCCCTTCTGGGCATGGTCTGACTCCATTTGATAGAACTTCATTGGAAAGGCTCTCTCTCTTGCCCTGGATCTTGTATATGACTCATTACATTTGATTTCCAGTTCTTGTGATTTTGACGTGTCACCTGACCTAATTCACCGGCTCCCAGAACCTTGTGCAGCCTGCCTTCTGACCTGCTGATTTGGTTTCTTCTGCTCCTGAGACTATGTGGGTGAGAGGATTCTTCTAGACTCAACTTTGAATTATGGATTTGGGACTTGCTAGCCTGCACAATTGTGTGAGCCAATTTCTTTGAAAATTGTGAGTTTTGTGAGATGTTGCAGCATGTTGCATACAGAAGAGAATGATATGTAGGGGCACCCTTACCCCCCATGAAACAACGAAAATTTTTGGTTGGTTGCCTGGTTCTGTAAAAGTGACTCATGACTATTAGTAGGGAAGGGCATGAAAAGAGCACTTGAGATGTTTTAAATAGATTGCCTAGAGTAAGATTCATCTAATGCTACTGTCTCAATAAGATAAGCACTGGACTACAAACCACAAGGCCTGTGGTGTGAGCCCACCAGCCCTTCCACAGGAGAAAGATGAGACCTTCTGCTCCTGTAAACATTGTCCATGGGAGGAGCAGTTGATGTGGCACTGTAGGATTAGCATTGGACTTTGAACCAAAAGGTTGAATGTTCAAATTTACCAGCTACTCCTCAGAAACCCTATACAAGATCACTATGAATTGAAACCTACTTGACAGCACTTAACAACAACACAACAATAACAAATATTTAAAGTCTCAGAAACCCTATACAGGGTTGCTATGAGTCAGAACCAACTCAAGGAAATGGATGGAATAGCAGCATTCAGTTGTTTATTATTATTACTGTCTCATAATTGTTTACTGTGTCTTGCTCTTGTACTATGTGTTCCTTAGAACCCAAGAAAGAGTTGCCATTTCATTTCTATCATCCATCTCCTATCAAGCAAACTAACTATGCATTAGTACAAGGGATATTCTCAATATTTCACTGCATGAGTCTCCTTTATTTTGGATACCACTTTACAAATTTCAATGCAATTCTATAAACATTATCACCTTGAATAATCAGGGAGCCCTGAGAGATATTATAATTTCTTTGTAGTTAAATAAAGAAACTAAGGCTTTAATAGGTTAATGGGATAGTGTTATCATAAGTCAAATTCATCATCAATAACTAACAACAGAATTAAATATTCAAATCTCTAAAAATAAATCCAAAGGTGCTTTGGTATAAATTTTGGGTTATGTCTCTCTATGTCACAACAGACTCCATGGCACTCAACAACAATGACAACAAATGTTTATCTTAGAAGAGATTCATTGAATGAATTCTAAATAAATGTGCAGCATGGGTGGAAGGGGAGGAAGGTGCTGAATATTCTTAAAGTGTGGTTTTATAATTACCTTCAGAAAAATTTTCTATATTTTGTTTCTTTAAAATTCAGATATTCAAGGTTCCATGCAATTGGATGAATCTCTTGATGCATGGCCTAAAGATCAACATTCTGTATCAAAATTTACTGATATAGCAAACCTCAGTAATTCAGGAGATTCCATTTGTTACTTTATGGGTCCAAAGTGTAAAGGAGGACTGTACTTACAATTCTATTACTTAGAACAAACTTTCTGAATTTTCATTTTTTTAGTTTATGTCCTTCCTCACTTACAAGAATCATTTCCATGGAGTGGTTATAACATAGATATAAACCCTTTCTTTAAAAAAACCCTCATCAGTCCATTTAACTGTATCTATCAAGCCCTAAGGAATAAATAATGTGAGAGGTTGGTACATGGAGAAGTAGGACAGGAAGCCATAAGTGGCAAAGTATTGTATTTTACCAATGCCATTCATAGGCATACAACTTTTTTTTTTCTGAGTATGCACTCATTTTTGTTGTTGTATTTGGTGACATATTTAAAGAAACTAGTGGGTGTTGTTCTTTGCCACAAAATTGATTCAGACTCAGGCTAACTGCATGTGTGCAGAAGAGAATTGCTCCACAGCATTTTCAAACCTCTTACTTTCCAGAACCAGATTATCAAGCTTGTCTTCCAAGGCTTGGGCCATGCAATCACTTTCAATGGAAATTCTTCCTTATTCCCCTTCTGCATACATGTGCTCAATGGCAATTTGGGATAAAACTAGCATCATTACTAAACATGCAGTTCCTGTGATATGGGTAGTGCTTTCCTTCAAGAGCAAATTCAGAAAGAACTTTCTACCATCATAGATGCTTGGGAGTGTCGCCATTAGAAATAAATAGCTAGGTAAGCTTGGATGAGACACATGTAAAGTGCAGGGGGGTTAGGAAAGTTTGCTGTGATGAAGAAGGACAACAAGAGCTGAGAAGAACAAGAGAACCACTATGGTCCTAAGGACTCCTGACTACCTAAGCCAGGGACAATACATAAATAACACCAACTCCTATTAAAATGCATCAATAATATCCCAAATGTGCCATCTTCTTAACTATTTACATATGTATCCACACATGCATGCACATATCAATATAATCTTATTGTTTATTTCAAAAGCGATAATTCATTCAACAGATATTTTTTGAGAGCCTACAGACAGCTCCCAAACATACAATTCCCTTCATGTTTAACTTATTCTTTTTCATTTTCATTTCCTTCCTTCTTTTGTTTCTGAGTCGTAGGACATGATGTATGGACTAAAGTAGGTTATATCGGACTAAATAACCAGCTCTAGTTCCAATCATGTATACAATGCTTATTATTTGGGAGGGTTCCACCCACTAACAACTCTGGCTTTAGAATATATTGTTTTCAGTGCTCTTCTGACATCACTCAGGCATGCTGATTGTACACAAACAAATATGCCTGGGCTTGATAAGGCTCAATTGTATATAAGCTCAAGTTCTTCTTTGCTATTATGTTTAAACAAAAATAACTGTGTTATTTTCAGATCCAGTCAGACCACAAGAAAAGCTACTAATTCTTGCCAAATAGCAAAGGACAAACTGGTAACAACACAGGAGGAAAAACAAAACTTATTTTCCCTTTTACAACAGACCAAACGAAGAATCCGGTTTGAAGACAGTGCTTGGTCAACTGGGCTGTGGTGGAAGGCAGTTCCCCTCTGCCTCTATCCTCTCTCACCAGAAAACAACCCTTACAAATACCTGATGGTGCTGACCTTGGAATCAGCACACTGGTGCCTTGAAGGTCATCTAATCTAAACCCTCACTGCATGGGTGTCTCAAATTATACTTTTCCAGCAGAGTTCACTGTGCTAATGGAAATTTAGACTGAAATACATATATATTTTTTTTATTTCCAGACCTAGTCACTCTGAAATTTCTACCCCATTGATTCTGTATATCCTCAGTCTAGAATGTTCTCTAAATATGCTGTTCTCATCGAGTCTTATGCTTTTAGGAAGTTACTAAGGTATGCGCCTTGATGGGACACACTCTAGGAAGAAAGAACTAGCAATCACAGTACAAGATAACAGAAAACATAAAAAGAAAGAAAGGGAAGGAAAAGCTTGTTTTAGGTTAGGAAAGACTTGATATTGACTCAAAATAATCCTATGTATTTCAGAGTCGAACTATGTTTCATATTGTTTTCATGGCTGTTACCGTTCAAAATCAGATCACTTTTCTTCAGAGGGTACCTCTGGGTGAGTTCGAACTACCAACCATTTCATTAGTCTATGAGCCTTTAATTGTTTCCTCCACCCATGTACTTCATATTAAACAATGCTATGTGCAAGTAGTTAAGTTGACCAAGGAGGGAAGCATAAGGATTAGAGTTCCTATACCTTGTCCTTACTGTAAGCACACTGAATACTAAGCAGCCATGCTATGGACTAGCATCCTCTGTGTATGTCATATTGCATTAGTCACTACAGAGAAGCCTGTAGAGACACAGAAAGAATGTATTACAAATGCAACAGAAGGTACTGAGAAATAGATGAGAGATGGCCAGTGGGTGCTAGCGGTCTAAAGACGCAGAGGAGGAGATGGCCAAGGGGCAAGAATGGTTGAAAGATCCAATACATTGATTCTTCAAGGACAGATGTTTAGCTTCTACTGAAGGGGAGGAAAAGATTTCCTAAGAAGGAATGCAAGCAAAGAGATGCATGTGGGAGTGAGCAAGTGATTCCATTCAGGAATTTCTGAATGCTTACTCTAATTGGAAGGCAAGTTCCTGAATTTCTCAAGGTGAATTTGTTGTATGTTAAATGCCATTGAGTCAGTTCAGACTCAAAGCTATCCTGTATGTTGTTGTTGTTGTTGTCAGGTGCCATCGAGTCGGAACTGACTCATAGCGACCCCATGTACAATAGAACGAAACAATGTCCGATCCTGGGCCAACTTAACTACCGCTGTCACTTGAGTCCATCAATGATGCTACCTGGCCAATCCATCTCGTTAGGGGTCTTCCTCTTTTTCTCTGACCCTCCACCTTACCCAGCATGACATCCTTCTCCAGCGACTATTTCCTCCGGACAATATGTCCAAAGTATGAGAGACGAAGCTTAGCCATCCTGGTCTCCAAGGAGCACTTTGGCTGCACTTCTTCCAAAACAGATCTATTGGTTCTTTTGGCAGTCCATGGCACTTTCAGTATTCTCCTCCAACACCACAACTCAAAGGCATCAATTCTTCTACAATCTTCCTTATTCACTGTCCAGCTTTCACATCCATATGAGGCTATTGAAAACACCATGGCCTGGGTCAGGTGCACCTTAGTCCTCAAGCTGACATCTCTGCTCTTCAACACTTTAAAAAGTTCCTGTGCAGCAGATTTGCCCAATGCAATACGTCGTCTGATCTCTTGACTGCTGCTTCCATGAGTGTTGATAGTTGATCCAAGAAAAATGAAGTCCTTGACAACTTCAATCTTTTCTCCATTAAGAATGTTGTTTATTGGTCCAGTGGTGAGGATTTTTGTTTTCTTGACACTGAGATGTAATCCATATCGAAGGCTGTGCTCTTTGATCTTCATAAGTAAATGTTTCAAGTCCTCTTCACTTTCAACAAGCAAGGTTGTATCATCTGCATATCACAGGTTGTTAATGAGTCTTCCTCCAATCCTGACGCCACGTTTTTCTCCATAGAACCCAGCTTCTCGTATTATTTGCTCAGCATACAGGTTGAATAAGTATGGTGAAAGAATACAACCCTGTCTCACACCTTTCCCAATTTTAAAACATTCAATGTTCCCATGTTCTGTTCAAACAACTGCTTCTTGGTCTAGGTACAGATTTCTCAGAAGTACAATTAAGTGTTCTGGAATACTCATACTTCTCAATGTTTTCGATAGCTTGTCATGATCCACACAATCGAAAGCCTTTGTGTAGTCAATAAAGCACAGGTAAACATCCTTCTGGTATTCTCTGCTTTCAGCCAAGATCCATCGGACATCAGCAATGATATCTCTCGTTCCACGGCCTCTTCTGAATCCAGCTTGAACCTCTGGAAGTTCTCTGTCAATGTATGATTGTAGCCGTATAAGGTTTTCAAAAAACAGCTGGTGGATTTGAACTTCTGACCCTGTAGTTAGCCATCCAGTGCTTAAGCACCACACCAGGATTCCTAATGGTAAATGTTTTTGTTAAGTGCTGTCAAATCGGTTCCGACTCTTAGCAACCACATATAGGGTTTTTGAGGAGTGACTGGTGATTTTGAACCACCAACCTTGTGGTTCAAACTGACCTTGCCCAGTTTTTATCTTACATAACTACACTAAGACTCTGTTTTAAAAATTTAAAAACAAGAACAACAAAATATCTTAAGTCCAGATACAAACAGTCTTCACTGCATTAGGGGGAAATCCTCAAGAAGTTTGCTGCCTCTGGGGATTTAAAGTATTTCTTTCCCCAGACTTTAGGAGCTGTTTAGACAGATATGAAACTTGTCTCCTCCACACAGCCATCCCCCTAATGGGCTGCCTCAGGTCTCCAGTGGCTACCTCTTGGTATGTAGAGATTTCCGTCTCTTTCTCCACACCAATTTTCACATCCCAGCTGCCAAGAAGGGGGTGCAATTAATGTTACTGCTGACAGTTATTTCAGTTTGGGTCCATGCCCCTGGGACGAGAACTCTCTCTGGAATACTGAAGAGTTGTATCTGAGCATGCCATAAAAAGTTAAGGGCTGCTTTTTTTTTTTTTTTTTTCCCCTCTAACTAACATAACAACTGCTAAGGGATGATGTCTCCAAAGATGCATCTATCTTTCCCTTTTAATTTATTTTAAAAATCATTAATCAGTATATAGCATGTGCCTAAGCATTTGCTAAATGTTGTGGAGGGGAGAGTGGTGGCGTTCTGTCACATTGGTTCTGTCTCATAGTGACCCTGTAGAGGGTTTCTGAGACTGCAAATCTTTATGGGAGCAGAAAGCCTCATCTGTCTACCAACGCATGACTGGTAGATTCTAACTGCTGACCTTGTGGTTACAAGTCCAGGTCATAATCCACTACATTAAAAGGACTCCTTGTTGAGTGGATAAAAGAAAAAAAAATTAAAGCTATGGAACCTTTCTCCGGGGAATTAGAAGTCCAGTTTGAAGACCAAGCAGTCAATGATGGTGCAAAGCTTCAATCAGGGTAGATGCTTTAAAATTCTTAATTGAATAAGTCATTGGAGAGAATCTGAAAGAAGCATTTGGCTATAAAAATATTTTAAAGACAAAATGTTTCACAGTAAATTTATGTAATGTGAAAATATTATCTCCTAGCTCTGTCTGCCTCTTCTTCTATCCCTCTTTCTTCATCTCTGTCTCTCTGCCACTCACCTACTCTCACATCTCTTTCCCTCTCTCTTTCTTTTCCCTACTCTATCGCTCCCTTCGGCCCCTCTTAGTCCCTCCCTTCATTCTCTGTCTCTGTCTCTATCTTATTTTTCTTGGTATTGGTTCTCTTATTACATCAGCTCTTAAAGAGAGAAAAAATACTGCAGTTTTCTTTCCCATTGTATAAGCCACACATGCCGGTTTTGCTGAGAAACAGATAAGTACAATTAGTTTGTACCTCACGTCTAGTTATTACTCCGCCAAGCTGCTGAAGCTTTACATTTTCACGTAACACTGCTGTACATATCTCCTTTTTTAATTATTTCTACAGGTTTTAATTTGTAAACTGTCATGTGAGATTTGGGGTTGTATTTTGCTAGAATAACTGATACGATTGCAGAAGCAAATTACAGTTATACCTGAAGCTTTTTTTTCCAACAAAAAATTATTACATATTTCTAATGTTAGGAGGAAAAACTCTCTAGAACAAGCTTCTAAGCAAACACAACAATTCTGGTCTCCTTAAAATTGATATATTCAATTAAATGCTTACAATCTGGTTAGTTTTCAATAAATAGCATTTAAAACGGAACGCCTCACTGTTATAAGCATGACACCAGGTAATGAAGCTTGTATCATTGTTGCTCTCAAGATTTTCATCCAGTAATATCCAACTTCAAAACTCCTATCTTAGAGCTCAGAAAGCAATTTGACTCACATTAGAGTTCTCTTGCAATAAATATTATCATGATTTTAACTTGATATTCCTGTAATAAAACCCTTTAATTCAGATCCCACTGAGCTGAGAAACGGTGGGCTTGCAATTTGATATAAAACAAACAAATCCCTTCCATAGAGATATGGAGGAATGTGGCAGTTAGAGATGATATCCTTTACTAAAGCATGAAGAACCAAGCTTACTTTAAGATGTATTAACAGCTATTGTGTTTGGAAAACCCAAAGCATTCAGTCACACACTCAAACAGTTAAATATTACTTTTAACAATAATTATTTATAAAATATATATTTGCTATGCATAAGCACATATATTGTTCTTAAGTGCTGTCAAGTTGGTTCAACTCATAGTGACCCTTTGCAGTCCAGTGCACTATCATGCAGCGCCACACCAGGCCTCCAGACATACATATGTTGTTGCTGTTAAGTGCTATTGAGTTTGTTCTGACTCATAGCAACCCTGTACAGTGTTCCTGAGGAGCAGCTGGTGAGTTTAAACTGCCTACCTTGTGGTTCAAAATGGCCTTGCAGTCCAGTGCATTAACCCACAGCGCCACACCAGGACTATTATATGTTGTTGTTGTGAAGTGCCATCAAGTCAGTTCCAATCCATAGCGACCCTGTATAGGGTTTCCCAGGAGCAGCTGGTGAGCTTGAACTGTCAACCTTGCAGTTCAAATGGCTTTGCGGTCTTGCACATTAACCCACAGTGCCACACCAGGACTCAAGAACTCCTATATAGGTATGTATAAACAAGTTTTATATATACAGTATTGTTAAATGTCACTGAGTAGATTCTGACTCATATCGATCCTGTATAGGTTTCTGAGAGTGGAAATCTTTGTGAGAGCAGAAAACCTCACCTTTCTCCCAAGGAGTGGCTAACGGGATTCAGTCACAAACCTTGGAGTTTGAAGTCCAATGCTTATCCTACAGAGCCACCATGCTCCCCTTGTTGTTGTTACATGTAGCCAAGCTGGTTCAGACTAGAAACATAGAAATCCTATCTATGGTTTCTGAGGAGTTACTGGTGGGTTTAAACCACTGACCTGACTGTTCACAGTCCAGTGCTTATCTTACCTCACCACACCAGGACTCCATATATA
>NW_006408533.1:20658488-20659141 GCF_000296735.1 Chrysochloris asiatica
ATCAGCACTTTGAAACTACCAGCTGTTTCACAGGAGAATGATGAGGCTTTCTGTTCCCATAAAGATTTACAGCCTTGGAAACCCTGTACAGGGTCGCTATGAGTCAGAACTGACTCCATAGCACATAACAACAACAATATATATATATTTGTTATTGTTCAGTGCCATTAAGTCAGTTTCGACTCATTTGTTGTTGTTAGGTGCCATCAAGTTCATACTGATTCATAGTGACCCTACGAATAACAGAACGAAACACTGCCTAGTCCTGCACCAACCTCACAGTGTTGGCATGCTTGAGCCCATTGATGCTGCCACTTTGCCAATCCATCTTGTTGAGGGTCTTCCTCTTTTTCTCTGACCTCTACCTTACCAAACATTATATCCCTCTCCAGTGACTGGTCCCTCCTGATAATATGTCCAAAGTGTGAGAAACTAAGTTTGGCCATCCTGACCTCCAAGGAGTACTCTGGCTGCACATCTTCCAACACTGATCTGTTTGTTCTATGTGTAGCCCGTTGTACTTTCAATATTCTCCTCCAACACCATAACTGAAATACATACTCATAGTGACCCTATATAGAGTTTCTGAGGAGCAACTGGTGGTTTTGAACTGCCAACCTTGAGATTCAAACCAATCTTTTGGTCTAGGTCTA
>NW_006408533.1:20659241-20679425 GCF_000296735.1 Chrysochloris asiatica
ATATATTTGGTAATTGCAAATTACTTCTAGCTAATCAATACTATATGTGTTAAATAATTCTAATGAGCTGTATGTCGGAAAGATTAAGGTCCAGCTATCATAAGTACTCGAAAATAATAGAACTGAATCAAACTGCCCATGAATCTGACTTCATTAATTCCGTATGTCTTGCCCTCTAACTAGACTGAATTGATGTTTTTGTTCTGCTGCATTTAATCAAATCTCGGAGAAGCAAGGAAGAGGACAGGGTGGAGAAGAAGTGAAACAGGCAACTTTTACTTAATATTATAAATGAGAAGTTGCAACTGTCAATTCTCATTGACATTTTCCCATACTCTGCTTAATTAGTGCATTTATTGCCATAAACAAAGTATGTGTCTACTTGCTAAGTAAAAACTGGAAAAATAACCGTGTAATCTCAAAGTTACTTCCCAACAGATGTTAATTAGTAATGTCATAAATGTTTAAATTTATGAGTAGCTGTTCTGGCAGTCCTGGTGTGGTGCTGTAGGATAAGTGCTGGATTGCTAACCATAAGATCAGAGGTTCAAACTCACAAGCTACTCCTTGGAAACTCTATACAGAGTCAGAACCAACTCAATGGCATATAACAACAACAGTGATTCTGGGTATGGAGTCTTGGTGTGGCACTGTAGGATAAGCACTGGATTGCTAACAGCAAAGTCAGCAGTTCAAACCAGCTACTCCTTGGAAAGCCTACACAAGGTTACTGTAGGTTGGAACTGAAGGCACTTAACAACAACATTCTGAGTAAGGGACTGTGAATTACCTTAAGTTGAAAACCATGGAACTGCCCCCAAAGAAGAACTACTGGAATATTTAAACAGGGTCAGAGATTGATTTTATTGTTATTTTTGCAAGGCATATCTGATCACAATATGGGTTGGAGTGCAGGAGAGCCTGGCACAGGTAACTGTTTTAATGGTCCAGAGATAACTGATGGTCTGAATGAGGAGAAAGGTTGAGGATAATGGAGAGAGCCTGAGATTGGGGAGAAGCGAGATACTGCATAGACATTAATGCCTTACTCATATGAGGAATAAAGGAAGACTTGTCAGGAAGACAGAAAGAGCGATGACCTGACCTCTCTGCCCTAGCAAGTTTGCAGCATAAAGCAAGAGGAAAGTTCATGAAATTATTTCAGTCACTGAGTACTAGCTCTGAACGATAAACATTGGACTGTGAACTAAAAGGTCAGAAGTTCAAGCCCACCAGCTACTCGGTGAAAGGAAAATGAGGTTTAATTCTCCTGAAAAGATTTACAGCCTCGGAAACCCTATACAGGGTTACTATGTGTCGGAACCAACTTCATGGCACTTAACAACAACAACAACATATATTATATACTTACTTAGAAAAGGTAACCAACAAATGAAGACATTTAATTGGGTTCTAGATTGTAAGGTTGAAAACTACAGGAATTGTACAAATGCATCAGAGAAAGCAATTGCTTGGGGTGACAGAATCAGAAGGAAATTCATGTAAGAGCTGAGTGTTTAGTTACAATGCAGCCTTCTGGGCAAAGTTGAATGTAGAGAATAAAGAAGAGGTTTAGAATATGGTACACCTGGACATGAATTCGGACCCTTCTTTCATAGATGCCCCTGATCTTTTACTTATTATGAACAAACAAAACTAATTTACTGTCATAGAATCAACTTTGACTCAGAGTGATACTGTATAGGGCTTCTGAGGCTGTAAATCTCCATGAGAGCAGAAAGCCTCATCTTTCTCCCACAGAGCAACTGGTGGGTTTGAACTGCTATCCCTGAGGCTAGCAGTCTAGTGCTTTTTACTACAGTGCCATTGAGACTGTTTCTATTATGAACAGCAGCTCTATAAATGAAAAAAGAACAATTGTTTTGTTAGAATAGTTGTAATAGAGAAAGAAAGCTTATACCAGATTAAAGATACAGCGGGTTAGGCTGTTAACAGTTTGATTGAGAAGTCCAGAGAAAGAAGCATGAGCTTGCCTAATTATATGTACTTTTTGGTATATAGATTATATTTCAATAGAAAGATGAAAAAGTGTTTTGCAGTGGTGATGATAAATTGCATGGTCTTTCAGAAAAGCAGAGACCAACACTTACAGATCACCATATAGCTTTGTACCTAATGAGATAGGCTAATTGTAACTGTAACAAGTACATTTTCTAACCATTTCAGCTCCGTTCATATCTCCTTTTAATGCCCACTATAGTTCAAATCATATCCAATGGCCAATGTTCATAAGTGCTGTTAAATTGATTTTTACTATTTAAAAAAATAAGGAAGATAACATGGGATAGAAGTAAAGAGTAAAAACAAATGAATTTCATCATTAATCCATGATACTACCTTTTTAAAGTGCTAAATTCTAGAAGTTTGCTAAATGGCCAAGGGGCATCAGTTTGGTGCTTATTCTATCCATATCCTACTGGAAATGTCTTAAAAAGTGCATTCCATGAGTTTCAATGACTTACTTGCTCACTCATCTCATTGTCTGACAGGCTCTTTGTCTTTCTTTTTCTTCCATCTAACAAATGTAAAATCCCCAGGGTTTTCTATACATATCCTTTTTGAAAATGTTTGTTTCTGTTCATATGTGGATATGTGTTTCTCTAAAACATAGTCAGAACCCATTAGAATATGTTGTCAGAGTCAGTGGTAGGATTCTGTGTCATTTCCCTTTCTGCTTGAAAAATAGCATTTTGAAAAAAATATTTTTCATGTACAACATTTTTCTCCCTATTCACTTTGATAGCACCACCTGCTTTGGGAAATACATATTTTCCACCAACCACTCAAATGAACTAATCTATTTTCACTATGTGTCCTTTTTGGCAAAATATCTACAGAATTTGCTTTCATAAAGATAAATTCTGTTGCTTTGCTTCTTTCTCCCCCACCCTCTTCTTTCTTTATGAGAGGAAAACATTTCCTTGTCTCTGCCTCATGGAAAAAAACAAACCAAAAATGAAGCTGTAAAAATAATTAAAACCAATGAGCAAAACTGATTTTGGCAAATTTATTTCAACTTTTCTTTTTCTTAGTTTTCTCATTATTAAAAGAACATTTTGTAACAAAATATTTTTTTAGATTTTATTGGCTAAATATTCTGGACTCTTGTCCATGATTTTATACCTGGTATCAGAGGTAGGTGATGTATGGAATTCTAGGTAGTCTAACGCTGGCAAGGTTCGGTTTCTTGCGATTGCTAAAACTAATGGCATTATCAAATACTGGCAATTTCTACATCTGTGACAAAGGAAGTTGCAATCCTACCTTTTAAATTCCATATGCCCTAATTGAGTTCAGAGGACCAAGAGAAAGAATGCAGGATAAGGCTCAAGTAAGCTCTGCATCTTACAGACTACTCAAAGGCTTTTGTTATCACCTCTTTGATGGTGATGTGAAGATGTGCTTCTAATGAGTCTGATCACTAGGCTGAATTCCCAGAACTGAAGGACTCTATAGAGTTTCCTTCTCAGAATTGCAGGATGGCAAAATGGAGAGAACTATGTCTGAATGGGGGTCTAAAGCTGCTGAGCTTCCAGACTTGTATTTAAGGAAAAGGCATATCTCCATTTCTCTGGTTTTGATTTGTGAGGATTAGTATCAATGAAACTACTATATACATTATATATATATGTGTGTGTGTGTGTGTGTGTGTGTGTGTGTGTGTAAGTTGAAAACATTGCTGCAAAATCATAAAACCTGTATTAAAAATATGAAAATCTTGTTTTACTACATATCCTCAATCTAGGGCTACACAGTTTGGAAAGTGACACTTCCATCTCTTTAAGCCTTTCCTGAAAATTTCTATATTCTTCTATGTATACAGTGTTCAGACTGCACTTTGGGTATCCTTAATGGACTCAAGTTGTGCTCCTTCTAAATGTTTTTTGAGTTTTATAAACAGAAAGAAATCTGAGGGGGCAAGCTCAGAGCTGTAGGGTGAATGGGTTAAGGTTTCCCAGTTAAATCTTTATAGGACAGCTCTCACTACCCTTGAAGAATGAGCAGGTGCATTGCCTTGATGAAACAATTCCTGGGCACAACTTTCCTGGCTCTTTTTTCATCAATGTGGTTTTCAGCTTTCTTAAAACTTCTCCATAATAAGCCCCTACAACTGTCCTGTGTTCATCAAGAAAACCTGTCAACATTTTGTTTTTGTTGTTGTTGTTGTTAGGTGTTAGTCAAGTCAGTTCTGATTCATGGTGTTAGGTGTTAGTGTCCAAGGTGTTAGGTGTTAGTCAAGTCAGTTCCGATTCATAGTACAACAGAATGAAACACTGCTTGGTCCTCTACCATTCTCACAACCTTTGTCAGGCTTGAGCCCCCTGCTGCCACCACTGTCCCAATCCACCTTGTTGGGGGTCTTCCTCTTTTTTACTGACCCTCCACTTTACCAAGCATGACGTCCTTCTCCAGGGACTGGTCCTTCCTATTAATATGTATGAAATATGAAAGATGAAGTATCACTATCCTGGCTTCTAAAGAGCATTCTGGTTGTATTTCTTCCAACACAGATTTGTTTGTACCTTTGGCAGTCCATGGCACTTTTAATACTCTTCTCCAACTCAAATGCATCAATTCAACCATGGTCTTCCTTACTCATTGTCCAACTCTCACATACACACACATGAAGCTTATTAAAAGTACCATGGCTTGCACTAGGCACATTTTGGTCTTCAGACTGAAATTTTTGCTTTTGAACACTTCAAAGAGGTCCTGTGCAACAAATTTATCTAATGTAATACCTCATTTAATTTATTTACTGCTATCTCTGTGAGTGTTGCTAATGAACCCAAGTAAAATGAAATATTTAACAGCTTTTCTCCATTTATCATGATGTTATTTTTTGATTCAGTGATGAGGAATTTGTTTTCATGTAATGTTAATGATATTGTAGGATGAGTTCTACATTCTATTGTGTCACCTCTCTTAGGTATGGTATGAATATGGATCTCATCTACTTAGTTGGCTACTGGGCCAATAAATAACACTACTCTTTAGGAATCACAAAAAAGAGTTACCAGAACTTTTTATCTGATCTATCTGCTTTGAATTTAACTGGCCCAGCAGATCTCACTGGAAGCCACTCGTTTAATTGAATCTTGCTCTCAGGATCTTATGGGTAAGTACAAGACTTCTCTCCGGTTATGATTTCTTCCATAAATACATCTTCATTAGCTTAGATCTTCCTTAGAAGACTGATGGAAAGATAAGTTATTTGAGACACCTTATCCTTGAGAAATGCTTTTGGCACCAATTGCTTAAAACAAAAATGCCAAATTAATTGATATCCTAATTTCAATAGCTGTCACACTAAAGACAATTTTATGGTTTTCTTCTACCAGTTTCTGGATTTTAGCTATCATTTTTTCTTTCATCAAGGTTTATGGTCTTTCCCCTCTTCGCTCATTTTGAGGTCTTCTGGAGCTTCCTTAAAATGCTTGAGCTTCAAAAAGCTGTTGTTAGTGTTCCTAGTGTTCTAATACTGACACAATTCATGAGGCAGAATCTCCATAAAATTATTGAATGTTTTCAATAACCTGGGAAGAAGTCCACTTGAATTTTAAAAGTTCTGATATTAGCACTGACCTCAAAATCATTTTCACCCATGGCACCCTTGTTTGAACAAGATTAAGACAAGTGTATTGCTGCGAGAACTTGTCTGTAGACCTCCACTGATTGCAGAGACAAGTTTAAACACATTTTGATTAGAATAAATCTATACAGGAATGATCTGAAATCCTAGTAACTTTTTGACTTACCCTTGTATATATGTACATATATGTGTCTATTTATGTGTGAGTATATGTATATATGTATATCTATGCATATAGGTAAAAGGATGAGTCAAAAATATTACTACTGTGATTCCAGTTCATGCATGTACATATGTATTCCAAAACAAATCAGTTTAAACATGCCTCTGCTATAAGTGTGTGGCTGTATACAATCTCAGGCAGGAGTATACTTGTCTTAATCTCCCTAAGGAGTTTTCAGAAAAGATCCAATCAAAACAGTGGTTACCAAGAGGATCTGCTAGAATAGTTAAAGTTAAGGTAGCCTGGTCGTGAGAAGGCTTTGTTGAGTGTTGTTTTAAACTCCTAGCAGAAACATTGATCGATTTTTTCAAAGGACACAGGGCAATCATGGAGGCTTATTATGAAGAAGTTTTAAGAAAATTATGAACTACATTGGCGATAAAAAAGGCTGGGAAATTTGCACCTAGACAATTTTTTTTCATCAAGGGTAGCAAGGGCTGTGCTACAAAATTTCACTGGAAAACTTTATCCGTCCACCCTACAGTCCTGCTCTTGCCCCTTCAGATTTTGTTCTGCTCCCAAAACTCAAAGAACATTTAAAAGTAACACAACTTAGAATAACGATGAAGCTTCAAAACACCACATAACATGGATGAGCCCTGAGGACATAATGCTGGGTGAAATTAGTCAGGCACAAAAGGACAGACATTGATTGCATAAGTCCTTTAGTTTTAAAAAGTTAAGAAAAGATTTACATAATTCTCTGAGGGCTACCAGGGGTGGTAGGTAGGGGACAGTAACTCACAGGTCAGGGAATAGAAATATGTTATCTCAGGGCCCAGGGCACAGGCAATAAATAGGACAAGGAGGGAAATGCATAAGAAGGGGGAGATGGGTAGAGACGTGAGGAAGGTAGGGAAAAACTCTGGGAGGTATATATGGGCTAAATAGAATAGAGGTAGACTGGGGCATTTGCACAGCCTTGGAATAACAACACTCTATGATATAGGGACCGAGACATAGGCTGAGGGGGTAAAGGTGAGGAAATAATGTTAAGGTGTTTGACTGTTCACAAAAGGGCAAATATTGCACAAGACCATTATTGTAAAAGCTTAAGAAAAGATGTCCATAATGAGCCAGACTGCAAAGCCATTTGAGCTGCAAGATCTGCAGTTCAAGCTCACCAGCTGTTCCTCGGAAACCCTATACAGGGTTTTATGGGTCGGAAACAAATTGACAGAACTTAATGACAACAACAACAGCAACAATAAATGGCATGGAGTGGCTGGTTCACAAGTTTTCAAGAAGGAGTTTAGTTTCAGAGCAAGGAGGGAAGGTAGAATCCCCACTGAATAGATTTCATCTTGTCTGGATGGGTACATTGAAAGGAAACAGGGATAAGATTTTCTTGATTCAATAGGGATTAATTGTTACGATGGCTAATTGTGATTGTCACAACTCTAAAGGTAGAAGTTGTGTAACAAAAAGGTGGGAGTAGTTATTCTTGCATTTCAGGGACAGAGGAAACTAGGACCATCAAGAGAGAAGAGCAAGAGTGGAATTTGGGATCCTAACCAGAGAAGCAGTGACACAAGAGATGGAGGCAGAAGCAATGGCATGGATAGAGCATCTGAGGACTCTAGACTCATGGAAAGAAAAAGCCTGTGTGCTCGCTGGCAGGAGGCTGACTTTCAAAAAGTACCCTTTGGTTGTTTAAATGATTATACACTCTTGAATGTTTTTGTGTACAATATATATATATATAAATGGAGAGAATAGAGGTAAATACTGATAACCTATGGTGCAAGCAGGGGATTGTAATCATTGCAGTGAAACAAAATATGATTGGTTGAGTGCAAAAAATGATTTTTTACATGTAAACTTTCATTTAACTCACAATAAAAGCTTTATAAAAATAAATAAATAGAAGGAACACAACTTGACTCCCACAGAGATGCCAAAACTGTTAGGTGACATTGGGCAAATTGAAGAAAGAATTCTTCATAGAAGATTTATAAAGAAGGAAGCACTATCTTCATGTAGACCTAGATGGAAGATTTATCAAGAAACAGTATTTTCTCATTTTGATATTTTTGTTTAAAAAAGGTTTTTGTTATTTTATAGTAATACTTTTTGACTTACACACACACACACACACACACACACATATATATATAAATAGTCATGGTATGGCACTGTAGGATAATGCACTGGACCGCAAGATTGGTTTGAACCACAAGGTCAGCAGTTCAAACCCACTAGCTGTTCCTTGGAAATCATAAACAGAGTTGCTATGAGTCAGAATTGACCCAATAACACTGAACAACAACATGTACACACACATATATGGCTTTGTAGGATAAACTCTAGTGAATCACAAGGTCAGTGGGTGAAGCTCACCAGCTGCTTTGTGGGAGAAAGGTGAGACTCTTTACTCCCATAAAGATTTACAGCCTCAGAAACATTGTACATAGTGCCTATGAGTGGGAACTGACTTGACAGCATTTGACAGTAACAATTATATATATATGCACACATACAAGGAGGCTTCAAAGAGTCACGACAAAAATGGAATAAAAACAAAATGGAATTTCCTCACAAACTTCTTGAAGCATGTACATATTAAACACATAAACATATTTATGCGTTTGTGTGCATATGTGATAATGTACATATATAATTTTATTTTAATACATTATATCTGCCAACAAAGATAGTAGGAATATACATATTCTATGGGAATAGGCAGAAATTATAAGATCCAGAAGGATCTAGACAGAATTCATATTGCCACGTCCAACACAAGAATGATCTTGTGTTGCAGAGCTAATCATCTCCTAGCCATTTGGATGATTTTAATTCTGCAACTCCAACGAAAGTTTGAAAATGTCACTGGACCCGTTTTTGAACCTTATATACATAATCTAGGTATTGTACCTTTTGTTGAGCTGGTTAGCACTACCTTAACAGTGTTCCGGGTTGCTTGGAAAGATGATAGAGAGGAGACAAGAAAGGGGAAGATGAGGGAAGACAAATGTTATCAAACCTTTACTATGTGTTAAGTCATTTATATGCAATGCCATTCTTAAATACCATAGCTACTTCAAGATGTGAGTGTTATTATTAATGAAATGACTTGCCCAGAGTCACATAGCTCCTAAATGTCAGACCCAGGATTCAAACAGAGGTGGTTCTACTATAGAACCTACAATTTTAACTATTTCTCTATCCAGCTTTTCATTCCCCTGGTCTCTAAGCTAAAATCAATAAAAAGGAGAGTGACTTCTGCTAGGATTTTTAAACTAATTTTAACATAAACCCACTGCCATCGAGTTCATTCTAATTCATACCAACCTTATATTAGCATTTCTGAGACTATAAATCTTTAAGCAAGCAGAAGAAGGTCTCATCTTTCTCCTGTGGAGTGACTGGTGGATTTGAACCGCTGACATTATGGTTAGCAGTCCAATTCATAACCCACAGTGCACAGGTACCATTAATTTTAATCCGTTCACTGACTAACTTCCTGCCCACTTTTTCACCAAGTGTTCCTGAAAGCTGGTATATCACAACAGTTCGATGGCGTTCTTTTAGAATTGCGATGATAGGTGAATTTAAGAGTATAGTAGACCTGGAGACAGAAAGCTATAATCCTCTTGTAAAGTCCTGGTGTTGTGCTATACCAGAAGCACTATAATGCTAACTGCAAGGTCAGCAATTCAAACCCACCAGCTGCTCCTTTGAAACCCTATGTTGTTGCCAAGTGCTAAGTTGAGTCAGTTCCAATTCATAGCAACCCTATTTATGGTTTCAGAGGAGTGGCTGGTGATTTTGAACCATCTATTGTGCAGTTCGGTGTGGGTCCTAGTATGGCTCTGTGCATTCACGCGCTAGATTCCTAAATCGGTATGAACCTCAAGGTCGGTGGTTCAAGCTTACCAGTCACTCCTCAGAAACGCTAAACAGGGTCTCTATGAGTCAGAACTGACCCAACAGCACTTAACAACAACAACTTTGCAGTTTAACAACAACCAACAACATTGCAGTTCAAACCAATCTTTCGCATTATCCCACCGTACCATACCAAAACTTCTTTAAGCCCTAGACAGGGTCCCTATGAGTTGGCACCAACTCCATGGCATTTAACAACAACGACAATTCGCTGCAACCACGGACTACTTTCAAGTCCTATAATCTCTATTAGCCTTCGTCTACTTCTTCGTAGATTGTGTATAATAGTATCAACTCTATAGTTTTTAAATGAGGTATTACAAAGAAATCTCACGGGTGTGCATCATCAATGTTAGCAATTACTATAAATTATGGTCCCTATTTGGCCGGTGGGGTTATATGTGGCCAGAAAAATTGCATACAACGTACCAAAGCTAAATCAATGTGAGAATAACAGGGGAGTCCTTGTGTGGCATGGAAGGATAATGTGTTGGATTGCAAGATCAGTTTGAACACCAAGGTTGGTGATTCCAACCCATCAGCTGCTCCTCAGAAACAGTCTCGCTATGGGTCGGAACCAACTTGACAGCACTTAACAATAACAACCTAACAGATAGGAAGTCATGGGAGATTACAAAGACTCAATCTTTTGGACATTTGGTCCAGTGCTTTTGTTACCACATCCTATTACTTCCCAAAGTCTGTTTTCCTTCTGTTGGTTTAAGTAAGAAATTTCACAAAATCTATGTCACAATCATTGTCATTTGCTTCTCAAAGTAATTAGCCAATACTAGAAGATATCATCCTGTGTGTCTAGTAAAAGCAGCAACATTTCAACTCTTGTTAAAGAAAAGCATCGCAAAGCCGGTGGAGCTGCTAAACAGGACGTGGTTGGAACCATTTCTGGCGGCTCACACTCCTGTATTTGTCTAAGACTGAAGTTAGTCCTGTTAAGAGATGAAGAAGTCACTGCTACTTGCTTGCTGTTCTTGAACTTTCCTCTATGTGGGATTTCCCTAAGAGCCTTCCTTTAAAGAAAAGCTGTACAGAGGAGCATTTTAAAAGTGGCTGCCACGCTAGGAGAATCGCTGCCTCTGGGGAAAGGTCTCACCAGAGGCTATTATTAAGACAGAGCTGAGAGTTTGTAAATGGCAAGTGAGATTCTGCTTGCATGTGCTTACATACTGTTGGTGCCTAGGAGCCAGTAAGTGGAAGGACTCACAGACACCACCTCATACAACATCTGTCTTCCTCCGCTTACTTACTAGGAAGGTGTGTAGTCACACTCTGCTCACTACCGAAATTGAAAGGGAAACAATCTCGGAGCAGGCTGTTTCCAAATTGCTAAACTCAAACAGGAGCAGGAGTGCTTCTCTGGGTGAATTTCCATGACGTAAAGCAGAAAAGCAGTGAAGCAGAAAGGATGTTGAGCTGGCAGCCATGACAACTGGGTTCTTGTCCCGGGACTATGATCAAATGACTCACTCCTTGGGTATGTCAATTCATCTGTAATGTGACTGAAAGGGACTAATAGAACTCTAAATTCCCTTCTAACTAAAATTAAAAATTATTGTACCCTGGAGCTATCTATTGGAGCTGTTATATATACATCCAGACCTGCGGTGAGTTGGAAGCCTTCTGATACAGAAATTAGTTCTTATGTGGTGCTGGAGAATCAGCACTGGCCTGCAAACCACAAGGTCAGCAGTTCAAACTCACCAGCTGCTGGTCAAGCAAGGCTAAATTTATTAGTTTTGCTAAAGGAAGGGGAAGCATCACCATACAGCAGGGGTGGGGCCCACGGGTTAGATACAGCCTGTGAAATCTTTTGGTCTGACCCAGCCAAGGCAACCGCAGTCCCATCCATCACATTGTTGTTGATGTTGTTAAGTGTTGCCAGTCAGACCGAACTCCTAGCAACCCTGTGTAAGGGTTCCAAAGAGCGGCTGATGATTTAGAATTGCCGACCTTGTGGCTCAAACTGACTGGATCTTGCGGTCCATTGCTTTATCCCACAGCACCACACCAGGACTTTAGGGGTGACTTAATTAAATGTTTGAACAAATATAGAAGGCTAATTTTTAAGTTGATCATTTTGTATGGCCTCTAAATGATGTTATAAGTTTTTGCAGGAAAAAGTTTCCCCACCTCTGCTTTACAGAGTCTAAACATCAACACACTGTTATATAAATAATCAATTTTTTTTTATGACTCTCAGTACTTCCTGAGAAGGACCAGAAACATTTGAAATAGTTTAGATATAAAGGGAATTTATAATATTAAAATGAAGAAATGTGTGCTTTCTACCCTTAAGTGTTTAAGCACTATGCATTTTCTAATGAGGAGAGGCAAGATAATCTCATTGGTTGATTCCTCAAAGACCTACTTGTATCCTTATTTAGTAGTGTCAGAAAGACATGTATCTAAAAAATAGTATTGAAGTGCTCTAGGTGGCTACCTCTTCTCCAACTAGTAGGAGTCTGTAGTGTGTCCACAGGAGCCCTGGTAGCATAATGGGTTGTGCATAGGGCTGCCAACCATGAGGTCAGCAGTTCAAATCCATACATCTTTCTGCTTCTGTGAAGATTTACAGCCTTGGAACCCCTCTAAAGGGTTGCTGGTAGAATCAGAATCAATGGTGTGCAGCAGCAACAGTGTGTCTAAACCATATTAGGCTGATCTGCTCATGGCTGGAGTTCTGGAAGGGGGGAGGATAAAAGATGGGTATCAGACTTCAGAACACAGTGTCCTTGAAGCCTCCACAGGTCCATGTCTGATTGTTATGAAAGCATATGGACAACAATACTTTTAACATTATCTTATTTTCTGTTGTCTTACTAAAATAGAAGTATGTCCCAAGCCCATAGCCATATTCTATTCGGCCTAATATGATATATAAATGTATAACATTGTCATGAATTTTTCTTCAAGATGTAAATAAGATACATTTATTCATATGAGGGTTATCCTTGCAAACGGTCATATTGGAACGATATGAAGCTAATCCAAACATGCTGCTATCCTCAAAATATAGTCAGTACCTCTATGAATTTTATTTTAGATCTGTATTATGATCCACAGAAAAAAAAAGAGGTGCTCCCCATGGATTATAATACAGGTGATTCACCTGTATTACCACATTAAAGTTACGGCATTCTTTTTTTTTTAATGTTACCCAAGTTATCCAAATGTGTCTCTAAACTGACTTTTGATTGTTTTTCAAAAAACTAACCCTAACCTACAAGATGGAGCTTGTTTCCGCTGTTCAGACACCCTAGACAGGGTCACTATGAATTGGAATCAACTCAATATCACTTAACAATAACTGCATATGTAAGTACTAGAGTAATTGCGAACTACCAGTCTTGACTTTCATTGTAATAAAATAATTTGATAATTTCTACTCTTAGTCACTTGAATATGAGCTTCCTATGAGAGGGTTTGTACATTGTAGATCTCTAATAATACCTACTCTAGTATAATACTTAATAAATACTTCTTGATGAGCTGGTTGATAATCCCTTTCCTCTAAACTAGTGGTTGTCATTCCTGACTACACACTACTGGAGACACCGATTCTCATTTAATTGGTCTTGAGTAAGGCCCTGGCATCAATATTTTTAAATGCAGTCATGATGGAGATGGCTGCTCTAAGTTTTTCATAGAAGTTTTATTCTCAACACATTGGCCCCTTTTCCCTAAAACTGTAAAGGACCCCAAGGGATTTTTAAAACGTAGAAACCAAAATCATCTAGGGGATTTATTCTGCATTTCTTTGTGTGGATATAGTTTTACTGGTATATGGAAAAGGTCAGAGAGTCCAATCAGAATGTGAGATGGTTGGATATAGGTGCCATTTTGTTCTTCAGCTTGATATCTACTACGTGTCCCAACTCTTTCTTTAGGGGCTTAGTAAACTTACTGCCGAGAAATTTATTTTAAAAATAAGGAAGTAGAAAGATAGATGAAGTCTACTGAACCTCTAAACCATTATTGACACAGATAATTAATCAATATTTTTAAGATAAGCATATTTGTTCAATAAACATCATAGCTAGATAGGACAAAGGGGGAGACAATTAGCACAGCAAATTATATAGGGTGAGAGGGGGAAAGGAAAGCAGCAGAAATTTATAAATTCACATGATCTAGATTTCTACTTATAGGAAAGATCAATTATCCTAAACTCTACTCTGAGTTCCATTATCATACTTATTCAACCTCCATTTAGTCAACCTCCACTTATTCAACCTCTCTACTTGCATGTGTAATTGGCATTTCAATGCAATATGTTCATAACTTCAACCTTGCTTCACTCTATCTTATACATGCTTTTTCCAAGTCCATCCTATCCTATTAGCCCAATGGTTTGATCAAATAAACAAATAACAAAACCTCGCTAACCCCATGTCCAGTACATGGCAATTATTCTGAACTTTGCCCTTAAATATTTCATATTCTGAACCTGACCACTTTTCTGCACACCTGTCACCTGACCCCGACTTCATCCTTATCCCCAAATTTAGGTTCTCATCCTCTCTAACCAGGCTATTATAGTTGTTTTCTAATGATTTCCCTATTACCACTCTTGATCATATTCATATTTTGTTTACATAGCAACCAGTGATCTTTACGGCATATCAATCACATTAACTTCCTCTCCTGTTTGAATATTATAATGAACTGCCATTACCCTTAAAATGTCCTGTAAGTCCTACTCTGTTCCTTGCTTACCTCTGTGACCTCCTCTGTGTCTCACTCCCTTGCATTATTAAGTTGCTCTTGATCTTGTTGATATTCCATCCACATGCCAAGCTTATCCCCAGCTCAAATATATTGTGCTTAATTATGCCTCTTCCAAGAACACTTTTCCCCCCAAATGCTCCCTGGCTTCCTTCTCTGCAGAAAGGTCACCTCTTTAGATAACCTAATCTGAAAGAGTTCTCTAAGCTTAGCTTCTTTCTCCATATCCTCACCCTCTTTGTTCTATCTTTAGTATTCTTCATCATCTAAATTGGGTGCTTTTATGTCTTTACTCTATGTGTTTAAATTCTTTATTCTATGTGTTTGCCCTCTCATTCCCATAAGAGTAAAGTCCTTGAGGGGAGACATTTCTCTGACATGTTCTCATTGAGTCCCCTTTACCTAACACAGGGTCTGACATGTTTGTTGAGGTAAATAACAGAATGCATTTATTGTTTGGAAATTCAAATAATTGAAGTTTCTTGTCCTCCCTGAATACAAAAAGCCACCTCTAGAAACTTCACAGTGTCAGAGATTCTGACACTAAGGCATTTAAATAAAAATAAAAATGAACAAGTTCCTTTAACTGAAAATCCAAATGTAAATAAAGTATGGAATAAGAGGAACTTCAGTGATGAGACCTGTATGCTTGCCTGGTTTTCCTACCTGATTCCTCAGCCCTGCACATGTGCTGTTTGTGCTTCATGTCTATGATAAATCTGTTTCCACTATAGGATGATTATACTGATATTTGGTGCTCCAGTCTTTATCATTAGTCTCTCCACATGGATCATCTACTCTGAAGTGCATTGGATAGAATACAAGCTTCTACTGAAGTTACAGAAAAAACAGGGCCTCCCTCGTTCCTTATGATGAGGAGATTCTGACAGTAAGGTATTTAAATAAAAAATTAAAATGAACATGTTCCCTTAACTGAAAACCTTAGTCTTTATAATTATAGTATATGTCTAGTATTCTCTAGAAGTAGAGACTGCAGGGAAGCTATTTGGGTAATTTTAGCAACTCAGAGTAGTCCTCAGAATCACTCTATGGGCCTCTATGAGTCAGAACTAAATTGACAGCACTAGAAGGATGTCATGCTGAGTAAGGTGGAGGGTCAGAGAAAAAGAGGAAGACCACCAACGAGATGGATCAGCCAGATGGCATCATTGATGGACTCAAGTGTGGCAGCGGTAGTGAGGTTGACCCAGGATCGGACATTGTTTCGTTCTGCTGTGCATGGGGTCGCTATGAGTTGGTTCCGACTCAATGGCACCTGACAACAACAACAAACAACAACAACAAACAACTCAAAGAACGGCCAAGTTATCTCAATGGGACTGCCTGAGGTTTAACATTTTCCTTCCATATTCAATTTCTTAATTTACAAAGAAAAAAAAAATCTACAGGGGCAGAGATAGTTTAGCTCATTCCTAGCTGTCAATGCTATAGTAGTATCAAATATTTATGGATTGAATCTCAGTGCCTACTGCATTAAAAGTATTTTCTTAGGTAAATATATTTTGAAAACCTGGGTATCTCGGACATCTAGTTAATTTTCTTATAGAGTTGGGGGTTTTGTTCTCATTTCTGTTGTTTTTCATTCTAGGATACAGCTGGGATTGAAATTGAGTCACTGTGCACAGGTGTGGCGTTATTAAATGACTATGGCCAGCATCCAATTTGATTGATTGACCACCCCTTTTGATAATCACTTGTTCAAATGACATTCATAGATTAATACAAAATTTAAAAGTATTTATAAAACATTGCTATGTGCAGAATATTGGATGTATCGCAAAAATCACTCAAAAGTGGTTTAAGGTCTGTTATCTGACCTTGAAGAGATTATAAAAGTAGAATTGGCTACCATACACACACACTTTACAGAGATACAAAGTAGCAGATGTTTCAGCTAAATGTATGTGAGGACAGGGCCAATTCAATGATTTCAATGTCAAAATAATTTTTGTGCCCCTGCTCAATGCAAAGTACATGGCATGGTGTTCTAGGGACACACAGCCCCTTTTACCATGGAGCTTAGAGTAGAGTCAGGTAAAAAATGGGCAGAAGCTGCCAAGTGAGTCACAGGATGGCATATCAGAGACAGTGGAGTGAAGGGCAAGAGGCTTTAGCCAAGTTTTAAAGAAAGAGTGGGGATTGCATGAAAAAGCCATTGTCAAAGGTTGACTGACTACATCAAAGGAGTTACTATAAAAAGTAGAAATGTTTTTGAAGATAATTTGGTATCAAGTGGAAGATAATAGTTGTTGTTGGTGTGCTGTGGAGTCAATTTCAACTCATAGCGAACCTGTATATAAGGCTGCAAATCTTAACGGAAGCAGACAGTCTTATCTTTCTCCCATGGAGACTGGTGGACTCCAACTGCTGACCTTTCACCTAGCAGTCCAACACGTAACTCACTACAGTATCAAGGCTTTTTGGAGAAGGTAGGAGATACTAAAAGTTAAGTTACTGAGTTTCTACTTGAGGAGAGAAATCCATAGAAGGCAGAAAAGTGAGAAAAAAATGGCCAGTGTTGAATAAAGAGATTGCTTCTAAAGGCTTGTGCAAAAGTTAGTTTTAACATCTTTTTCACTAGAATAGAGTCCTAGAACTCTCCCCAGAATGATCACTGACGTCGGCACGGGGAGCTCCAGATGGCAAAAGTGGAGAGATAGCAAAAACTGCTGTGAGACTTTCAAGTCTGGTTTTAGGATATTTGGCACATTGCTGAATGTGCTAATGTATAACTCAGTTTTTAAATTGTCATTTGCTTCCTTAATTTTTAAGGAATGAATAGGTATGGAGGTAGAAGATTTTAGAAGTAATATGGGGAGTTGATAGACAAAGAGAGCAATAGCCTGGCATGGATAACTTATGTATCACAAGTTACATATTTTAAGTAAATGTTCACTGGATCATTTAACGTGGCATTTATAACTTGTGTCAAAAATAGAAGCTTTGTTCAGTATGCAAGGTATAAGAGTTATCATCTTCTATGAGGAGATAGAGAAAAAACTCATCTAGGCAAGAGTAGAAATCTGCCAAACTTCTTTGACATTGAGAAGGTTATACACAAGGTTGACAGTGTCAATGTAGACAGTATGATTTATCATGAGCTTCAGAAGGCCTCAATAAAGTTCCACATGACAGCCGTCCATTCAAGGCAAGAACTAAGGAGATCCAGGGTGCAGCACGGGAGTGAATAAAGATCTAGTTTTTTTAGAAGAGAAGTAATGCTAGGACAGAAATGCGGCCGGCTCACATGATGAGCTACATTGCCTTCCAGATACGTTTGATAATAGCTAAGCGCTTTTTTTTTTTTTTCTATAATTGTGTTAGTTTTGGAGTTGAGTGCAGCATCTCAAAATGTTTATTGTGATAGAATTGCAGAAACTAGAGAAACTAGGTGCTTAATAGCCTAGATAAGATTAATTTGGAGTTAAACTGCCCCTAGCCTGGTTATGTTTTTACAGATTGCCTCAGTCTTTGATCAGGAAGGAGGCAGAAAATAAACATTCGCAGTGAACCAGCAAGTTGGCTTTTTAAACAGTAGAAACTGCTTCAACAGCTAAGATGGAGTTAATGAACCTCAAGTTACGGGTGGGAAAATATTGGGCTAGGAGGTAGGATACCTGAGTTCTAAATGTATGTGAGCTCTTAAGTAAGCCACTTAACCTTTTGGAGAAACTTTTGTTTGATCAATGAATAAGTTGAAGCAAATGATTTCTGAGGTCTCTTTTAAAAATAACCTTATATGATACTGCGATGATCACTGTGACATAAAGGTTAAGCATTTGTCTTGTATGACCAGGACATCTCGTGATGTCTAAATAATTTTATATTACAGTTAGAACAGAAAGAGACCCCTCCACTCCCAAATCTGCATAACTGTACCTAATAGAAATTATCATGAAAAAAATGTCACACATTTCCTGTGAATTAAAGTTGTTTTTACTAAATTACTGGGCCATATTTTTTGAATGTGTGCTCTCAAACAAATGAATACTGCTTGCAAGGAGGGAAAAAGGAGATGCAAGTGTCTCAAATATATTGGATACATAAAAGCTGAAGTATGCATAATCATCTTGCTAGAGTTCTTAAATCTCTGTATATAAACTGTTTAAAAGTAAATTAAAATTATTCCTTAATGAAATACAAATCTGAAGTCACTTGAATAACTAATCACTTTATGACCCATGCAGTGAATTTTTAATGCCTACTTCTACCTGATTATTTTAGATATGTCTGTGTTGTAAATTAAAAGCTACATAAATCATTAATGTGTTGATACAGATCAGTGCACTGCTTACACTATATGTGGTTCCTTAGGACATACAGTGTTTGATTCACCTCCCTCCCTTTCAATTATACGGCTGCCAGCCTCTTTTCCTCTCATCATCTTGTGCAACGTTTTATTTGGTAAAGCTAGATGCCAAAGGCAATGCCATGTTCTCAATATAACCTGATAGCCCGATACGACCAGTCAAAGGGGTCTCAGATTGCAAAAATGAAGATGCTCAAAATAATACAATTTTTTTGTATTATTTTGTGTGGGCATAGACTCTGAGAGAATAGATATATGTATTTAATTTTTATTTTATTTTTTCCCCTAATCAACATTTCCAGAAATCTGTAGCAACAAGACATACCTTCTGCATTTTTCTCAAGTCCATGCAGCTTCTTTATCTTCCTTGAAAATGCCATACCCTTTCTGAACCTGGACTTACAATGTTTCTATTGCCTAGTAGGACAGCCCTCATTTTTCCCCATTAATCAGACTAATGGTTATGCTTCCTTCAGGGCCAGCTCAAGACTTGCATTTTCTATGATGCTCATTAAGCCCACTCACCATGAAATGTAGGGCAATTCACTTCAGAAAAGCTTTATTGAATTGAACTAATATAGTTCGGTTTAGAAAATATATTCTTCTACATGCTATGTTATTGTTATTGAGTGATGTCAAGTCAATTCCAGACCATAGTCACCCTGTAGAGGGTTTCTGAGACATGATTGGTTGGTTTGAATCACTCACGTTGTGGTTACCAATCCAATGATTGTCCTAAACGCCATACCAGGATCAGACATAAACATAAGTAAGAGATGGCCCCTCCACCACTCGCCTGTCAGTTTGTTGTACTGTGGTGGCTTGTGAGTTTCTGTGATTCTGGAAGCTATGCCACTGGTGTTTTAAATACCAGCAGGGTCACCCATGGTGGACAGGTTTCAGATGAGATTCAAAATGAAGACAGACTAGGAAGAAGGAGTAAAGAACTACTTCCGAATATTTAGTCACCGAAAACCTATGACTAGCAGAGAACCATTGTCAGATATAGTGCTGGAAAATGAGCCCCTGAGGTTGGAAGGAACGCAAAATGTGACTGGGGAAGAGATGCCTCCTCAAACTAGAGTTGACTGTGATGGTGAGCATGGAGTAAAGCCGGTGGGTGTAAAGCCCAAGGGACCTTAATTTGCTGATGGGGCACAACTCAAAATAAAGAGAAACAGCTGTAAACATGCATTAATAATTGGAACATGGAATGTACAAAGTATGAATCTAGGAAAATTACAAATTGTCAAAAATGAAATGGAAGCATGCGGGACCTTCATTTGCTAATGGGACACAACTCAAAATGAAGAGAAACAGCTGTAAACATCCATTGAAAATCAGAACATGGAATGTACGAAGTATGAATCTGGGAAAATTGGA
>NW_006408533.1:20681555-20690310 GCF_000296735.1 Chrysochloris asiatica
ATAAACAACATTCTTATCAAAGGAGAAAGGATTGAAGTTGTCAAGGACTTCATTTTTCTTGAATCAACTATCAACACTCATGGAAGCTACAGTCAAGAAATCAAACGATGTATTGCATTAGGCAAATCTGCTGCACAAGACCATTTTAAAGTATTGAAGAGCAAAGATGTCAGCTTGAGGATTAAGGTGAGCCTGACTCAAGCCATGGTATTTTTAATAACCTCATTTGCATGTGAAAGCTGGTTAGATAATAAGGAAGACCATAGAAGAATTGATGCTTTTGAGTTATGGTGTTGGAGGAGAATATTGAAAGTGCCATGGGTTGCCAAAAGAACCAATAGATCTGTGTTGGAAGAAGTGCAGCCAGAGTGCTCCTTGGAGGCCAAGATGGCCGAACTTTGTCTCTCATACTTCGGACATATTGTCAGGAGAGACCAGTCACTGGAGAAGGATATCATATTTGGTAAGGTGGGGGGTCAGAGAAAAAGAGGAAGACCCCCATTGAGATGGTTTAGCAAAGTAACAGCATGAATGGGCTCAAGCAAAGCAACTATTGGGAGGTTGGCCCAGGATCCAGCAGTGTTTTGTTCTGTTGTGTATAGGGTTGCTATGAGTTGGTACCAACTCAATACACCTTAACAACAACAACAAGAGATGGCCCCTAGAAAACAGGGACAAAAAGCCCTAAAAAAGAGAAATAATTAGCAAAAATATTTCATATATTTCATGGGTATTTACCGTGGTGAAATTCAAAAGCAAAATGGTATAGTTATACAATCCAGGAAAAAGTTAAGATAGACTTAAAAGAAAGAGTGAAAAATTCTCGTAATAGATTTATGGGTTAAGGAAAAAAAAAAGTTCTGAACAGACATACGTTGACCACCTGGGTAAAACAGCAATCTCTTAGCACTTTGTTTCCTTTACCCCCATTTACCTTTCTTCTTAGTACTTACCATTACTAGACAAATCATCTATTTATTAGTTATTTATGTTTGCTTGTCTCCAGGCACTTTAATCTAATCAATACAGGATGACAGAAGGAAGAGAGTGGAGTTTAAACTGGAGAAAAAATGTAAAAATAAGATAGAGACCTGTCTCAAAATTAGCATTTACAATTTTATTAATCTGAAGTACAAAATACTCATTTAAATTCTATGAACGAAGGAGGCGCTTCATCAAATTTATATAGTATTCAAATATAAGACTGATTTGGCTTGGTTATGAATATGAAGTACTGAGGTAACTTAGATGCAAACCAACAAGGATCTATTAAATATCTATTGGATACCACTTTCTGCATTAAGTGCTTATTCTTTAAAATGATTTTTAAATCCATTCTATCAATATGGTCTATATCCAAATGCAGGGAACCAAACAACATAAACAACAAATAGATCTCCAAGACTAACTACTTCCTCATTACAAAAATTTTTTTCAGCAACAAAAAAAGTTACTATACATATATACCACACTGGATGAAATATATAGGAATCATCTCAAGGACGACCCAACGAAGAAGCTAAAAATCATCATCTAAAACAAAATTAGGGTACAACTATAGAACAGAACAATGTCTCAAATGAAAGTTCAGGGTGAAGCTGAAAAAATAGAAAATAAGTACACAGAGTAAAAATATGACCTTAAGTCTGTCCCACGAACTTGAAGACTATGTCAAGAAAAGATTTGATGCATTAGACACTAATGACTGAAAACCGTAAAAGTTGTGAGATGACATCAAGAACATCACACATGAAGAAAGCAAAAAGTAATTAGAAAGAAAGAAAATACAAAATGGATGTCATAAAAGACTCTGTAACTTGATGTTGAGAGTAGAAAAGCTAAAGAAACTGAAAGAAATGAGGAAGTTAAAAAGAAATTTTCAATGGACAGCTTCAGAAGACAAAGTCAAATATAATAATGAAATGTATAAAGGTACATTTCAGGAGGTAGAAAACCAAAATGTAAGAACATCTCAGCATTTCTCAAACTGAAAATAATAAAAATAATAATAAGGAAAATGCCCAAACCTCTAGTTAAAATACTGCAGAATTCTATGGGAAAATATTGAATGATGCAAAAAGTACCAAAAGAAGAGAAAAGGAATATACAGAGTCACTGGACGAAAAAGAATTTGTGATGCTCATTCATTTCAAGAGATAGCATATGATTGACAACCAGTGATACTGAAGAAAGAAGCCCAAGCTGCATTAAGACATTGGGGAAAAACACCACCCCAAGAAATGATGGAATACAAGTCAAAATGTTTCAGAGACAAACTTATGAAGCACTGGACGTGATCACTTGTTGATGCAAAAAAAATTGGAAAAGAGCTACCTGGCCAACTGGTTGGAAGAGATCCATATTTGGGCCCATCCCAGTAAAGGTGACCCAGTGGAATGCAAAAATCATTGAACAATAGCTTTAAACTCACATGCAAGTAAATATTGTGGATGATAATGAAAAAAATGCTTGCTGCAGTACATCAATAGGGTACTGCCAGAAATTCAAGCTGGATTCAGAAGAGGACGTGGAACTAGATATAGAGTAGCTGAAGTCAGAAGGGTTTGGGCTAAAAGCAGAGACTACCAGAAACATGTCTGTTGTTGTAATTGTTGTTAGGTGCTGTTGAGTCAGTCCTGACTCATAGTGACCTTATGCACAACAAAACGAATCACTGATGGGTTATGTGCCATCCTCACAATTATTGTTACTCTTGGCCCATTGTTGCTGCTACTATGCCAATCCTTCTCATTAAGGGTCTTCCTCTTTTTTGCTGACCCTCCATTTGACGAAGCATGATGTCCTTCTCCAGGGATTAGTCTCTTCTGATAACATGTCTGAGGTATGATAGATGAAATCTTCCCATCCTGGCCTCTAAGGAGCATTCCGGTTGTACTTCTTCCAACACAGACTTGTATGTTCTTCTGGCAGTCCATGGTACTTGTGCTTTATTTAGTGCTTCACGGATTATAACTAACTATAGATAACATTGCAAAGAATTGGTATTCCAGAACACTTAATTTTGTTCATTAGGAACCTGTACATCGTCTAACAAGCAGTTGCTTGAACAGAACAAAGGGATACTGAATGGTTTAAAATCAGGACAGGTATACAGCAGGGTTATATTATTTCACCATAGTTAATCAATCTATATGCTGAGCAAATAATCCAAGAAACTGAATTATATGAAGAAGAACATGGGATAAAGACTAGATGACTTGTTAACCCATGATATTTAGATCATACAACCTTGCATGCTTGTAGAAGAGGACCATAAGAACTTACTGATGGATATCAAAGGCTAAAGTATGAAAGCCTCCAGTATGAATTGCCCTCAATGTAAAGAAAACAAAAATCCTCACACCTAGACTAATGAGTAACATCATGATAGAGAAAAGATGGAAACTGTCAAAAATCTCATTTTGCTTTGATCCAAAACCAACACTCATGAAATCATCAAATCTGCTATAAAATACTTTTTTTTTAAAGAGATCAAGAACAAAGATGTTATTTTGAGGACAGACGTGAATCTGACCCAAACCATGATATTTTTAGTCATGTCATATGCATGAGAACGTTGAACGATGGATATGAAGACCAATTCAATGCATTTGAATTATCATGCTGGCAAAGAATATTGAAAGTATCATGGACTGCCAAAAGAACAAACAAATCTGTGTTAGAAGGTCAACCAGAATGCTCCTTAGAAATAAGGATGGCAAGATTTTGTCTCATTCTTTGGACATAATGTCAGAAGGGACCAGTCCCTGAAGAAGAAGATCATGTTTGGGAAAGAGGAGTATCAACAAAAAGAAGGAAGACCTTCAAAGAAATGGACTGATACAGTGGCAGCTCAAACATAACACTTGTGAGGATGGTACAGTACTGGGCAGTGTTTTGTTCTATTGTATGTAGGGTTGGTATGAGTCACAAGTGACTCAATGACACCTAACAACAACAGTGTATCTCTGGTTCACTGGTCTTGCTCCTCTAGAGCTCCCTTCCTAAGACAATAGAGTCAAAAAGTAAACTCTAGTTAATAGGTTGGTTTTGTGCAGAGGCGTTTGTGAGTAATTTAGAATTTACTTTATGTGTATTCTAGAATCAACAAGTTTTCACATTAAAGTTATGGGAGAAGGAGGTACAAAGATGGAAAGAGAAAAACGAATGAACAATATAGAGACAAATTGAAATTGGAGATTGTCTAAAGGCATGCTTTTAATGCATATGCATATAGAAAAATAACTGATGGATAAATATATAGATGTGCTGTGTGAATGTGCATGTGTGTGTGTGTACACACTACTGCTTCTTAACTCTGTGTACTGAGAGAATTAGAGCCTAGAAGCAATGGCACACTGATAGAAAGGAGACCATCTCATAACAGAATAGGCTTTCTAAATTACATCCTCCATTAAATGACACCACTTTTCTTATTAGGAATACTTCTGACTCGGATTGTTCTGGATAAGTACAAAATAAAATCTGAGTATATTTTTTCATCAAAGAGGAAGAAAATACTCAAAAAACAATGAAGATATCACAAAAAGACAAAGATGCCAGCTCGAAAAAGCTCTTTTTGAATTGGATTAAAGTATATAGAAATTCATTGCACTGTTCTTGCAACTTTTCTGTAAGGATAAAATTCTATCAAAATACAGATATATTTAAAAGGAGATTTATTTGAGATTGATGACAAATGACAATAAATAATTTTTACTGCTGTTGGTTGTTGTTGTTGTTAAGAGCCATCAAGTCAATTCTGACCCGTAGCGACCCTTTATAGAGTTTACAGGGAGCAATTGGTGAGCTTGAACCACCCACCGACCTTGCAGTTGAAACGACTTTGCAGTCTGATGCATTAGCCCACAGAGCCACACCAGGACTCCATTGCTGTTGGTAGTTGTTCTCAAATCTATTCTGACTTACAGCTGTACTATGTTTGTAGGGTAGAACAGCTACATAGGATTTTCAAGGCTGTGACTTTCAGAAGCGTGTTGCTAGGTTTGCTTTCTAAAAAGTCTCTAAGTGGGTTTGAACTGCCAAACTTGGAGAGTAGTATACCATATAGCCATTTGTGCCATCTGGGGCCTATGATACTATTCAAAGAAAAAGAGAATTCAGAAAAGGAGACAGGTTCCTGGCTGAAGAGAACAGTAGGGTGTAAGATTTACATACATACATACTTACATTCATTCATTCATTTGTAAGTTTATTTCCACTCACTCATTAACATTTTAACACTTATAATTTTCCAAGATTTTATTTTATAAGCCATGTATATTTAGGAAATGTAGTACTGAATAGAATAAATGCTCCCCCTCAAAAACAAAAACAAAATAAACGTTTATGAAACTTACATTCTAGTCAGGGCAAAACAGATAGGACTCAAGAAAGGAAAATAGGTAGAATTATTCAATACGGATTCATTAACAGTTTAACCCCAGCTAGAGGTTGTATTAAGCCGTTGGCATAGAACTCTGAACAAGGTCATTGCTTTAAAGACTCCAGATCATTCTTAAACTTGATCTTCTTCCTTCTTGCCTCTCAAATTTCTTGGAACATGAGACTCTATTCTCTCCTCCACAGGGCAGAAAATCTGAATTTAAAGATAGTTGGCTGGGTGGCCCCTCTCTAAGCTCTCCAGCCACCAATTTCAATGTGTCAGGATGATTTACTCTGTTGTCTGAAGGTTGATGTTGAAGATACACCAATAAGCTCTGGGAAGACAGAAGGAGCAACAGGGTTGCATTCTTTTGAAGTATCTGACTTTGAGGACAGATTTAATTAAAGTGAGAAGTAGCATAGCATTCTAAGACGTGATCAAAGTCCATGGCACAGACTAGAAAAGAGAAAAAGGATGCAGGCCAAACTTTTTTCAAGCTACCCAGGCTGACAGACATGTTGCCAGGGAGAGGACAAGACCAGCTATTTTCAAAGTGCTTTCCTTCGTGGTTTCTTTCCCAGGGAATAGTTGTTCCAGACGGTCACACTGATGTCTTCCTTACTCTGCCATTCACCATGGACCACCTGCCTTTCAAACTCTGCCTTGTGTGGGGAAAAAAGCAGATGGGATTTTTCTTACACTGCCCCCTCAACTCATCATCAATATGTGTGCCTATTCGGATTCCTTTTTTGGTGGAGAAGCTCTGAATTGTTGTCAGTCTAGAACCAAGCCTTGATCTCATTGAAATTATAATATGTACATTATTTTTTCCCTTTTTTATTTCTTTTCCCTTATTTTTAGAACCTGGAAATGCATTATTACTGTTAAGTTTCTTATTGTCACTACATAAACAAATGCACTCAGGTACTGCTCAACACCAGCTCAATCTAAACACAAATTCTTACTTCAGAATCCAGGATTGAACGTCAAGAATTCTGTGAATTCCATAAAATTGGGTCAACATGCTCTGGGTTTTTGCCTCTTGGTGATAAGGAGCCCTGGTGGTTGAGAGGTGGGGACTAAAAGTGATTTCATTGGCTCAAATTTCAGCTCTATCCCTTACAGCTGGGTGACCTTGGGCAGGTGATTCAGCATGTCTTTGCTCTTTTCATTACTAAAATGGGGATGATAATAAAAAATAATAACTCCCTCATAGACTTGCTGTGAAAATTAAATGAGTTAATATAATGAATGTACTTACAGCAGTGCCTAGAAAATTTGTTATTGTTAGGTGCTGACTCCTAACGACACTATGCACGACAGAACAAAGCACTGCCTAGTCCTGTATCACCCTCAAAATTGTTTCATATTTTAGACCATTTTTGCTGCCAGTGTGTCCATGCATCTCAACGGGGATATTCTTCTCTTGTGTTGACCCTCCTCTTTACCAAGCATGTTGTCCTTCTCTAAGGACTTGTCCCTTCTGATAACATGTCCAAAGAATAAGAGAAGTCTTGTTATCCTTGCTTTTAAGGAACATTCTGGTCATTCTTCTTTCAAGAAATATTTGTTTGTCCTTCTGACAGTGCATCATATTTTTTTATATTCTTTGCCAGCACCATAATTCAAATGTATTAATTTTCTTGCAGTCTTCCTCATTCATTTTCCAATTTTCATATGCATAAGAGGTGATTGAAATATACTATGGCTTGGGTCAGATACACCTTAGTCTTCAAATTTCTTTGCTCTTGAACTTTTGGAAGAGGTCTTTGCAGCAGATTTGTGTAATGCAATAATTTAATTTCTTAACTGCTATTTTTATGAGTTTCAGTTATGATTATGAATTCATGCAAAATGTAACCTTTCACAACTTAAATCTTTTCTCCATTTATCATGATGTTATCTATTGGTCCAGGGGTGAAGATTTTGTTTTCTTTACATTGAAGTGCAAACTACACTGAAGACTATAGTCTTTGATATTCATCAATATGTATTTTAAGTTCTCTTTGCTTCCAGCTAACAAGGTAGTATGGTCTGTATATCACAGGTTGCTAATGAGTCCTTATCCAATCTTGATGTCACATTCTTCTTTATAAAAGCCAGGTTATCTGATTATTTGCTCAGCATACAGGTTGAATGAGTACTGTGAAAAGATACATAGCTAGTGCATACCTTTCCTGATTTGAACCCATTCAGTATCCCTTTGTTACATTCTAATTACTGCCTCTTGTCTATAAACATGTTCCTCATGAGCACAATTAAGTGCTCTGGAATTCCCATTCTTTGCAATGTTATACATAGTTTGTTATGGATGTCTTTGTATAGTCAATAAATCACAATGAAACATCTTTCTGATACTCTCTGCTTTAGTCAAAATCCATGATGTCCATGTCCTCTTCAAATCAGACCTGAATTTCTGGAAGCTCTGTCCATGTTCTGCTGCAACTGTTTTTAAAATATCTTCAGCAAAATTTTACTTATATATGTTATTGATGATATTGCTTGATGATTGCCACATGATGTTGTTGTTGTGTTGTGAAGTGCCGTAGAATAGGGTCCGACCCATAACAACCCTGTAGAGGGCTTCCAAGGAGCAGCTGGTGAGCTTGAACTGCTGACCTTGTGGTCCCAACCAACTTAGCAGTCCAGCGAATTAACCCACAGTGCCACAAACTATGGATATCTTCCAAGTGGTTGACCAAGTAGCTATCTTGCAAATTTCTTTTAGCGTGAACCCCTCAAGCACTTCATCAGTTTGTTAAAATATCTCAATTTGTAGTCCATCAGTTCCTGGGTCCTTGTTTTTCACAAAAGCCTTCAGTGTAGCTTTACTTGTTATTTCCATGTCGTAGATTCTGGATCATATGCTACCCCTTGAAATAATTGAACATCAATCAAATATTTTTGATACAGAGACTTTGTGTATTCCTTCCACATACTTTTGATACTTACTGTATCATTCAATATTTTTTTCATGTTGGGGTGCTGTGCCGTTGAGTTAGTTCTGACTCATAGTGACTCTGTATAGGGTTTCTGAGACTGTAAATCTTTATGGGAGACACGAAGCCTCATCTTTCTCCCATTATTTTGCTTATGTTGTTGCTGTTGTTTAATGTCATTGAGTCGATTCCGACCCATAGTAACCCTGTATAGGGTTTCCAAGGAGCGGCTGGTGAGCTTGAACCGCCAACAATGCAGTTCAAACTGCATTTGCAGTCTGGCGCATTAACACACAGTACGACACCTTATGTTGTTGTTATGTAACATCGAGTCAATTCCGACCCATAGCGACCCTGTACAGGGTTTCCGAGGCTGTAAATCTTTACGGGAGCAGAACGCCTCATCTTTCTCCCGCGGAACAGCTGGTAG
>NW_006408533.1:20690410-20691516 GCF_000296735.1 Chrysochloris asiatica
GAGAGCCAAATATGACCCTGAATATATCCCACCTGAATTTAGAGATCATTTGAAGAACAGATTTGATACATTAAACACTAAAGACCAAAGACCAAAAGAGTTGTGGGATGACATCAAGAACATCATACAGGAAGAAAACAAAAAAGTCATTAAGAAGAAAAGAGGAGGAAAAGGTCAAAATGGATGTCAGAAGAGACACTGAAACTTGCTCTCCAGCATAGAGATGCTAAAACAAAAGGAAGAAATGAGGAGGTACAAAAGCTGAACAGAAAATTTAAAAGGTCAGCTCGAGAAGATAAAGTCAAATATTACAACAAAATGTGCACAAAGATCTGGAGTCAGAAAACCAAAAGAGAAGAACACGTTTAGCATTTCTCAAGCTGCGGGAAGTGAAAAAAAAAAATTCAAGCCTTGACTTTCATTAGTAAAGGATTCTCTGGGCAAATTATTGAATGATGCAGAAAGCATCAAGAGAAGATGAAAGGAATACACAGAGTCACTGTACTAAAAGAAAATGGTTGATGGTCAACCATTTCAAGATGTAGCATATGATCAAGAGCCAATGTTACTGAAGGAGGAAGTCCAAGGTACATTGAAGGAATTGGCAAAGAACAAGGCACCCGGAATTGATGGAATACAAATTGAAATCTTTCAAGAAAGTGAGGCAGCACAGGAGGCACTCACTCATCTCTGCCAAGGAATTTGGAAGACAACTATCTGGCTGACTGATTGGAAGAGATTCGTATTTGTGTCTATTCCAAAGAGAGATGACACAACAGAATGCAGAAATCATCAGAGTGTCTTTAATATCCCATGTGAGTAAAGTTTTACTAAAGGTAATGCAAAAACAGCTGCAAGCATACATTGACAGAGAACTTCCAGAGGTTCAAGCCAGATTCAAAAGAGGCCGGGGAATGAGGGATATCATTGCTGATGTCCTATAAAAGCAAAGAATATCAGAAAGATGTTTCCCTGTGCTTTATTGACTATGCAAAGGCTTTCGATTGTGTGGATCATGACAAGCTATGGACATATTGTGAAGTATGAATATTCCTGAACACTTAATTGTATTCATGAGGAATCTGTACCTGGACAAAGAGACAATT
>NW_006408533.1:20691616-20701118 GCF_000296735.1 Chrysochloris asiatica
TTTCCGAGGCTGTAAATCTTTACGGGAGCAGAACGCCTCATCTTTCTCCCGCGGAACAGCTGGTAGTTTCGAACTGCTGACCTTGCGGTTCGCAGCCTGATTCGTAACCACTATGCTACATCTTATAGAGCCCGTCAACATTGCAACTGAGAGTTTTAAATTTGTCTTCAGTTTTTTCACTTAGAGAAATGCTGAGTGTGTTCTTCTTTAGCAAATTGTTGTTATTGTTAAGTGCCATCGAGTCGATTCTGACCCACAGCAATTCTGCATAGGATTTCCAAGGAGAGACTGGTGAGCTTGAAACTGACTACCTTGTGTTTCAACAGACATTGCAGTTCAGTGCATTAGCCCACAGCACCACATCTGGACAAAGTAGTGTCTAAATAATTGCTAGTTTTAATTACATTTCCATCTTATTCTTGTCTCACAAAGGAGCTCTGGCAGCGTAGTGGTTACAAATCGGGCTGCTAATCTCACGGTCAGCAGTTTGAAACTACCAGCTGTTTCGCTGGAGAAAAACGAGGCTTTCTGCTCCCATAAAGATTCATAGCCTCGGAAACCCGGTACACGGTCGTTATGAGTCAGAACTGACTCCATGGCACATAACACAACAACAACAATGTCTCACAGTTGCCAAGTCTGATAAATAGTTCAAAGTCACTGATATGAAGGGAAAGACCATCTATTATTTCCCCAACTGTTCCTCACATTTCTTATGCACACAAAGGATGGTGATTAAGAATATTAGTTGTATATTTCTTTTAAGGCAAATTCCTATGTACCACCCAATTCTATTACAAAAATTTCTAGAGAACTGGTAGCTTTTAATTCAGTTGAGAAAGAGAAATATTACAAGGACAATTAAATGGCTTCTTTCTCTATTGGCATCCAAGTATTATGACAAAGGGCCTTGGCTGGTTCTTCCTGCAAAAATCTGATTACTAGGGCTTGGTTTCAAAGATAACAACAACAACAACAACAACCCACTAACATGGTAATTGAAGAAGGGAATAAGAATATTTTAATAAGATAAAATAGGTCAATTGTCTTATTTTTTCTGTGGCTTTGCAATGGGCAAACCATGGTCAGAAGAAACATAAGGGAAGATGCAAATAATATGCTAAATGTCATGACAAGACTGTTCTGATACATGTGAACTCGTGATCTTTGTCATAAAAGACAAAAACAGTTAAATTACAATAAACTCACATTTTTTACTTGCCTGTGGGTGAAGCTAAAAACAAAAACAAACACAACACCTTTAAAATTTCTTTTATCTAGTTTAGCGACGGTCTCTTTTCACACAGATGGAGCTGAGTATAGTTTGAGTAGATGTCAATGGAACAAATGAGAACATAGCTCATGCCAGGACATACACCCCTGGTCAAAAAGGCCTGGTATACAATGGTTCAATCACTGTGGAAAATGGATGGTGGTTCATCAGAAAGTTGGACATAGAAATACCATATGACCCAGCAATCAGAGCCAGGATACAAGTAGATCCCAGCACTAATCATAATAGCAAAAAGATGGAGACAGCCTAAATGTCCATTAGTGGAAGAATGCATAAACAAACTATGATACATACACAGAATGGAATACTAAGCAAAATTGAAGAAAAATGATGAATCTATGAAACACATTATAACATGGATGAACCTGGAGAACATTGTGCTGAATGAAATAATTCAATCAGAAAAGGAAAAATCCTATATGAGATCACTATTGTAAACAACCACTTGTCTGTGAGTTTGTTGTACTGTGGTGGCTTGTGTGCTGCTGTGATTCTGGAAATTATGCCACCTGCATTTTAAATACCAGCAGGGTCACTCATGGTCGACAGGTTTCATCTGAGCTTCCAGACTAAGACAGACTAAGAAGAAGGAGAGACTGACTCCTTCTGAATATTTAGTCACAGAAAACCTTATGAATAGCAATGCAACATTGTCAGCCCCAGAATATTGAATACTGAAACCTGATAAAGAACCCCAGAATACTGTCAAATTTAGTGCCAGATGAGCCCTTCAAGTTGGAAGGCACTCAAAATATGACTGGGGAATAAGGCTGCCTCCTCAAATTAGAGTTGACTGTGATGACATGAATGAGTAAAGCCTTCAGGATCTTCATTTGCTGATGGGGCACAACTCAAAATGAAGAGAAACACCTGTAAGCATCCATTAATCAGAAAACTGAGTATATGAAGTATGAATCTAGGAAAATTGACTTTGGAAGGTGTGGAACACTTCTTCCATGAGTTGGTGAAGAAGAAGCATGAATGTGCTGAGCATCTCTTGAAACTGCAAAACCAGCGTGGTGGTCATGCACTCTTCCAGGACCTACAGAAACCATCCCAACCTGAGTGGGGAAGAACCCTAGATGCTATGGAAGCTGCCTGGCCCTGGAGAAGAACCTGAACCAGTCTCTTCTGGATCTGCATACTGTGGGTCTTACCCACACAGACCCCCACCTTTGTGACTTTCTGGAGAACCATTTCCTTGACGAGACGAAAATTTCAAGATGGGCGACCACTTGACCAACCTCCATAGGATGGCCAGTCCCCAGGCAGGGCTGGGCAAATATCTCTTCGAAAGGCTCACTCTCAAGTGTGACTAGGAAGAACCTGTGGAGCCCCGCAACATGTGAAGGGCCTTCAGCATTCCCCTAATCTCCACATACCTTCTGTGAAGGGCCTTCAGCATTCCCCTGCTCTCCACAGACCTTCTGTGATGGGCCTTCAGCATTCCCCTGCTCTCCATAGACCTTCTGTGAAGGGCCTTCAGCATTCCCCTGCTCTCCACAGACCTGCCTGAACCTTGCTCTCCAACCACAGAGGCAGCATAGACAACTCCCTGGAGCCCCTCTTCACCCAAGCCATGGACCAAATGATAACAATAAAGCTTCCTTTTACAGCAAAAAAAAAAAAAAAAAAGAGGTAACATATGATTAAGAGTCAATAACGCTTAAAGAAGAAGTTCCAGGTGCACTGAAGACATTGGCAAAGAAACAAGGCACCAGAAATTGACGGATTACAAATTGAAATGTTTCAAGAAAATGATGAAGCCCTGTAGGCACTCATTCATCTGTACTAAGAAATATGGAAAACAACTACCTAGTCAACTGACTGGAATAGATACTTATTTGTGTCCATTCTAAAGAGAGGTGATCTAATGGAATGCAGAAATCATTGGACAACATAATTAATAACACATACGAGTAAAAGTTTGCTAAAGATAATACAACCATCACTGTGACCATACAATGACAGAGAACTTCCAGAGATTCAAGGTGTTTCATGGAATGAGGGGTATCATTGCTGATGTCAGATGGATCTTGGCTGAAAGCAAAGAATACAGAAATATGTTTACCTGTGATTTATTGACTATGCAAAGGCTTTTGATTGTGTAGATCCTGACAATCTATGGGCAACATTACAGAGAATGAGTTTTCCAGAACACTTAACTGTGCTCATGAAGAACATGTATACAGATCAAGAAATAGTTGTTCAAACAGAACAAGGGAGCCCCAAATGTTTTAATATTAGGAAAGTTGTGTGCCAGGATTGTATTCTTTCATCATACTTATTCAATCTCTATGCTGAGCAAATATTCAAGAAACTGGATTATATGAAGAAAAATGTGGCATCAGGAATGGAAGAAGACTCAAAAAACCTTTAGTATGCAGATGATACATTTGCTTGCTGAAAGTGAAGAGGACCTAAAATACTTACTGATGAAGATCAAAGACCACAACCTTTGGTAGCAATTGCATCTCAATGTAAAGAAAACAAAAATCCTCACCACTGGACCAATAAACAACATTCTTGTCAATGGAGAAAAAGATTGAAGTTGTCAAAGACTTCATTTTACTCAGATCAATCAACAATTCATGGATGCAGCAGTCACGAAATTAAAGCATTAGGTAAATCTGGTGCACAAGACCTTTTTAAAGTGTTGAAGGGCAAACATGTCAATTTGAAAATACCTGACCCAAGTCATGGTATTTTCAATAAACTCATATGCATGTGAAAGTTGGATAGTGAATAAGAAGGACCATAGAAGAATTGATGTATTTGAGTTATGGTGTTGGAGGAGAATATTAAAAGTATGTGGACTGCCAGTAGGACAAAAATATGTATGTTGGAAGGATATAACTAGATTGCTTCTTGGAAGCCAGGATGGCCAAACTTCTCTCATACTTCAGACATATTGCCAGGAGGGACAAATCTCTGGAGAAGGATATCATGGTTCATAAAGTATCCAAGACACAGTGGCAGCAGAAATTGGCTCAAATTTAACAATGATTGTAAGGTTGGCACAGGACTAGGCAGTGTTTTGTTCTGTTGTGCATAGGGTCTCTTTGAGTCAGTACCAACTCAGTGGCACCTAGCAGTAACAACAACTATTGTAAAAATTTAAGAAAAGATTTTCATACTAAAATTAACATTCTTTGATGGTTACAAGGGTTGATGGGAAGTGAGAGTAGGCTAGAGGGTAGACACATGTTGACTCTGGTGATCTGGAGGACAATATGCATGAAGGGGGAGGGTAATATACAAGAAAGGGTGGTTGCCAGAAGAATGGTGAAGATAGGTCAAGACAAAGGGAGGTATGCAAGGGCTAAAGGGGACAGAGGTATATAGTGACATATATACATGCCCTTATATTAACAGTGTTCTGTGTGTAGATACATGGACAGAAACACAGACTGAATGGGCATTTATTATATATCCCACAAGTATGTAAGAGTTTGAAAGAAGGTATTTGTACAAGGGTTGCCACAAGGAAGAAGCAGAATAACTGTTGTTTTAATCTCTGACATGAAACAAAGTTCAAACTGATGATCTTATTTGTAAACCTTTACTCAACAATAAAAGTTTTAAAAAAGAGTTTCATAGATATAAACTAAGCATGTGCATCCTTCCATCTTCTTCTATACTGATTCTCCATCCCCTACCCCCACACCATTTTTTCATATTGTTGAATCAATCTTTCAATCTTACTTGAATATTTGTTTGTTTAAAGTGATGGGTGGGCTAGACTTTGTTCTAGAAACGGCTCGTTGAAATTGGAAAGACATATGAGAAGTTTTTTATTTTGTTTTGTTTTGTTTTAAGTCCAAAACTAAGATCTAGAATTGAACAAGCAATATATTATAAAAAAAGAAAAGATGTAGACACTGCCTGATATTTTCTGAAATTCTAGGCAGTCTAGGTCGATTGTGTCAGAGAGGCCATGAAATGTAATAATATTCTTTTCTGTTTAATATTTGTCTTAGTCTTCCAAATTCTCACTTTAGAAAATAATTTTGTCTGTAACACTGGACTACTAACAGCAAGGTCAGTGGCTCAAATCTACCAGCCACTCCTTGGAAACCTTATACAAGATCACTATGAGTCAGAACACATTCAATGACACTTAACAAAAACAATGATATTCAATTCTTCATGCTAGGTGGTTACCTTTCTTTTCTCTAATTCTTTTATGTATAAATCAGTAGAAACTCAACTAGTACAGTGTAAGATTACCCATAATGAAAAGACCCCTGTGATTTACCTGGAAAGGTAGGTACAAATACATTATGGAGACTGTGTCTGCCTTCCTCTGACTTCACAAGGGAGAAGAAGAATCAAATTAAAATCAGCCCAAGACTGATTTGCATGAGGCAGATGTCAGACATACCTCCACCCTTCTAAGTTTTTTAGCCTATGCTCACACCAACAGTCACTACACAGGACTCTACTTCACTTCTGGGTTTGATGTTGTTGTTGTTGTTAAGTGCCGTCGAGTCGGTTTCGACCCATAGAGACCCTGAACAGGGTTTCCGAGGTTGTAAATCTTTACGGGAGCAGAACACCTCATCTTTCTCCCACAGACGGCTGGTAGTTTCGAACTGCTGACCTTCCGGTTCACAGCCCGATTCGTAACCACTGCGCTACCAGAGCTATCTGGCTTTGATAATCCAGTCTAATGGCCAAACAGAACTCATAGAACACACTCACAATTAGAGGGTTTATCAGAAAAGTCAACAGAGTACAATAAGGGATCACAAGCAACGCAGGATGCAGCAGTTCTTTCATCAGACATGCCTCTTCTCTGTCATATTGAAGGCATGCCTTTCTCTTGTCTTTAGCCTCTCAAACATGTGGCCACTAGGCATCTGCCTTGCCCAGGCAAGTGTTACTAAGTGCCTTTTGTTGTTTTTGTTGTGAAGTGCCATTGAATTGGTTCTGACCCATAGTGACCCTTTATAGGGTTCGAGGAACGACTGGACTGGTGAGTTTACAGTTCAAAGCGATTTTGCAGTTTGCCTCATTAATCCAGAGTGCCACACCAGGACTCCAAGTCCCTTTAACCAGCCTATAAAATTCCAAATGACACATTCATCAAGCCAGATGCCTACCCTTAGACAGGCAGCTTTCCTCAGTTCATGGGCCAGGAAGTCTGTAGCTGCTCAGTCTCTCCATGTCATTGCCTCTGCCACATTCCCAGCTGTTTCTCCAGCCAGGGATCTCACGCTTGGCTCATAGCTTTTCTTACTTGAAGGTCCTGGGATTGTCTGTCTCTGCTTCCAAAATGGCTCCTTTCAAATGTATCAAGATGGCAAAACTCACCAATCCAGGTGTTCAGAGTCCTGTACACCCTATTTGCATAGTCCCACCCAAACATTTGGTGGAAGTTAAGAAGACTTTGCAAAGAAAAGCCATATCATGATACCACAGTTGACCTAACTGTTGTTGTTAAGTGCCATCAAATCAGTTCCAACTCATAGTGACCCTATATAGGGGTTCAAAGGCTGTAAGTCTTTGGAGGACCAGAAAACTTCATCTTTAGCCTGCAGTGGCTGGCGAGCTTGAACAACAGTCCTTGTCATCCATAGTCCAATGCTTATTGTATAGAGCCACCTCAAAATAACAATAGTTCATATGTATCCCAGTGTATGCACAACTTAAGGAAAATACACAAACCTGTTGAAGGTAAATTGATATTATAAAAGTGTTCAAAGTTATTGATATTATTGGCAGAAAATGAAAAACTTCATTATAGATTTAAAGTCTCCAATTTTCTCATTTCTTGTCTTTTAAAATTCAAACCTGGGTCATATTTTAGGCCTGAAAGATGTTTAACTAATAGATATAGCCTTTCATATTGATTTTTTATTCTTTTTCCTGAAATCTGGTTGGTTATGTCTCCAATTAAATTTTACTTTGATTTGTCTTAAAAGAAGAATAATAATACAATTTGATAATCAAATAAACTCTCTCCAAGGAGTCATTTGTCTTTCACCTTCATTGTGAAATGAGGTGAATGAGATAGCACAACTCATTCAATATTGTCAGTAGCAAATTGGATCTACTATATTTTACTTACAAGGCCTAAAGCTGATTCCAAAAGAGTGAAGGAAGAAGGAGAAATTCTCTGACATGAGAAAAATAAATTCTATATTGTTGTTGTTAAGCACCATTGAGTCGGTTCCGACACATAGCAACCCTGTCTAGGGTTTTCTGAGGAGTGGCTGGTGAGTTTGAACTGTTGACCTTGTTGTTCAAACTGACCTTGTGATTGAATATTTATCCTACAGCACCACACCAAGACTCCAAAACTGTCATTCCAAAGTATCAGTTCTTTGTTCCTTTCTTCCTTCCTCCCTTCCTCTTTCTTCCTTCTTTCTTTCATTGAGCAAATGTTTAGATACCCACCTGTGAAACTTTGTGTTTAACTATTTGACATAGAAGGAAGCCTCAGGTGGCACAACTGGTTAAGCATTTGGCAACTAGCCAAAAGTCTGGTGGTTAGAACTGTCCCCCCTCCTCCCAAGTCATATCAGAAGACAAGCCCGGGTCACAGCCTTGACACACTTCTGGAGAAGTTCCATGTTGCATACATCATGCTGTTGTTAAGTGAATCCCAACCCATAGAGACCCTGTATAGGGTTCCCAAGGAGTGGCTGGTGAGCTTGAACCGCCAACCTTGCAGTTCAAACGGCTTTGTAGTTTGGCGCATTAACCCACAACACCACACCAGGTCACCATTAATCAATATAGAGTGTATGGCAACTAGCAAAAACATGTGGAACAGAAATGTGGACTATAAGGTAATAGGATGTTTTTATAGTTGTTTTTGTGTGTTTGTTAGTTTATTCTTAATGAGCATAGGAGAACTTTTCACTGAGGTGACTATTTTCTCTTTTCAATCTGGCTTTAGTTTGGGAGAAGTGAAATGTAGTCTAAGACTCTCTTTTGTTGTTGTTGTTTGAAAGCAGTCAACTCTTAAGAATTCTTTGGTGCTAACAGAGAGATATTGCATTTAAGATCTGCAAGGGGCCATAGAAATGATGTTAGTAAAGTACTTGGTCATGCTGTGGGTAAATACTATCTTTGGCTAGAAATAGATATGACTGGGTTTCTTGAACAGGAATTCTTCAAAAAAGAGCTCCTAAAAGGATTTGAATTATAGAGAATTTTAAGTAGAAAATGTAACCAGCTTCTATGAGAGGAACAAAGTGACAATGATTTGATGTGTTTGTTCTGTGCATTTCTTTTAAAAAGGAGAGGAAATTTGATTTTTGAGATTTATTTTTTACTTACGAAAAAGCAAACTTAACTAGTGGATTTTCATCAATAAGTTGATTAAAATTGATATGGAAAGAGAAGATACCTATTTAAATATGCATCACACTAAATTCAGTAATCAACAAGGAAATCGAGTTTGAGGTTTTGAACCAATATTATACCTTAATCATATTACATTCATACTGTTTTCTCATTTGGTTCATGAAGAAAAATTGCATTAGATTTATTTTTATTTGGATTTATTTTGTTTTGTTACACACTGAGATGTGTCAGATAGAACAGTTTCTTGATGCTTAAACAATATATATGGCCATTTTTTAATAGTACACTAAGAATAATTTCTATACACAAAGAATTAGAATTGTCCTGTTCTCGATAAACCACCACTTGTTTGTCAGTTTGTCATACTGTTGCGGCTTGAGTGTTGCTATGATTCTGGAAGCTATGCCACCAGTATTTTAAATGTCAGCAGGGTCACTCATGGGGATAGGTTTCAGTTGAGCTTCTGACCTAAGACAGACTAGTAAAAGGAGAAGTAGAGTTAGCTTTCATTTGCTGATATATTTTTTTCTCATTTCCAAATGAGAAGAAAAAACTGAAAACTTCTATTAATAATCAGAACATAGAATGTACAAAGTCTGAATCTAGGGAAATCAGAAGTTGTCAAAAATGAAAGAGAACAAATAAAGATAAATAACCTAGTCAAGTGAGCTGAAATGAACTGGTATTGTCCATTTTAAAACTGAGAATTATATGGTTTACTAGGCTGGGAATGACAAACTCAAGAGGATTGGCACCTCAATCACCATCAAAAAGAACATTTTAAGATCTGTCTTGAAGTACAACATTGTCCGTGATAGTATATTATCCATATACCTACAATGAAGACCAGTTAATAACACTAATGTTCATAATTATGCACCAACCTCTAAA
>NW_006408533.1:20706408-20707632 GCF_000296735.1 Chrysochloris asiatica
CATGGGGTCGCTATGAGTTGGTTCCGACTCGATGGCACCTGACATCAACAACACTGTGGTGGCTAGTGAGTTGCTGTGATTCTGGAAGCTATGCCACCGGTATTTTATACACCAGCAGGGTCACCCATGGTGGACAGGTTTCAGAGGAGCTTCCAGACGAAGACAGACTAGGAAGAAGGAATGATGAGCTACTTCCAAATATTTAGTCACTGAAAATCTTATGACGAGCAGAGAGACACTGTCAGATTTAATGCTGGAAAATGAACCCCTCAGGTTGGAAGGCACTCAAAATGTGCCTGGGAAAGAGCTGCCACCTCAAAGTAGAATTTACTGTAATGACGCAAATGGAGTAAAGCCCATGAGAGTAAAGCCCACGGGACCTTCAGTTGCTGATGGGGCACAACTAAAAAAGAAAAGAAACAGCTGTAAACATCCATTAGTAATCAGAACAGGGAATGTGCAAAGTATGAACCTAGGAAATTTAGAAATTGTCAAAAAATGAAATGGAACACATAAACATGAATATCTTAGGCATTAGTGAGCTGAAATCATCCTAGTTTCTGAAGAGCATTCTGGCTGTACTTCTTCCAACAGGTTTGTTCTTCTAGTAGTGCATGGTATTTTAAATATTGTTCTCCAACACCATAACTTAAATGTGTCAATTCTTCTACAGTCTTACTTATATACTACTCAACTTTCACACGCATACGATGCTATTCAAAATACCATGGTTTGAGTCAAGTACACCTTAATCCTCAAACTGATATCTTTGCTCTTGAACACTTTGAAGAGTTCTTCTGAAGCAGTTTTGCCTAATGCAATAATACGTCATTTGATTCCTTGACTGCAGATTCTATGAGTACGTAAAGTGGATACAAGCAAAATGAAGTCTTGAAGTTTTTGACAACTTCAATGTTTTCACCATTTATCTTGATGATATTTATTGGTCCAGTGGTGAGGACTTTTATTTTCTTTACGTTGAGGTGCAACCCTCACTGAAGGCTCTGGTCTTTGTCTTTCAAGGCTGAGGTCTTTTAAATTCTCTTTTTTTCAGCAAGCAAAGTTGTATCATCTGCATATTATAGGTTTTTAATGAGTTTCCCTCTAATCCTAATGCCACATTTTTCTTCCTATAAGCCAACTTCTCAGATTATTTGTTCAGCATACAGATTGAATTAACATTATGAAAGAATACAACCCTAGAACACACCTTTATTGATTTTA
>NW_006408533.1:20711940-20714297 GCF_000296735.1 Chrysochloris asiatica
CACTCCATATCATCAACCAAAACAAGTCCTGGGCAGACTGTGGAGCTTACCATCAATTATTTATATGTGAGTTCAGGCTGAGGCTAAAGAAAATTAAAATAAGTCCAGGAGAGCCAAAATATGACCTTTGTCATTCTCCACCTGAATTTAGAGAAATCAGAAGAACAGATCTGATGCATTAGATAAAAAAAAACAGAAAAGGGGATGATATTTCAAGAACATTATGCAGGAAGAAAGCAAAAGGTCATTAACAAGATAAGAAAGAGTAAAAGACCAGAATGGATGTCAGAAGACTCTGAATTTTGCTTTCCAGAGTAGAGATGCTAAAGCAAATGGACAAAATGAGGAGATAAAAGAGCTGAACAGAATATTTCAAAGGGCAGCTTAAGTCAAATATTATAATGAAATGTGCAAAGACCTGAAGTTACAAACACAAAAGGGAAGAACATGCTCAGTATTTCTCAAACTGAAAGCATTGAAGAAAATATTCAAGTCTGGGTTTGTAATACTGAAGAATTCCATGGGACAAGTATTGAATGCTGTAGAAAACATATAAAAAATATAGAAGCAATACAGAGAGTCACTATACCATAAAGAAATGGTTGATGTTCACCCATTTCAAGAGGTAACATACGATCAAGAACCAATGGTCCTGATGGCAGAGTCCAAGCTGTACTGAAAGCACTGACAAAGAACAAGGCTCTGCAAATTGATAGAAGACAAATTGAAATCTTGTAATAAACTGCTACAGCACTGGAGGCACATGCTCAACTATGCCAAGAAATGTGGAAGACAGCCAACTGATTGGGAGAGAACCATATCGTGCACATTCCAAAGAGAAATGACCAAATGGAATGCAGAAATCATAAAATAATATCATTAAAATCACATGCAAGTCAAATTTTGCTGAAAGTAACTAAAAACTACTGCAACAGTGCATCGACAGGGAATTGCCATAGACTGAAGACAGATTCACATGGAGACATGGAACAAGGGATATAATTGCTGATGTCAACTGGCTCTTGGCTGAAAGCAGAGAATTCCAGAAAGATTTTTACTTGTGTTGTATTGACTATGTAAAGGCTTTTGACTGTTTGGATCATGACAAGCTATGGATGACATGGCAAAGAATTGGTATTCCAGAGCAAGTAATTGTGTACCTAGATCAAGAGGCAGTCACTATAACAGAATAAAGGGATACTGAATGGTTTATAATCAGAAAAGGTGTGTGTCAGTGCTTAATTCTTTAAACATACTCAATCTTCATGCTGAACAAATAATCTGAAAAGCTGGGTTATATGAAGAACATGGTAGCAGAATCAGAGAAAGACTCATTAACATTTTGTAGTGTGCAGATGATACAACCTTGCTTGTTGAAAGTGAAGAGGACTTAAAATATTGATGAAGATTAAAGACCACAGCCTTCAGAATAGGTTGCACTTCAATGTAGAAAACAATATCCTCACAAATGGACCAATAAACAAAACCATGTTAAATGAAGAAAAGATTGAAGTTGACAAAGTTTTCATTTTGTTTAGATCCACTATAAACACTCATGGAAAACACTATCAAGAAATCAAAGACTTATTGCATTAGGCAAATCTGCTGCAAAAGTGTTAAAATGTTCAAGAGCAAAGATGTCAGTTTGAGGAGTAAGGTGTACCTGACCCAAGCTATGGTATTTTCAGTAGCCTCTTATGTATATGAAAGTTGGACAATGCATAATAACGACCAGAGAAGCACTGATGCATTTGAATTATGCTGTTGAAGAATCATGGATTTCCAGAAGAACAAACAAATCTGTGTTGGGGGAAACTGCAATCAAAATGCTCCTTAGAAGCCAAGGTGGGAAGACATCATCTCTCATATTTTGGATATGTTATCAGGAAAGAGCCGTCCCTGGAGAAGAACATCATACTTGGTAAAGTAGAGTGGTCAGTGAAAAAGGAAACATTCCTCAAGGAAATGGCTTTACACAATGCGAGCAACAATAGGTTTAAATATAACAACCAATGTGAGGATGGCACAGGACAGGTCAGTGTTTCATTCTGTTGTACGTAGGGGTGCTTTGAATTAGAATTTACTTGATGGCATCTCACAACAACATTACACATTAATAGACTGCAGTATAGTGTAAGCATAACTTTTATATGCATTGGGAAATCAAAATATCAGGTAAATCAGAGGATTATGATTTACTTATAGAACTAGGCAATATTTCATTTAGTTATCCATAAAGTCTCCATGAGTTAGATTTAACAGAATGGCAGCTAATAACACCAGGTTTTCTCCATCCAATTATGCAAGAATCAGTTACTATAGTAATTGTCGATGCAATGGGAGATTACCTGGTCCTA
>NW_006408533.1:20718038-20731102 GCF_000296735.1 Chrysochloris asiatica
CATAGTCACTAAAGCATAGTCACTGGTATTGTCTGCTTTCAGCCAAGAGCTATCTGGAGTCAGCAATGACATCCCTAATTGCACACCTTCTTTAGTATTATTTTTATCACCAAGGTCATATTTTCCTATTACTGAACCTTCTTCTTTGTTTCCAATCTTTGTATTCCAATCACCTCTAATAATCAATGCATCTTATTGCATGTTTGATTAATCTCACACTGAAGAAATTGGTAGAATTATTCAATTTCATCATTTCTGTCTTTGGTGATTGGTGCATATAGATATTATGCTATCAGAGACAGCATTATACTTCAAGAGAGATGATAAAAGTGGCACCCGTCCTCTTTAATTTGTGATTACTGCATAGTAACCCCATACATCTGTTAGATTCACACTTTCCAATACCAGTCCATTTCCACTTACTAATGACTAAGGTATCGATCTCTTTTTGTTTCAATCAATTTTTCACAATAACTTATTTTTCTGGAGTCATACTTCATATATTCCATGTTCTGATTATCAATGGATGTTTGTAGCTATTTCTCCTCATTTTGAGTTGTGCCCCATCAACAAATGAAAGTCCTCGAAGCTTTGCTCCATTCCCATCATCACAGTCAACTCTACTTTGAGGAAGCAGTTCATCCCCAGTCATATTTTAAGTGCCTTCCAACCTGAGGAGATCATCTTCTGATCCCATATCCAACAGTACTATTCATCATTTTTTAAACATTCAATATTTTGGTACTTCCAACAATATTCCACTGCTATTCATAAGGTTTTCATTGGCTAAACATTCAATAGTAGTCTGCCTCTCCTTCATTCGAGTTTGTCTCATTCTGGAAGTTCAATTACAATTTGTCCACCATGAGTGTACCCCATTGATATTTAAAATACCAGTAGCATAAATTCTAGCATCACAGCAACATGCAAGCTACTACAGTATGACAAATTTACAAATGAGTGGTGGTTTATCATTTCTAGGCATCTTGATGATGATACATAGTAAAGGATTTTCAATGCCAAATGATTATGATCTAACTCCAGAAATGCTGGGTGGATTCTAATTCACTAAGTGAGTGATAACTTGAACCACAGAAATAGCAATCCTCAGCTTTCAGTGTCCAAAGTTTATCTAGAAAGTTGTTGTTGCATGCCCAATGGATTCCAACTCAGACTATATAGGACGGACACAGAAAACACCATGGGGTTTCCTAGGCTGAAATCTTTACTGAACATGATATCTTTCAGGTGTCAGTACTAGAGATTAATTGGATGTGACAGAAGAAGGAACAGACACATGTTTCACAGGTGGGTTAGAAAAATAGACATTTGTGAAAAGAAGATTTTCACCAGTTAGTCAAAGCCCTTACCTCTGCCTTGGTCTTTATGGTATCCCAAAAGCAACATCCACCAAGGTATAAATATGTGAGGGTTATGAGGGGTGACTACTAATTGGTGATACTTTCTGTTTGATAAAAATGTTCTGACATTACATTGTTGTGACAGTTGTACAACCTTGTAAACATACTAAAACCAATGAATTTAATACTTTAGATGGGTGAATTTCATGATATGCAATTATATCTTTTTCTTTTTTTAAAAAAACGGGGGTGGATCTTCTCTAACAGTGGAATGTGAAAAGGCAGCTTTTATCTTGTTGTCAACAGAAAGGGACATACATGGCCTTTTGCAGAGAATCATAACAACCCCTCTAGTCAAGTGCCATCCCAAACTCCATCTGATCTTCTTGACCAGCCAGGACAACTTCCATCGATAGCCTCAAAGCCTGTCTCTGGCTATTGTCTCTTCTACCACACCTGCCATTGAGGACTCAGAGGGACCTAGCATGTACACCATTCACCACCATGGTGATGAGAATGCAGAGCCTTAATGAATAGCTTCTGCACCCCTCCCTGGTACTGCTTTTCCTCAGCAGCCACCTTAGTCCAAATGCCTTGTTCACATCATTTTTCCCTAAATTATTACCTGTGTCTGACCTCACCCTCTGAATTAAAAGTGTATGGGAACAGCTACTAATATTGGGAACCAATAGAGATAACCAATGCTGGGTTTACTCTGGTTACCATCAGCCAGTGTCATAAAGAACAATAGTACAAAACCTGACAGGGAAATTCTGGGGGATCTGGATTCAGCGCTCATTTCTTTGTAGGAATAGTCCCTTCTATGGAAAATGCAGAGCCTTGGATTGGAGAGTCAACTCCAGGAAAGCAACTGCTTTATCTTGTGAGGACACTAGTGGAGATTGGGGCCAAGCTGACCCAGAGTGGAGGGAGCAGGTAGAGATCAATGTTGCCCTAAGTCACCTGGAGCATCTGGCTTCCTCTAGAAAGCTGTAGACCCAGGGAACTTCTAGATAGATCCTGTCATTTGTTTAACCCTTCATCCCACCCCCACTGAAGAACAAGTTCTGCCATCTGGAGAAACTCTTTGTCAAGGAAGATCCAAGCGTGATGTGAATGCAGAGCCTTAATGAATAGCTTCTGCACCCCTCCCTGATACAACTTTTCCTCAGCAGCCACCTTAGTCCAAATGCCTTGTTCACATCATTTTTTCCTAAATTATTACCTGTGTCTGACCTCACCCTCTGAATTAAAAGTCTGTCTTCAAGTAAGCATTTGATTATGATCTCAGTTCTTAAGGGTGGTAGGAGGTAACAGAAAACAAGAAGATGGGAGTTAAGTAAAAAGCAGAGGAGGAAAATTCAAGGACATGGAAAAATCTGCAATGATGTTAAACAAAAACCCTCTCAACAAGAGGAATTAGTCTGGCTCACGTGATGGCTGAGACTACATGTTGAAGAACCTTCTTCATGTCCTACACTCACCTACTTCTGTGTGAGTTAGTAAAGGACTTCCTCATCTAGGATTAAGTCATCTGTGGTTTCAGGTCAGTGGGCTGGAGAATTGAGTTGAATATTGTAGAGGAAAATGGGAAGTTTGGAATGCTTTATTTGATCATGTCTGAGAAAGAAAAGAAGGACTGAAAACCTGACCTTTGTTACAGAGATAGTGCTAGCTTAACAATGTAAAACTTGCAAAAAGAGAATGAATAAAAGTTGCCCAAGGGATTGGCCAGAATACTTTAGAGGCCAAAACAAAACAACTGGGGACCACCAGAAATTACTTTGCTGGTGGTAAAAAGACAGTCTGTTTTGAGCTCTGTGGGTTAATACGCCAGACTGCAAAGCCATTTGAACTGCAAGGTTGGCAGTTCAAGCTCACCAGCTGCTCCTCAGAAACCCTGTACCGGGTTGCTATGGGTCAGAACCAACTTGATGGAAATTAACAACAACAACAACAACAACAACATAGGTTTTGAATTTCCCTATTGTGATTTTTTTAAATCAAAATTTGATAGTAGAAAAATGCTTGCTAATTAAATTCATTAGTTTAGTCATTTGATAAATGTTTATTGGCAATCTGCTGTAAAAAAAAAAAAAAAGCTATATTTGAAAATTCTAAAGAATAAGGTAGTAATTTTCATAGTCTATCATCCTCCTGACAACCTAAGTACAGTTTGCAGTTGTTACTGTGAACACACTAGTCCTTTAATAAATATTTGTTGACTTGAGATTGCTCTCTATGTAATATTCATTCATTTAGTCATTCATTCATTTATTCATCAAACATTTACATAGGTTTGCTGCATGCCCCAAGCAGTACACTAGATACTGAGAATTAATGTCTTACTGGGTACAAACCATTATGCTAGTGTACCCAACTTTCTATATGAATATGCTCCTGGAAAGTGGTGTGCAAATTGAGTCATGTTTAAATGAAGTAAGGGAGTCTGATATTTAGGGAGAACCCTGAGGAAAATCCTTTTGTTATGTAGAGAATCTTTTAGTAATGGAAATTATCATAGTCTAATGTGTCTGCTCTGTAAACCTGGATTTCCATATGTTAGCATTTCCTAAATAGGAACACCACCTGTATTTTGTCACCAGTTAATGGGTAGTAGCATTGCAATTGGCTGCAGAGTCTTAAACTAATCATTTTTCCCCCTCAACATTAGAAAATGTTGAATGGCCAAACACTCATCAAAAATGTCAAAAATGTTTTCATTTTTGAAAAACTACTCTAAATGCTGAAGTGGCTTGATTAGGTTAGAGTGGTTTTTATATAATTTTCTATAACCACTTAACTTAAGGGTAACTTTTAATGACATCCTACCAAGAGCTTATAGAATTTTAAAGCAATCAGGCATTTTCCTTCCAATATAGCGAGAAGAAAATTAAACCAATTTATACTACATATCAGGACTTATACTGTATTCTATATTTATGTTATTAAGCTAAGGATATGCAATAGGATATTTTTAGTCATATGATGTTAACTTGCATTTATAAATCACTTTTATTCCCCTAAGAGTATTTTAATGTATCTATTTTCAACCTTGTTGAGCAACAACCTGGCAATTCAACTCCCTAATCTAGAAATTAAAGTATAAAGTTACTTAAAGCCATGAAACTTGAACTCCTCTTGGTTTTTATTTCATGTTTGAGGCTACGTTTTCTTCCTAGCTTCATAGGGAAAATTGTATCTAGGACCAGAAGGTGAGAAAGTGACCATATTTAACTCTTGAATGATTTGATTGCTTTTCAGTTCAAGGAGATACTTAGAGTAGCCACTGCTAAGTACCATAATACATATAATATGGTCTGTATGATACTTTTCTTCTGAATGTGGGATTCTAAATAAACCACCTTCAATATCAGAGTAGTAATTTGATAATGTATGAGGACTGCAATTTCTATATATCTGGCCAATATTTTTAATATTTTATCTTATCTTTGTTGTTGTTGTTGAGAATATACATAACAGAAAATGTGTCAATTCAAAAATTTCTATATGTACAATTTAGTCACATTGGTTACATTTTTAAAATGAAGTTGTCAAGGACTTCATTCTTCTTGGATCAACTATAATACTCATGAAAGCAGCAGTCAAGAAATCAAACGACGTATTGCATTAGGCAAATCTGTTGCATAAGACCTTTGTAAAGTGTTGAGGAGCAAAGATGTCAGCTTGAGGTCTAAGGTGCGCCTAACCCAAATCATGGTGTTTTCAGTAAGCCATATGTTTTCATATGCATGTGAAAGCTGGACAGTGAATAAGGAAGACCGTAGAAGAATTGATGCTTTTGAGTTATGGTTTTGGAGGAGAATATTGAAAGTGCCATGGGCTGCCAAAAGAACCAAGAGATCTGTGTTGGAAGAAGTGCTCCAGCGTGTTCCTTGGAGGTCAGGATGGTCAAACTTCATCTCTCATACTTTGGACATATTGTCAGGAAGGACCAGTCACTGGAGAAGGATATCATGTTTGGTAAGGTGAAGGGTCAGAGAAAAAGAGGAAGATGCCCCATTGAGATGGATTGGCAAAGTGGCAGTGTCAATTGGCTCAAATGTGGCAACAGTAGTGAGGTTGGCCCAGGACCTGCTAGCATTTCATTCTATTGTACATAGGGTCACTATAAGTCAGTACAGACTTGATGGCACCTAATAACAACAACAATGATGCTAAGTATTTTCTCATGATCTTCTTTGTTATTCATAGATCTTCTTTGATAACTTGAATAGAAAGTTCTCTGAAACGTTCTTCATTGTACATAATTAATTATTTTTCAAAATAAAAGAAACATTCTTACTGATACAAGAAAGTCTTTAGGAAGAAATGCAATCTTTGCCATTGAGTTGTTTCTGGCTCATAGTGACCCTGTACAGGGTTTTTGAAGCTGTAAATCTTTATGAGAATAGAAAGCCTCATCTCTCTTCCACAGAGCAGCTGGTGGATTTGAACCACTGGATTCTATCCATCCATACTTCAGTTGACAACTGTAACGTACCCCACGTCACCACCCCCACTCTGATGCATCAGCAATGGCGGTATCATGGTGCAATGGGTTACCTACTGAATCACTGAAAATAATTGGTGAAGGTAGTGATGACATCTTTGGAGCAGAGACACAGAAGTGTCTCTCTCTTTTTCTTTTTAATATTTATACCTAAATTATTCACAACTTCTTCAGTTAATAGGCAAGGAAGAAACTAAGGCCAACCAGGAGAAGTGACATGAACGCCTGTGAATTCTTGCTGGTATGTGAAATCTACTTCTATACTGTAAACTCTTATTTACTTTTTTAATTTTTGGCTTTTGGCCATTCCATGGAGAGACCTGGATGAATAATTGACCTAAGACATGATATTCTATTTGTCACCAGTGTGTCTCTATAAGCCTCTCACCAAGCGACATTCTTACATCTGAACTGACCACTTAGCTAATTTTATTTGTTGGGCAGCAAAGACTATTTTCCATCTTAATAACATATAAGATCTATGTTCATCTAAAAAGAGGTCTTATCTCATACAAAACCAAGACACATGTTCCCTAGAGTACTTTGTACACAAAAAGAGACACCAACATATCAAGTGTTGGATTACACAGGACCCACTCTGACCTGTCTGGTCAGTTTATTTAATATTAAGACAAACCACAGGCTCTGCAGAGAACAATTCCAGGAGCTCATTCAGGCATTGGTAGCATTTCTTGTAATCTGGCAAGTCTTGAGATAACCAGGACCTTCTGAATAAACGTTTCTCTTAAAATTGCATGTGTCTGCTGTTGTTAAGTGCTGGTGAAGTGTGTTGACTTGGTTCCAAATCATAGTGACCCTCTATTGGGTGGCCAAGAAGTGGCTGGTGAGTTTGAACCACCATCCTTGTCATTCAAGCTGATCTTACCATACAGTGCTTTATGCCACAGTGCCACACCAGGACTTGAAAAATTGCATAGTGCACTTTAAAAAATCAAATTCCCATTAAAAAGGTACTGCATTCATCCTAACTGGATACAAGGCTAATGGTGTGATTGGAAGCACAGTTGTCATTCAACATGGTTAAATATCAAGGGTCAAAGAAATAGCACCCTGATAGTGAGCATGGAGTGGGAGGATATTCCTGGTTGATTCAGTCCCTGAGATCAAGCTGTGTAATTGAAGAAACCAGGAGAAGTGACTCAGGCTATGTGTCCTGTTGTCAAAATGCTTCCCATCAGTCTGACAAGTGACCAGTGTGGAGGGTTCTTGTGAATCAAAGTAAGAATGATAAGGCTCAATTTTCAAGATTTCTGAATACACTAGATCCAAATGAGAGTGAGGGTGTAGACTAGAAGAGAAATATTTTTTTGTATATTAACTATAAATCTCTCTAGCATCTCTTTATAGTTCACAAAGTGATTTCCTGTATATGATTTCATTTGAGTCACATACTTTATGAGGTAGGGATTATTATATGCATTTTCAGATGAAGAACCTGGTAAAGAGGCATTAAAGTGAGAAGCACTTTAGCCTGGTGGTTTGAAACAGGATTTGTTGTCAGACCTATTAGGTATGAGTCCCATCTCTGCTGCAACCTAGAAGAGTGAACTGTAACAAATTACCCAAAGGACTGAACTGTGACAAATCACCCAATATCTCAGTTTTCTAATCTGAAAAATGTTGATTAAAAATGGTCAATGTGCCATCAGGTTGTTGTGGGAATGAAATGAAGCACCTCATGGAATTCACTTACCTCAGTGGACAGGACATAGTAAGTGTTCAATACATTTTAGTCTTCTTTTAAAACCAGTGCTAAAGTCCCATATGAAGGAGCTCTGGCAGCATAGTGGTTACGAGTCGGGCTACCAACCGCAAGGTCAGCAGTTCAAAACTACCAGCGGTTTCCAGGTAGAAAGATGAGGGGTTCTGCTCCCGTAAAGATTTACAGCCTTGGAAACCCTGTACAGGGTAACTATGAGTCAGAACCGACTCCTCGGTACTTAACAACAACAACAAAGTCACAAATGGGTCAGAACTAACTCCACGGCACACTGGCACATCACTACCACTGTTACAGACTTCAGATTAACACCACCACCATTGCAGACTTCAAATTAACATTAACTAATTCTGTACCTTGGAATCCAGGTGTGGTGTTGTAGGATAAGCATTGGACTGCTAATCACAAGGTCAGTTGTTGAAACCCACCAGCTACTCCTTAGAAACCCTATACAGACAGGGTTGCTTTGAGCCAGGACTGACTCCAGGACACTTAACAACAACAAAAACAACAACAAGAATTCTGTATCTTAGTCTGTTCTGGCCACCTCATGCTGCCTTTTATGATATATGTTGTTTTTGCTGTTGTTAAATGCCCTCAAGTTGATTCTGACTAACAGTGAGGCTGTATAGAGATTCCTCGGAGCAGTTGGAGGGTTAGAACCACCAAACTTTCAGTTAACAGTCCTGTACTTATAACTTCAATTAAAAGTATTCAATCAACACAAATACATGGATCCCATGGTATTTTCATAAAATTAAGATGGACACTTAAAGAAGATTTTAGATGAATGATATTTATTCTATCAGATCTTGCCTCTTTGTGTGGAGACAAGCCATAAGCATATGACACAAATATTTTCACTAAGCATGCTAAAACTTCAGGTGAACACTATTGAGAATAGATGCCACTGAGGTTCAGAAAACAAAATATAGCCTGAAATAGGAGAGACAGGTTTTATTATTGCTGCTATTGGTGCTGTTCTGATTGATTTTTACAGGCATTAGCAACGTTAACCTCTGCCTTGAAGTGCTGATTTTGAGTGAGTGAAGAAAAGAGGGAAAGCAGGGTGATCAATATCAACAGAAGAAGCCAAATTAGGAAAAGAACTTGGAAAGAAAGTAGGACAAGAAGACTGTGGGCTTTGGATCTTGACTACATGCTGGAATGGAATGAACCTGACTGGCAAGGCTCAGGTGAATAGGTTAGAAGCTTTGATACTAGTGGTGGTGGCTGGACTGCCCCCAAGTGTTCCTTATGGCTGTCAAGCTTCTGTGCGTGCACAGGCTCATGGCTAAGTGACTTCTATGAGCATCAAAGAGCCTTTAGTCTGCACACTATTAACTGACAATTAATTTCGTGTTCATATCTAGCTCAGCATCTACTATAATTTGATCCTTTAGCAGAAGATAAAACTTTTCTTTTTCTCTATGTGTATGTGTGTCTGTTTTCTTTCAGGAAAAGTTTCAACTCTGGATCTCCTCTTTCCTGCAATTTATTGTTCACTGAGCTGGCCTCAGTTTAAGGAACAGCTGGGAAACCAACTCCCTAGCCTTCAGGCCACTATTGACTACTAGTCTTCCAGCACAACCAGATTAATGGGATCGGGTACAACTATAGTGGGCTGCACTAATTAATCAATTTTATTTTACTTTCTATATTTGTAGTTGAAGTTTTTGCATTTAGCATGCAAATTTATGTAAATTAAAATTCAAATACATGCAAACAGATATGCAAATATGTGTCCCTAGATTTGCTAAGGAAAAATCTGGTAGCCCTACTGTTAGCTCCTGAAAGACAGTTGGGGGAAGGGAGAGAGAACTTGAACTACTCTTGCAGCTTGATCTGCCTTTCATTTGTTAATATATGCAAGTTGAAAATGAAAATAAAAACATGTTTTACTTCAGCTGCTCCCTATGTTACAAAATAGAAAGCCGAAAATCTGCAACAATAACAGGAACAAAATCTGTGAGTCTTCTCATTGAGATAAGAATGTCAAAGTTTTATTTATTCCAAAATCATTTAGCGTTTGGTACTGAGTCTCATTAACGTAGGGTTTTTTAGTTTTAATTGATCAAATTGAAGCTATAACCAAACCCAGAGGAAATGATTTTATATTCCCAAAATATAAGACCTTAAAATGTAGGCTTTAAGTATATAAACTACTCTGGAATCCATGGTGAAAAGTGAAGAAAGTGGGAGAAAAATTCACAAAAAATTGTAATTGAATTAAATCATACTGAATTTTTTTTTTTTTTCAAAAGATCATGTGTTACCAGTTTATAAATGTATAATTTATTGTTGGGGAAAAAAAAATCATGATTGCCAAGTGAGCACAAGTTAAAAAGAAGTACTTTTCCTGTAAACATCAAAATGGCAAGAAAATCCTAAATAACAACATAGGCCAGCAGGTTAAATTAGAATATATTGCAAGGAAGGAGAGACATATCAGATACTTGGGATGTTGCAATTATAGTTACTGGCAAACCAGTCTAATTGCTCAGAAAACAGTGAATGTGTGTGCAGTATGTACTAGAACGTGTTCTGAATACAGACTCCAAAGAACTGTGTATTCTTCTAGTGCTGGTACATCAGTGCTATGACATTTGACCACAAAAGGAATTTTGGTCTCAGTGATCTCATTGCTAAAGTAAGATAATAATAATTGCCTGACCCTTCTTAAAAGATTTCTATGCCTTTCAAATGAGAAACAGCAAAGTACTAAACAGATGTTAATTACTTTTACAGAAGTTTATCTCTGGTCATTGCAACGTTTTCCTTTCTGGAAGACCTTTAAGCATGAGGGAATGGGTTATAGATTTAATCTGATCAATTAAGGACTAGAAAACCTACATAAGAAACTTCGATGTCTTAAGACAGGTGATTTTGGAATCATTTAAACTTGGAGTTATGGTGTCAGTGCTGAGACTCACAATGTAATGTGTGAATGTTACAGTCAGTACTAATATGTAATAAGGACTTTATTCCTCAGAACTGTGATCGGTCTCTATTTTGTCCAATTAAGGTTGCTTGGTGGAGGTATTAAATGATCTTCCAGACTCTCAGTTTCTGTGAGCCTAGTGCTTATGGGCTCCTATTTAACACCCAGGATGAGAGATATTGCATCTCAGGCCAGCCTATTCTGAGCAGCTTCTCATGCCTCTAACACAGATCTCTTTTCACTTACCACAAAGGCTTGGCTGTTAGGTCTTTTTGTTAATTGACTGTAGAGATCATTTGTGCTGAAGAATGCAAATTGCTTAAAACCAGTCTTTGAGTTTCATTCTTTCATTCATTTATGTTTGCTCTTTATTTCTGAGTCCAAAAATACAGTGTACAGCAATCTATGTTTATTGTTGTTGCTAAGTGCCATTGAGTCGGTTCCAACCCATAGAGACCCTGTATAGCGTTTCCAAGGAGCAGCTGGTGAGCTAGAACTGCCGACCTTACAGTTCAAAAGTTTTGCAGTCTGGTGAATTAACCCACAGTGCCACACCAGGACTCCAATATACGTTTGCCCATCAGATTCAAAGTTGTCTTCTGCTTACTTAGTGAAAATAGAAAAGTTTTCTGAGGTCAGAAAAGAAATGTCCCAGTTGATATGCTAGAAAACATGATTTGGTCAGCAAATAGAAACAAGATTTCTAAAAGAGCAAAGTAATAGGATCAGGTGAAGGCTTAAGAACGTTAGTCTTTGGAAACACAGGTAAATATGTGCACTTTGTGCAGGATCTATGTGGGAGGAATCTTTGCTATGCTGTAGGTGAGAAACAATGAAAGGGTGACAGTGATAGTATCACCCATAAGAAGTGGTGTCACTAACAAGGAAAAATAAAGGAAAATAAGTGCTTAACACGAAGTCAAAGTTTTCACACCATGTTACTTGTATTGTTGTTGTTAAGTGCCATAGAATCAATTCTGACTCACAGTGACCCTGTATAGGGGTTCCAAGGAACAGCTGGTGGGTTTGAACTGCTGATTTAGCACTTCACAGTTCAGTGTTAATCCAACAGTGGCACACCACAAATTGTCATGTTACTTACAGAATGGGGCAAAGAGAAGTACAGGTGATTCAGTGATGGGGAAGTAATGCAGTATACATATATTAGATTCCGGCTTGGCTCAGAGGAAATTTGGTACATGCTTTGCAGGCAGTAAATGTTAAACTAGAACTTGGAAGTTGTTTTAATAACAGAGGAATCAGCTGTATGTGAGTGAGGGATGAAAGGAGCAGCAATGAGAAAAAGAGCTATGATTCCTGGCATGTCTATAATTTAGCAGTCTAGGAAAAGACCATAGAAGAATTGATGCATTAAGCTATAATATTGGAGAAGAATATTAGCAGTACCTTGGACTGCCAAAAGAACAAGCAAATATGCATTGGAAGAAATACAGCTAGAGTGCTCTTTAGAAGCCAGAATGGACAGACTTCATCTCTCATACTTAAGATATATTGTCAGTGAACAAGTCATTGGAGAAGGATGTCATGTTTTGTAAAGCGGAAGGTGGGAGAAAAAGAGGACTAACCCCAATGAGGAACCTACACATAGACCAAGAGGCAGTTGTTCAAAGAGAAAGAACAGGGGACACAGAATGGTTTAAGATTAGGAAAGGTGTGCAACAGGTTTGTACTCTTTCACCATACTTATTAAACCTGTATGGTGAGCAAATAATTTGAGAAGCTGGATTATATGAAGAAAAATGTGGCATCAGGATTGGAGATAGACTCATTAACAACCTTCAATATGCAGATGATACCACCTTTCTTGCTGAAAGTGAAGAGGACTTAAAATACTTACAGATGAAGATCAAAAAACACAACTGTTGATATGGATTACATCTCAATGTAAACAAAGCAAAAATCCTTACCACTGGGCCAATAAACAACATTATTATTAATGGAGAAAAGATTGAAGTTGTCAGACTTCATTTTTCTTGGATTAACCATCAACACTTATTGAAGCAACAGTTAAAAATGAAATGATGTATGTTGTTGCTATTGTTAGGTGCCATTGAGTTGGTACCGACTCATAGTGACCTTATACACAACAGGACGAAGCACTGCCCGATCCTGGGTCAACTTCACTATTGTTGCCATGCTTGAGTCCATGATGCTGGCACTTTGCCAATCCTTATCAATGGGGATCTTCCTCTTTTTCTCTGACCCTCCACCTTACCAAAGATGATATCCTTCTCCAGTCACTGGTCCCTCCTGACAATATGTCTGAAGAAAGAGAGACAAAGTTTGGCCATCTTGGCCTCCAAGGAGCACTCTGGCTACATTTCTTCCAAAATGTATCTAGTGGTTCTTTTGGCAGCCAATGGCACTTTCAATATTCTCCTCAACACCATAACTCAAAAGCATCAATTCTTCTACGGTCTTCTTTATTCACTGTCCTGCTTTCGCATGCATATGAGGTTATTGAAAATACCATGGCTTGGGTCAGGC
>NW_006408533.1:20747820-20754445 GCF_000296735.1 Chrysochloris asiatica
AGCAGATTCAAAAGTATGTGATTCCTTACTTAAGCTTCAAGTTCCACTAGCTATAAGCCTTCAACTTTAAAAATATTTCTAACTATGTGGTTCGAAGTTTTGGAGCTCTGCCCTGGATCTGCTTTGCCTGATATTCTGTGGTATGGCTGAAGGCAAACTTTACTGCACTTCCACCCTAGCCGCCATCAAGCCCCGCCTCCTCCTTCCAATTTCTCTTGATGCTTTCTGCATCATTTAATAATTTGCCCAGAGAATCTTTCAATAATGAAAGCCTAGGTTTGAATTTTTTCTTCAGTTCCCCTAGCTTGAGAAATGCTGAGCGTATTTTTCCTTTTTGGTTTTCTGGTTCCAGATCTTTGCACATTTTTTGTAATATTTGGCTTTGACAAATCTGGTGCGCAAGACCTTTTTAAAGTGTTGCAGAGCAAAGATGTCAGTTTGAGGACAAAGGTGAGCCTGACTCAAGTCGTAGTATTTTCAATAACCTCATATTAAAGTTCACAGTGCATAAGGAAGATTGTAGAAGAATTGATACATTTCAGTTGTGGTATTGGAGGAGAATCTTGAAAGTACCATGCACTGCTAAAAGCACAAACAGATCTTTGCTGGAAGACGTGCAGCCAGAATGCTCCTTGGAATCTAAGATGGCCAGACTTCATCTCATAATTAGGACATATTATCAGGAGGGACCAGTCACTGGGGAAGGGTATCACGTTTGTCAAGATGGAGGGTCAGAGTAAAAGAGGAAGTAGCCTGAGTAGATAGACTGGCAAAGTTGCAGCATCAATGGGGTTAAGTGTAGCAACAATTGTGAGGTTGGCCCAGGAATGGGAAGTGGTTCGTTCTATTGTACATAGGGTTGCTATGAGTCGGAATCGACTTGATGGCACCTAACAACAACAACTAACAAACCCAATGAAATGGATTGGCTCAGTGACAGCAGCAGTGTTCTCAAGTTTGGCAGCAATTGTATGGTTGATACAGGACAAGACTGTGTTTCATTCTATTGTGCATAAGGTCACAACAAATTAGACTGACTGGACCACACCTAACAACTGCAACAGGAAAAGAAAGGCAGACATTGAGTAACCTGGGAGCAGCTAAGTAGATAAATTAAGTGCTCACAAAATTGACAGAAAAAAAGAACTTCAAGAAGGGTGAGCTGAGAAGAAATTGGCAATACTTTCATTAGAATCTAAGACAATTTCGAGGTCAAGGATAAGTCAGTGCATTCAGCAGTGATCTGATATTGGTGTTACATCACTGGATGTTGTTGTTATTAAGTACCGTGAAGTCGGTTCTGACTCATAGTGACCCTGCAGAGGGTTTCCGAGGCTGCAAATCTTTACAGGAGCAGAAAGCCTTATCTTTCTCCCTAGGAATAGCTGGTGGTTTTGATCTGCCCACCTGAGGTTATCAGCCCTATTCATAACCACTACGCTACCAGAGCTCCTTTATATCACTGGATAAAATAATATTTAATCACTGAAAGTAAGATAAGAAACTTATGTAGCAACATAGAAATTTATATATAGCTTTATGTTAAGTGAAAACAATAGGTGTTTTTGTTTTAAGAGTGCTAGTGGGCAAGGTCATGAATACTATCTCAGATATAATTGGACAAAAATTTAGAAGAAAACTCAAATTCCTAGGGAAAAATAAAAAGATCAGATTTACTGGATTAGCAGAGACTAAGAGAAGCTTCAAGATTATCATCGTGGGATACTTTATTTATTTTATTTTATTTATTTATTTATTTATTTTAACCATTTTATTGTAAATTGAGTATTTACAAACAAGATCATCAATTTTACATTCAACAAATCACACACTTTGTTTCATCTCAATGACTGCAATCCCCTCCATGTGACAACAGTTACCCTGTTTGTTCCCTGTGGCTCTTATTTTCATTCCACCTATCTTCCCATCCCTTCTCAACTTTGTCCTTAGGAAATGTTGCCCTTTGGATTTTTGAATGATTGACCAGTACGTGGTGCACATGGTTTACTAGTAATGTTGTCCCCATTATACAACTATCTATTGCTTGACTGAAAATTGGACCACGTGGGTAACTTCCTTTCCAGATCTGAAAGGTGGCCAAGGGCCTTAGTCTGAGTTTCCTCCAGTCTCTTTCTGACCAGCAAGCCCTGCCTTTTTTGTTTTTGTTTTTTTAATTATTTTGAATTTTGGTCAATATTTTCTCCCACTTTATCGGGACCATTTAATGTTATTCTTTTCAAAGCAGTTGGTAGTGATATCCAGGCACCATTTAATTCTTCTAGTCTCAGAGTCATGGAGACTGATGTTCACATGTTCCATTAGTCTATTGGACAAATTGAATCCAAGCATCTTCAGTTCTCGTCATCCTTCTTTCTTCTGCACTTGGAGAAACCAATAGTTGCACTTTAGACTGGGGTGTACTTTAAACTTGGAACTCAAACTACTCTTGGAGGTCAATTTTTAGTCAAATGATAGATTGGCTCATGAAATAAATACCACCACCAGTGAGAACAATGCTTCTCTAAATAATCATTTAAATGAAACCAAAAAGTAACATTTACCTTAAGTCAAAGATGAGAAGGTAAGGAGACTGGACAGTGAAGCTGGATTAATGGAAATGGAACAACCAAAATTGAAATAATTGAAGTGCTCATACAGTGTGAAAAATGTAACCAAAGTCACTGAACAGTATGTATGTTGTTATTGTAGTTAAGTGCTGTTCATTCAGTTCCAACTCATAGAGTTGAACCATGTATAGATTTTCTGAAGCTGGTGGGCTTCAATCACCCACCTTGTGGTTTGCAGTTCAGTGTTTGTTCTATGGAGCCTTTGTGCTACCAGAATAATGTGTATGCTTTTGTTTTGTTTATTAAGTGCTGTTGACTGGACTGAGTTCTGACTCATAGTGATCCTGTAGAAGGTTTCCAGGCAGAGGCTGGTGGGTTTGAACTGTTGACCTTATGGTTAGTAACTTAGTGCTTATCCTACAGTGCCACACCAAGACTCGTAATAATGTGTATATAACTTGTTAAATGATAAGTTAACTTGTGTACAAACTTTCACCAAGACCATAAAAAAAACATATATTTTTAAACAATGCTGGTGGGAGAGGGTAGCTAGGGATAGGGAAGTATGTGAAAGTATTTAACAATATTTGTATATGATTAGTAGGTATATGGTGTTCTGGTGTAGCACTGTAGGATAAGCACTGAACTGCTGTCCACAGGTTGTTGAAACCTACCAGCCACTCCTTGGACTCAAAAACCCTTAATAGCAAGAGCAACATTGTGTATATGAATGGTTTCAGACCCTACCTTTATAGTTGGTTCATATTGGCTCTTTAGTTGAATAATGCTGGTGCTAAATATTGATACAACTTTTGATTTCTGTTAATGAAAAGAGACTTTTTGTTTTTGCTTAGTTCCGTCGAGTTGCTTCTGACTCATAGAGACCCTGTGTAGGGTGTCTGAGGAGTGATTGGTGGGTTTGAACTGCCGACCTTGTGGTTAGCAATTCAGTGTTTATCATGCAGCACCTGAGACTTTAAATAAGGCATTTCTTTTGAAAGAAGGCCAAACGAAATCTGAGCATGTCCCTGTGGGAAGGTAAATTGCATTGGGTCAAATCTAAAATTGCCATTTTATTTTGCACAAAAATGATTTAGCTTCAGCAAAATACCATCTATCATGTTGAACTAATGTTATTAATTTACATTTTACTTGATTTGTGCTTATTTAAACTATTTGTTTTGATTTTATAATTATGGAACATTTAAAAGTATAAAAGGTTTTTATCTGGCTTTGCAGTTGCAAGAATCTATAATATATACTTTTTTTTTTTTTTTTTTAAGCAGAGCCTTGATAAATACCGATATGATCCCATTCTAATTTTGGGGGGTGTTGTGGCTCAATATGATAAGCCCTGGACTGTTAACCATAAGATTCAAGTTTTGAGCCCTCCAGCTACTCATTAGGAGAAAGATGAAGATTTAAAGCCTCAGAAACCCTATAGAGGGTTGATTTGATGGCACTTTACAACAACAATGCTGATCCTTGACTTCCTCCAACATTCTGCCTGCTCTGCTGTTAACATAAATACGTACAAGCCCCTATTCATATTTTGAGATTTTCTTTACCCAAAGAAAAGATTCAGGAGATTATCTATATCAGTAGAGAAAGAATGATATTAGCATTGTTGCTGTTGTTGTTGTTAACGGCCATCAAGCCGGTTCTGATTCTTGATATCATTATAGCTATCCTGTATAGGGCTTCTGAGGAGCAGGTGGTGAGCTTGAACCATCAAACATGCAGTTCAAAGCAACTTTGCAGGCCAATACATGAAAAAGTGAAAAAGTGAAGTTACAAGTGACCCAGGTAACAGAGTATAGTTGGGCAACACAGAGTTATTGGTATGGCAACCTTGTTACTGTGGTTTGTCACTGAGTCGGTTCTGACTCACAGTGACTCTGCATACGGTATCCGACAGTGACTGATGGACTTGAACTGTCAATCCTGCAGTTATCAGGCCAGCGCTTATCCTGCAGCATTGCATCAGGACTAACGATGCCTTGTTGTTGTTAAGTGCCGTCAAGTCGGTTCTGACCCATAGCAACCCCGTATAGGGTTTCCAAGGCTATAAATCTTTATGTGAGCAGAAAACAGAAAGGGTGCATAAAGAACCTTAAACGTGGGGTGGTACAGATAGGGAAACTAGTTCAAGGTATATCTAGCAAGAACAAAGCTACTGGGAAGCCTCTGATAAATCACTATTCTTGGTCATGAAGTCTAGATCTGCACAGTCCAATATGATAGCCACTAGCCACATATGGCTACTGAGTATGTGAAATGTTGTTGTTGTTATTAAGTGCCGTCGAGTTGATTCCGACCCATAACGACCCTGTATAGGGCTTCCAAGGAGCAGCTGGTGAGCTTGAACCACTAACCTTGCAGTTCAAACGACTTTGCAGTCTGACACATTAGCCCACAGCACCACACCAGGACTCCTAAATGAGATGGGCTATGTCAATACACTTTAAATTTCAAAGTCTGATTAAGGAAAAATAATATATATTATTAATAATTTTCATATTGATAACACATTAATATGATGATAATGAGATATATTGGGTTAAATGAAGTATTTTATTAAAATTAATTTTACCTCTTTACCTCTTACTTTTAAAAACTGCAGTTACTAGAATATTCAAAATGACATGTGTGACTCTCATGATGTTTCCATTGACTACTACTGGTCTATAAAATGTATTACCTGGCAATTGACCCTGCCTGCCACTCTTCATCCACTGTCAGATGCTGGTCTCATTTCAGAATGCAGAGGACAAGGAGGTGAATGTCAACGAGGCAAGGCAGTATCTGTAGCTTACAGTGTCTTCCTGGCCATATTCGCTCAGCAGACTCTTCTGTTCACAAATCAAACAAGAATTACTACCACTCCTGGTCAGCAAAAGAATCTGACAACAGGATATTTGTAGATAAGGAACACAAGTACCATGAGCTTAGAAGTTTGGTATGTGTGTTGGCGTAACAGAAGTGAGGATATCACCTTCTTTTCAATGTTCTTTTGGGATCACCTTCCCCTTCACTATTCAGATTCTTTGTCACTGTTCAACTAAATCTGACCAGTCCTATAAGGCCACACTCAGTTGTGTGTTCCCACAAGTCTTCTGATTCCACAAGTCCTACACAGCCCAGGGAATCATTTATCCTCTACATGAGCAACTCTCCTCTTATAAGTCACAACAATTTGATCATGTATGGGTCATAATGAGTAGGGGGCCACATTGATGTGGTGGCTGATAATAAAAACTGTATTTAGACATTTTGTGCCTATCTGTTAAATTACCAGTTCATCCTTCCAGCGGCCAGAATTCTGATGCCCTGAAGTTGTTGTGAATTGCGTTGAGTCGATTTTGACCCATAGCAACACTGTATAGGGTTTCTGAGGAGTAGCTGGTGAGCTTGAACTGCCGATCTTGCAGTTCAAATGGCTTTGTAATCTGGTGCATTAACCCACAGAGCCAAGCCAGGACTCCGATGCTCTGAAGTGATAGATAATAATTAAACTAAACCAAGTGTTTTCTTTGAATTTTGATATACACACACATTTTACAAGAAATAATATACATGTATGTATAACAGAATTTCAAATTCAAATGTACTCGAGAACCAGAAATATTTCATATTATTTTTAAATTATTCTGATTAATTATTCCACCAAACCAAAAATCAAACCCTCCACCGCTGAATCAATTCTCACTGATAGCAACCCTACATACGGTTTCCAAGTACATAAATCTTTGCAGAAGCAGACAGTCTCATTTTTCTCCCATGAAACAACTGGTGTGTTTGAATCACCAACCTTGTGGTTAGCAGCCTAACACCTACCATAGAGAATCACCAGAGCTTTGCAATTATTCCACAGACATCAATAAATATTCGACTTCTTATAAATATAAACAAACCAAAAAGCCATCCCACTGCCATAGAGTCGATTCCAACACATCATGACCTTATATAATTATGTAGGTTTTTGAGACTAGATCGATATGAGACTGGACACTCATTTTTCTTCCACAGACAAGAGCTGTGTTTGAACAACTGGCCTC
>NW_006408533.1:20754965-20765470 GCF_000296735.1 Chrysochloris asiatica
CCTTGTTTGTTGTTATTAAGTGCCATTGAGTCAGTTCTGACCCATAGCTGCCCTGTATAGGGTTTCCTAGGAGTGACTGGTGAGCTTAAACCATCAACCTTCCGGTTGAAATTGACTTTGTAGTCCAGTGCATTAACCCATAGCGCCACACCAAGACTTGTTTATGTTGATGATATTGAGTTTCTCCATTGTCTCTTCCCACAGATATAGTCAATTTGACTCCTGTGTATTCTAGCTGGTGAGATCAAGGCAGAGAGTCAGCTGAAAAGAGGTATCTGCAATGAATTAATTATTGATCTTGCAAAATTCTGTCATTGGATCTCTAGCATCCTTCCTTCCACCAATGCCATATTGTCCAACTACTGATCTTTCCTCTTTGTTTGTAACATTTGCATTCAAATCACCAGTAATTTGATTACATTTTTTATCGATTTCAGACTGAAGAAGTTGGTAGAATTCTTTTCAATTTCATCACTGACTTTTGTGGTTTGTTTATAAGTTTGGACAATTGGTTTTCTTTGTAGACATATGGATATTATACTATCACAGACAGCATTGTCCTTCAAAATAGATCTAGAAATGTTCTTTTTGATGCTGAACGTGATGCATTTTTGTTCATTTTGCTGTTCAATAGTTGATCATATGATTGATTAAAAATGGTCAATACCAGTCAGTTTTAGCTCACTAATGTGAAACTTAGGATAAGCACTGGATCACAAGGTCAATTTGAACAGCAAGGTTGGCAGTTCAAATCCACCAGCCATTCCTTGGCAACTCTATACAGGGTCACTATGAGTCAGAATTGACTCAACGACACTAAACAGCAACAAAACAACAATGCCTAGGATAGCGTTCTTTATATGTTCCATTTCATTTTTGACATCTTACAATTTTCCTAGGTTCATCTTTTGTGTATGCCACATTCTGATTATTAATGAATGTTTGAAACCATTTCTTCTCATTTTGAGTTGTGCCATAAGATCAAATGGAGACCCAGAAAGCTTAACTCGTTCCATGTCATTATGGTCAACATTAAGGAGGCAGTTCTGCTTCCTCAGTTGTATTTTGAGTGTCTTCTAATCTGAATGGCACATATTCTGACACTTCATCTGACAGTGTTCCACTACTCTTCATAAAGTTTTCAGTAGCTACCCATCAGAGGTGATCTGTCTTTCCTTCTTCCTTATCTATCTTAGCCTAGAAGCTCCACTGAAGCCTGTGCACCATAGGTGACCCTGCTGGTATTTAAAATACTGGTGACATAGCTTCTACTCTTAGAGCAACATGCAAGTCACCATAGTACAACAAACTGACAGATGAGGGGTCAACTAAATTATCATAATATTTTAGTTAAAACCAGAAGTAAAGAAGGAATCAGTCATAAGAAGCTCTTACCAAAAAGCATATCTTGAATGAAAAAGCAGACACAGACATTTTAAAACATGAACAGGTTTGATATGTTTGGAGAATACAGAAAATAAAGTGGAGATAGAATATAATAAGTGAGGGGAGTATTTTACAAAATAGCATTGGAGATATAGGTAGTTCGAGACTACACAGGGAAGGGTCTTAAAGACCAAGGCCAGAAGTTGAGATATTAAAGATTGAAAGCCATTTAATTTGTCAATGAAGGAAGTAATGCAATAAGGTTTACTTTTTAAGAAAAGCAGTCAAGCTTCTGGGTTAAAATGAATATAAATTAAAATGAATATAAATGTTCAGTAGTAGATGTAAAGATATAAGTAACAGGGCTCTCATGGAAGTTTATGTAATTTGTGATGGTGGTCTGGGCCAGAGTAATGGCAATGTCTCCTGAAGAGTAAGTAATAAAAACACGTATGGTTTGTTGTTTTGTTTTTTAACCAGCAATTAGATGAGTCGTGGTGTGGTTTACTGAGATAGAAAAGACTCATGAAGCAAAAGGTTTGGGGAAGTAAAGAAAACAAAATACTTAGATAAAGAAATGTAGACAAAAGAGCAGGTAGCAGATTTGATCTAACTATGGTAGCGTAGTGGTTACGAATTGGGCTGCGAACCTTAAGGTCAGCGGTTCGAAACTACCAGCTGCTCCGCGGGAGAAAGATGAGGCATTCTACTCCCGTAAAGATTTACACCCTCGGAAACCCTGTGCAGGGTCGCTATGGGTCGGAACCGACTCGACAGCACATAACATTGTTGCAAATAGCCTCATATGCATGTGAAAGTTGAACAATGAATACAGAAGACCATAGAATAATTGATGCATTTGAGTGACCGTGTTAGAGGAGAAAAAAAAAAAACGTACCATGAACTGCCAAAAGAACAAACAAATCTGTGTTGGGATCAGTACAGCCAGAAAGCTCCTTAGAAGTCAGGATGGCCAGACTTTGTGTCTCATACTTAAGGCATATTATCAGTTCCTGGTAAAGGACATCATGTTTGATAAAGTAGAGGGTCAGTAAAAAAGAGGAAGACCTCCCAGTGAGATGGATTGGCACAGTGACAGAGTCAATGGGCTCAAGTAGCAAAGGTTGTGAGGTTGGGGCGGGGCCAGGCAGTGTTTTATTCTGTGGTGCATAGGGGCACTATGAATCAGAGCAGACTCATTGGCACTTAATGACAAAACACCCTCCTTAACTTCGGTGGTACTTTGAGTTATGCATAAGACTACTAACCAAAAGGTTGGCAGTTCAAACTCACCTGCAGTTCTCTGAGAAAAAGATGAGGCTGTCTGTTCTGGTAAAGATTTATAATCTCAATAAAGGGTCACTATATGTTGGAATTGACTCAGTGGTACTGTGTATATATGTATTTGTGGATACACCATTATAGACAGGAGATTGGAAAGCAAGCAGCTTTGAATTCAGATCCCAAATAAGACTAATATTTCCATCATCCTGGGAAATTCACTTATTTCTTCTAAAGCACAGTCTCCTCTTTTCACCTATTATATGTGGATGTTGTAAAGATTAGAAATAATAACTAGTGAAAATCACATAGCAAATGCTTGAAAAATAATCAATATCAAATAAAATATTGCAACTTTTCTTTTTGGCCCCTTGACAGATCATATACTCTGAACAACTAAAAATGCTGAATAAAATATAAGTATAGATCTTAGGAAATAAATATTTCAATGTATTTCTTGATGACAAAAAATTAAGATAGGTTTAAAAGGCAAAAACAGAAATGAAAGCTAGTCTCTAGTGAAGTAAGTTTGCTCACATATGGACTTTGACTGGACCTTAGTATCCTGATCTTCCATTTTGATTTTGTGAGGAGAGTAAAAGTAAGGAGAGAGTGCCTGGAACCAAAAGAGTGAAGGTGGTCTAACAGGATGTCTGTACAAATCCCCAAAAGCTTACATATAGGCCAATACTCCAGCAGGATATGGAGTCCTGGTGTGGCACTGTAGGACACGCATTGGACTTCTAATCCCAAAGTTAACACTTCAAACTCAACAGCTACTCCTCATAAAGTCATTACAGGGTTGTTATGAGTTGGAACCAACTCTAAAGCATTTAACAGTAACAATAGCAACATAGCAATGTATTGCAAGGATACTTAATTTTACTTTGATGCTGAATTGAAGGAGGAAAAACATACCCTTGAGCATTTCTAATTTCAAATTAACCTTTATGTGGGTCTGTGAATTGTGCCCCAAATTTTGTGTCCCTGTGTCCTATAAAAATACCTGAAGTAAGTCTTTATGTTGAAGTGGTGTTGAGTTGGAACCTTAGTTCAAGGGTAGAAGCAAAATGAATTCTCTGAGAGTTACTGGACATGTCTGCCACTCAAGCTTCCTAATCATGATAAAATTGGAGACCTGTAGTAGTGCTGTAGGATAAGTAGTAGACAGCACACCACAAACCCACCATTCACTTTTCAGAAACCTTATACAGGGTCATTATGAGTCCAAACTGACTTGACAGCACTTCACAGTAATACTAATTATAAATGAGATAATAATAATTATCATTGCAGAGCCCTGGAAGCACAGTGAGGAAGTACTTGGTGACTAACATAAAGGTCAACAGTTCTAAATCACCAATTGCTCCATGAGAGAAAAATATGGCAACTGTGTCTTTACAAAGATCAAATCATTGAAAATCCTTATAGAGTCATTGTGAGTTGAAATCAATCGGTTTTTGTTTTTTAATATTACCATTGCTTGGTCACCAGTCACAAAGGCCTGTGACTTGCAAAAATCAGCAAAGGAAAACTTTGTAGATCACAATGGTTGATCTGTAACCCAGCTGTTACCCATGATGCATGATTGATTTTGTTCCATGGTACATGTGATCACCATAAATCGATGATGAATTGATAGGTGCTAAAAAGCTAACTTCAAGAGCAAAGATGTCAGTTTGAGGATTAAGATGTAGCTGGCCCAAGCTATGGTATTTTCCATAGTCTCATATGCATGGGAAAGTTGAATAATGAGTAAGGAAGACCATAGAAGAACTGACACATTTGAGTTACATGATGTTGAAGAAAAATATTAAATGTATCATGGACTGCTACAAGAACAAATAAATATGTGTAGGAAGAAGTACAGCCAGAATGCTCCTTAGAAGTCAGAATGGTGAGACTTCATCTCCTATACTTTGGACATATTATACTTTGGACCAGTCCCTGGAGAAGGATAGCATGCTTGGTAAAGTGATGGGTCGAAGAAAAAGAAGAAGCCATCTCCAATGAGATGGATTGGCACAGTGGCAGCAGCAATGGGCTTTAGCTTAACAGCAATTGTGAGGATGGTGCAGGACTAGACAGTATTTCATTCTGTTGTGCATAAGAATCAGAACTGACTCAGTGGACCTAACAACATCAGCTAACATTGTCATTATTTGGAGTCCTTGGATGGTACAAAAGTTTAATGAGTTCAGCTGCCAACTGAACATATTGAGATATGTTTGACCCAGTCGAGTCTTAGAAATAAGTCATGGCAATCTGAAAAATCAGCTACAAAGATCAGCAAAAATCATTCATTTTGCTTCTGTTGTTGAACTAAGGATCCAACTCAACACCACTTCAACATAAAGATTTACTTCAGGTATTTTATATGACATAGGCACACAAAGTTTGGATCACAATTGAAAATTCTATGGAGCACAGAGTGAGAATGAGACACAGGGTTCTCTATGAATCAAAGTTGACTTAGTGGCAATTGATTTATTATCATAATTACCATAACAGTGAGGAAAGATCTGGCCAGACCTTGTCACAGAGTTTCTGCCTGTACACTGCATGGCACATTTAGATGCGTCTTCAGTATTGGTAAATGGATCATGATTAAAACTGAACCCAACCTTGTCCTTTTCCATTGGCTTTGCCTTTCCTTGAGCTCTTCTTGTACCTATTGAGTTATGCACCTCAGCAAGCTCAGCCTCATACCTGATGCAATAACTGTACATCACTCTCCCACATGACTGTGCTAAATCCCTCCAACATTTATTTGTCCAGACCTGCTTCATTTACCATCATACCCCAAGCATACAATATCTGGTCCATAACAAATGTTCAACAATTACTTATCAAGAAATGAAAAAATTCCTAAAGCTTGTGAAGTGAAAATTAAAACCAAATGAAAACATGAAAGGAGAATCAACTTGTGATTATCCAGTGACCAAAAATGTTCAACTAGCAGTCTTTATAGAACTACATTAGACCCTGAGTTTTGAAGGGGTTACCTTGAGAGAAGCATTTTATTTTAATCTCTAAATATTCATAAAATCTGAGTCAGTGACTGAATTGTCTCCTTTGGATCCCTCTTTTAGACTCTTTAGAGGACTAAGTTTCGAGTTTTGTATTGTTGCGAATTTGCCATTGGTAGTCTTTTATTTTAGGAGTAGCACCTTCTGTCAACTCTACCTTGAGTTATGATCTGTCTCTTAATGACTCGTTTATAGAAGGAAAGCTCCTCAGGGCAAAAACGTTGTTGTTATTCAGCACTGTTCAAGCTAAACTCTTCTATGCTAGGTATATTAATAGTACCTTACAAAGAATTAAAAAAAAAAAAGCATCAGGTCACCTTAGCTAATTCGTCTAATTGTTTCCATTAATAATTAATTTTAATTTTGTTCAATTAAAGTTATAAAGTCAGCTGAGCTGAAGCAATATGATTGGTTTAAACCAAAGAAGTTTTGAGCATCAGAGCCACCTGAGGCGTTCAGTTATTTGCTCACAACTAGAATGCTCAAATACTCTTCCAGTATGAGTATCTTTGGCAATTTTATTAACCCATTCTTAATTTTATGACTATATCAAAGAATTTCAAGGATAAGTTGTTGACAAATAAAATAATGATTTGCCTGAAAACTGAAAAAGTTCTACCCACACACAGATTTGGACCTATAGCAACATACCGAATGTCTGAATCAAATTAGATAAAAGAGTCACTCTGGAGTCAAATTGGGAAAGGGGAGCAGTGTGTTGGAATATGTGTGAAAATTAGTACACTACTTTGTTGTTGTTGTTAGGTGCCGTTGAGTCAGTTCTGATTCATAACGACTATGAATACTGTTTATGAGTCTATAAATCTTATAATAAGAAATAGAAAGCCTCATCATTCTCCCATGAATCAGCTGGTGGGTTTGAACTACAGACCTGTGGTTAACAGTCCAGTGCTTATCCTACAGCACCACACATTTAAAATGAAACCTGTATGACCTTAGTTATGACTTTTTTCTCTTTGCAGAGTTTCCACATCTGTAAATTGTCTGTTTCTAAACAAATCAATCCCAGCTCTTGTCAACTGGTATGTGTTATTATTAGCTGCCTTTTATGGAGATCCTATTCAGAGTGGAGCAAAATGTGTCCTGGTCCTGAAACATCTTCATTATATTTTTGGTGGATTCATAGGCTTCTTCTTGGTTGATTTTTGAAAGTAGATCTCCAGTTTTTTTGGGGTTCCCCCAACCCCCCAGTCCTTCTCAACATCATAGCCGCATGTAAACCTTCAGTAACAGATGGTTGTGCATAAGAAGCCTTGATCAGATTTTGAATCTTAGATTCCCACATCTAAAGTGAGCATTCTACCACTGAAGCTCCACTCCAGACACTAACCTCTATGCCTGCAGTTGTAATCCCATTTGGGAATGGGTTTCTGTGTTACTTTAATGAGATAGGATTAGTGTAGGATGCATCTTGAGTTAATCCCTTTTGAGACATAAAGGAGATTAAAACAAGCGTGCAAGAAATAGGGATGGGGGATGACAGATGCCAAGCCACATGAAGATTGCTACAAGCAGATGCTCAAGGGAAACAAGGACCTTCTTTAACAGTTAACAGAAAGAGAAAGCCTTCTCTAAAACCTAAAACCCAAAACCCAAAACCAAACCAAAGCTACTGCCATCAACTTGAATTCAATTCATTCGATCCTGTATGGGGTTTCCAAGACTGCAAATCTTTACAAGGGCGGAAAGTTTCCCTTTTCAGACAAGAAGCTGGTGGATTTGAACTGTCAACCTTGTTGTTATAAGTCCAATGCTTATCCTACAGCACTCCTAGAGTCAGCACCCTTAAATCAGACTTCTGTCTCCTAAACTATGAGGAAATAAAATTCAATTTGTTTGTTAAAGACATCTATGGAGCCCTGGTGTGACATCACAGGATAAGCACTCAACCTTAATATCGGTTTGAACCTCAAGTTCAAACTCACTAGCTGCTCCTCAGACATCCTAACCAGGGTTTCTATGGGTCAGAACTGACTCAACAGCATTTAACAACAAGAACAACAATAAAGACACCCTCTGGTGGCATTTCTGTTATAGCAGTGCTAGCTCTCTTAAGATAAGTACATACTTGGAAAATTAACTACTGAAGAGGTAACTAGAACCCATGCAGGACATTGAATTAATGATTTGAGTGCAGCACTGTGTGAATAGCAGCCATCACTAAGCTTTGCCTCTTTTTCTCTTCCATTGGCGCCTACTTCTAAGGATGCTTCTACGATCCTCCCTTAAATCTGGAATCCCCATTAGTCTTTTTTCTCCTCCACCAAGGGGCTTGCAATCACTGAAGACAATGTAAGTATGTTGCCGTCTTAGTCAAATGCCCAGCTAACCTCCTTCCTTATCAACCACCCTTAACTTCACCAATCCTACACACCCAAAAAAAGCACTTGGGCCTGCACATATGTGTGTACACACACATTCTTACAAATACACACATTTATACACTCATAAACTCTTATACTTAAACACATGCACACACAAACACATACATACTCGTAAACATTTGTATATGCACAAACTTGGAATTTTAAGCATATACGTCACACTTCTCTTTCATCCTTCAGGAAAACAAACTGCTTAAACAAGACCAGAAACTTCTGTTTACATAACACTGGTACATATAATTGAGTTGCTTAGGTTACAAATTAGGTAGACTTTGCCTTTATGAGACCAACTAACTTGTTTAATGAACTGTCTGAATTGAACACTTCAACACTTTGGTTTGCTGGTTTAGAAAATCAACACCATAAGGAACTCTGAGGGTGGAAGAAAAGGAACGTCCTATCAGTCTTTTCTCAGTGATAACTATTAGTGTGGGTTCCTTTACCTTGTCTTAGTTGGTCCTTAAAAAATGGAAAAAAGTCAAAGGAAAGAAGGAAGGAAGGAGAGTATGTAGGAAAGGAAGAAGAAGAGATGAAAAGAAAAAGAAAGAAAGAAAGAAAGAAGAATAAAGTACACTGGATGGAATTTAAGGTCTCTTGAAGACCCAATATTCTTTCATCCAACAAGGAAATATTTTTCATCAACACAAAACGATAAAAAAGCAAATAAACCTACTAGCGTGAGTCAATTCTGCATAGGCTTTCCGAAGCTGTAAATCTTTAAAGGAGCAGAAATTGTCATCTTTCTCCCAAAAAGCAGCTGGTAGTTTTGAACTGCCAACTTTAAAGTTAGCATTCCAGTGTTTATTCTACAGTGTTACCAGGGATCCTTTAGACAGGTTCTAAGGAGATCTGGGAGGAGCTCTGGTAGCGTAGTGGTTATAAATCGGGCTGCCAACCTCAGGGTCAGCAGTTCGAAACTTCCAGCTGTTTTGCCGGAGAAAGATGAGGCTTTATGCTCCTGTAAAGATTTGCAGCCTTGGAAACCCTGTGCAGGGTATCTATGCGTCATAAATGACTCCACAGCACACAACCATCACTAAGGAGACCTGGGAGTCCTGGTTTGGTGCTACCGGTTAATACACTGGACGGTGAGGTCAGATTGAACCACAGGTCGACGGTTCAAGCTTATCAGGATCGCTGTGAGTCAGGACCAATTCAATAGCACTTAACAACAACAACACAGAAACCTGGTAGTATAGCGGTTATACGTTGGGCTGCTAACTTAAAGATCAGCTGTTTGAATCTACCAGAAAGATGAGGCTTTCAAAGATGAGTTTTCAAAGATGAGGCTTCTGCTCCCATAAAGATTTACAGCCTTGGAAACCCTATACAGGGTTGCTATGGGTCAGAACCAACTCTATGCACAAATACCACCACTACCAAGTGGGTCTGCGGAGTCCTGGAGTGGTGCTGTAGGATAAGCACTGGACTGCTAACCTCAAGGTCAGTGGTTCAAACCTACCAGTTGCTTCTCAGAAACCGTATGATGTTGTCTTGTTAAGTGCTGTAAAGTTGGTCTCAACTGATAGTGACCCTGTATAGGGTTTCCAAAGAGGAGCTGGTAGGTTTGAACTGCCGACTTTGTGGTTCACAGTCCTGTGCTGATCCTACAGTGCCACACCAGGAGTCCTGAGAAATCCTATAGTGGGTGGCTATGAGTTAGAAAGGACATGATGGCACTTAAAAATAATAAGTTCTGAAAGTGATCCTCAGCATAAGGACAGTATATCTCCAACCTGCCTGAGGACTTACTGTGTCTTTACATCTGAAAAGTTGATGAGAACTTAGCAGCTGCTGAAGCAGACCCAGCCACCAAACATAGATGGTTACGTACAGTTCACAACTGACCTTGTTTCAAAACAAAGTATTTCCTGATGTATTCTCTTTGTACTGAAATTCTTTTTCAATTCTTTCATTTTTCCAGTCTTGCCCTTTAAAGGAGGCAAAAATAAAACAATAGAACCATAACAGCTGTTTGCTAGAGTTGCAAACTTTGGATAGCGAGGTCCTTTTCAAATGCTTTCCAACTGGCTGCTGATTTCCCGGTAGACTTGATCTTAATCACAAGCCTGATTTGGCACAGTGTGTCTTGGATAAAGAGCAAATATAAAGCAATGTATGTAAAGGAGAAATGCACTCTACATCTGAGCTACTTCAACTTCTTTACTCCTGGATCCAGTTCAACATATTCAATCATCTGCTCCTTTAATTGACTTAAATCAAAAACATTCAGTAATAGGTGTGGAGGCCCTGGGGACACAAGGAGAGAGCATGTGGGCCTAGCCTTTAAGAAATGCATTGTCTGTTTGGGGGAAATACAATATTAGGATAACTATGTTATTGGGTACTGTCTACAGTGGTGGTGGTAGTTAGATGTGGTGGAGTAAGCTCCAACTCATGTTGT
>NW_006408533.1:20765795-20789363 GCF_000296735.1 Chrysochloris asiatica
TCCTCACAATAGTAGGTGTGTTGCAGCCATTGTGTCAATTCATCTCTTGAGGGTCTTCCTCTTTTTAGCTAACCCTCTACTTTACCAAGTTAGTTGTCCTTCTCCAGGGATTGGCTCCTTGTGATAATGTATCCAAAATAAGTATGACAAAGTCTTCCATTCTTGCTTCTAAGGAGCAGTTTTGACTGTATTTCCCCTGCAACTATAGAATGATGCATAAATCATATCACTATAGGAGTGCAGAAGGAGAAATTACTTTTTTTTCCTGTTTATAGTGGAAATTGAGTTGAGGTCCATGAAAGCTACAGAAGAGATGACATTTGATCACAAGCCATTGATATGAGTTTGATGAATCAATTACTTACATGGATGGTATTGATGAAAATTGAGAATTGATCACTGGTTTTAGTAACATAACTTTTTCTCTGCTCAAGTCTTTCTCCTTTTATCTCTTGTAAAATAAAAGGTGTTATGTGCCACACCCCTGGAAATCTCCCTTAAATCAAGTAAGGGCAGTGGTGGTATTAAGGGAGTCCTGGTGTGTACTATAGGATGAGCCCTCCACCACAAGGTCAATTTGAACTGCTAGGTCAGTGGTTCAAACTCATCAGCTGCTTATCAGAAACCTTATATAGAATCGCTATGAGTCGAAACCACTTGACGACACTTAACAACTTAACAACATCCCACTCTTAATCATTTTATTGGTTCACCCCATCAAATCACATCATGGGGAATAGCTACACATCAAATGCTAGTCCACTGAGAATCCTGGTCCAGTCAAGTTGATGCAAAACCTAACTATCACACAGAGTCTGTGAGCCAGGAGACTATATTACAATAATCCAGAAATAGGAATCCGATCCTAACTAGGCTGTTGGGCATTGATGGGGTATGAATAGAAAGGAGGTATTTTTGCTGGTTTCCTATTTGCTTCAAATGAAATGTAGGTGACTCTTGGCTAGAAATGTGAATACTAAAATATTTTTATCCTCACCACCTGCTTCTCTTTGCAAGTTTATAGCAATGAAAGATGGCATACGAAAGATAACTCTGAAAAAGATGAACAGCTAAATTTTTACCAAGGTCTTTTCTTGGACATTAACATGGTAAAAGAGAATTGTAAAGTTGGGGTTATCATGGAGAAAAGAGCAGTGACTTAAAACAGTATTTTAAAAAATAACAATGAAAGCTAAAAGGTTGACCTTCAGGAAAATGATTATTGGTGAACAATGTTCTTTTTCACATCCAAGACTTGGATATGCCACACAGATCAAAGTATATCTGATGTGGCCCCTCAGAGAGGAATCGGGAGCTCATTAGCAGGGTGTGCTGTTAGTTCAGTTCCTAAACCTGCTACCTGCATGCAAATCACAAATCCCACCTATGACAAGCTGAATGACTTTCAGCAAAACCTCTGTGCTAATAAATGAAAGTAATAATAGATTGCACTTCAGAGGATTATTGCAAGAGTTAATATATGAAAAGAGCTTGAGAGCAGTGCCCAGTATATGAAGAGCTATTAAATGACTACTGTTATTGCAATTTTCTTCTTATATGTAGGCTGCATTATAAATTATCATGATTTATCTTAAGCCTTTTCCTGTGTCCATATTTTCTCTTGAAGAATCATGTCTTGTTCAAAATCCACAAATATCATTGAGCCTCTAGAATGTGATAGGTACTCTTGCAAGTTGTTTAAGTTTCACTACTGTGCTGGTTGTTCAGTGGTAGAGTTCTTACATTCTATGTGGGAGACCAAGTTGGACTACTGATCAACATACTTCATGTGTAGCCATCATCTGTCTGATATTGGACACTTGCATTTGCTGTGATGCTGGATAGACTTCATTAGAACCTCCAGCCTGACAGACTTGGAAGAAAGAACTAGTGCTCTACTGAAGTACAGCAACTGAAAAGTCAACATTTTACAATACATCTATTTGCAATCCATCGTGAAAATGGTTCAGGGCCAGACAGAGCTCCAGTTTGATATATGGGGTCACCATGAGTAGGTAACAACAACAACAACAAAAAATACAATGTTCTATGATTTTTTGCCATCATCAGTATACTGGGTACCAGGGATTTTAAATAACGTTTCCAAGATCCCGACATTACTAAGAGTTGAAATATGGTTTGAATCTGCTTCTAAAACATTCCAAAATGGATGCTTTTTACATCTCTCCCACTACTTTTTTAGAGGAAATCTGCACCCACAGAAGACACATGACTACTCACTTCACTGCTGCTAGAAGAGTAGGAGTGTTGTGCCAACTTCCAATAGAGTAGCTTATGCAACCTTGTTGGGAAGAACTGAAGGACACAGGCTTGTGAGATGCTAGACTGTCTATACAGACTTCTGAAATGAAGTGACTGGAAACATAACATATGCAAGATATTAAATATCAGGAGGCATTGGACTAAGGCCAAGGATATCTCCAGAAAACCCCTACATGGCATCTCAACTTTCTGCATAATTCATTTGTTTGTATGGCTCCTTTAATTTACTTGATAGGTGTTATCATACAAATAAAATATACAGGACTTTGAGGCTAGGATTGGTTAGTTTTGCCCTCCAGCTGGGTTTAAAAGGAGCCACCTCAGAAACAGAGAAGGAAGATCCCAGGGCCATCAAGAAGGAAGATCCCTCCCAACCTAGAGAAACAGTGATTAAAGAGATTATAGCAGAGGTAACAGCAGAGACAGTGGCATGGAGAGGCAGGGCAGCTTCAGGCTCTAGGCCTATGGACTGAGTAAAGCTGAGTGTCTATGGGCAGGAGACTGGCTTGAAGAATGTGCCCTTTGGGCATTCACAGACTTGTTAAAAGAACTTTGCAACATACACTCAAACAGTGCAGAAGCCAAGGGACCCCATGGCTGAGAGGCTGAAAACAAGAGTGAGTTGTGTCTGCAGTGTAGCAGACAAGAGGCATTCCTGACTTGAGAACTGTTGTGTTCTGAGTTGGTTTTGATCCTGAATTGTGCCCTATTCACTTCCCTAGTAAATCCCATTATTGTGAATATGTATTGTTATGAATTCGGTGTTGTCATTGAGCTAGAATGCTGTGTGGCTGGATGATTGGTGTAAAGAAGGTTGAAAATTGGAAGCATGTCTGACCTCTCTCTGCTTGATAGGAATCAGCCTTGGGATGATTTTGAGTTTGATTATGATTATCTTTCCCCTTGGTGAAGTCAGAGGAAGTCTGACAAGGCTCCCACATGGATCTTGGAGTTTGATTACAGTGATAGCTGTCGGTCAAATCTGTCTACTATGTAGAAAAGGTAATTGACTTAGTTCATAATATTCTAGTTTTAATCACATGATTAAATGTAATGGTCAGTCATTTTCCAGAGGAGAAACATTATGAAATAACCTTTATTAATAATAAATAGATTAATAACAACTAGGCTTTCTGGTTCCGTAAATATTTACAGTCTGTGCAGGGTCACTATGAGTCAGAACTGACTCTATGGTACTTAACAACAACAACAAGAGTCCATTAACTAATGAATGCACTTCAGACATATTATCCTGAGGGACCAGTCCCTGGAGAAAGACATCATACTTGGTAAAGTGGAGGGTCAGTGAAAAACAGGAAGAACCCCAACAAGATGGATTGGCACAGTGGCAGCAACAGTGGGCTCAAGTGTACGAATGATTGTGAGGTTGGTGCAGGACCAGACAGTGTGTCTTTCTGTTGTGAATAGTCTTTCTGTTGTGTACAGACACTATGAGTCTGTACCAACTCGACACCATCTAACAATAACAACAACAATGAATGTATATGCAAATATGGCAAATTCATACAATGGAATATTGTTGTTATTGTTGTTAAAGGCTACCGAGTCGGTTCCAACCCGTAGTGACCATGTGTAGGGTTTCTGAGAAGTGACTGGTAAGCTTGAAGTGCCAACACTGCAGTGCAAACCGACCTTGCAGTCCAGTGCATTAACCTGCAGTGCCACACCAGGACTCCATACAATGGAGTAAGCACTGACTCATGCTACATGGATGGACCTTGAAAACATTATGCTATAATGCACATGCCTGCAACAGAGGACTATATATTGTATGATTTTATTAATGTAAAAGGTCCAGAATAGATCTATATTGACAGAAAGGAAATTTGTGATTGCCTAGAGTTGGAATGGTGTGGGGTTATGAACTTAACATTTTATTCCGTGGAAGTTGTGAGGCATTCAAAGGTGGAGTAAATAAATTCAACCATATTGACAAACAGCTTTTAGATTTCCATCACAGTTCTCATCGAATGCCCATCACTTTTAAAGATTCTTTTTGACTTTTATTTGGATTTGATAATATCAGCGATTCCGCAGGAGAAAGATGAGGCTTTCTGCTCCCATAAAGATTTACAGCCTTGGAAACCCTGTACAGGGTTGCTATGAGTTGGAAGCAACTCAACAGTACTTAATAACAAACAACATGTGTTGGAAATGACTGAACAGCATTTAAAAATAACAATACTTGTACCACTGATGCAAAATGATCTTATGTTAAATCAGTGTATTCTTTTTTTCATGATTATTGATTTATTTTTCCTCTCATTTATTATGTTTTTTTTTTTTTTAATGTTTTATTGTGAATTGTGTGATAGTTTACATGGAAGAACATTAGCTTTACATTCATCCTATTGTATATAGTTTCATTGCCATGGTTACAATTCCCTCCATGAATCATAAACCAACCAAAGTGTATATGCTACATGCCTTCCCCCTGGTCATCAGCACACAGCCCCTTTCCCTCTCTGGGTCCAGCCATTCCCTCTCTCTATGTCATCGTCTCTGCCTCCATCTCTGGCATAAATGCTTCTCGGGGTAGGGTCCCGCACTCAGCTCTTCTCCCTTGATGGTCCCAGGGACCTCTGCTCCTAGACTGCATAGTCAACCACTCCCCTCCTTTTGCTACAAAATGTCTCTACCTTTATATCTCCAACCCTCACAGTCAGTCCTGATAACAATTGTTCACTATTGTACCACATGAGTGCCATCTCCATCTTTCATCAGGCCCTCCCAGACAGATTAGATATTGCTCCATGGAGATTCTATCTTGCTTCATGACCTCTGGATCTAGATTCCCCCTTCAAAGCTTGTAAGCCAGTCAATTTTTGCCTTTGTAGCCCCCCATTTTGGGTAGCCAATGTCCAAGTTGCCCATCCCTGTTTACCCTGTGTATCAAAGGGGTGGGAATGATCCTTGCTGTAAAGATTTGTTCCCTCTTTTGAGCTACTGCATCCATAGGTATAGGTCAAGTTCATCAAATTGTATCAGAATACTCTTTTATTCCTCTTCTTTCTTCTTCTTGTTGAGTCTGATCATCCAGCTATTGAAGCCAGGTCAAGTGGGTATTATCTGCCAGTGTGGGTGTTCTTGTTCATATGCTCTCTCTTCTTATCAGCTGGATGCTTCACTCTCCACTCTAGTCCTCTGTGGCTATGTCACTGACTCTGGGTCCAGCAGTCCCCAGGTCTTGCCATACTGCTTGCCAACCAGGTCTCTACCCGGATTCACAGGAGTCTATTAAACGTGGTAGGACTTAGCTTGCTGCTGCATTGCAGTTTTTCCCTCACTTTCCCTTATTGGTGACCAGTGTGGTCACCAGTCACAGTGCATATCTCCTCGTGTATTCCATTGAGTTTTAGTCTTGGAAGGGGATTTGCCCTGAGGAAACCCCACCACTTGCCTTGATGTCTCCTGGGTGAGCAACTTGCTTGTTCTTATAGTGTCAGTTGGGCTGCCATTATTGTTTTGTATTTTTCCTGTTGGTCTTTCTTTCAAGAAGTGTCTTCTGCTCTTCTAGCTGCTCCAGGCTGGTCTGTTTGTTCTTTCATGTGGAAATTTCCCACCTCTGAAGATTCTGGATGGGGTTCAGGATTCCACCTATGGTCTTATATAATGCAGAGGCTCCACAGGAAGTCTCCTTCACTGGGCCTGTTGTAGCCCCATTTTAGGTATTCCAATCAGTTATAGGCAGAAGACAGACTTACAAGCTTTCTATGGTGATATTTCCAGCTATTCCTTTCTCTCCCCCTCAAGTGTCTATTTTATAATGGTATGCAAGGGAAACCAAGATTCAAAGATAGCCAATCATCTTAATATTGTTTCCTCCCTTTTGCCTTTCCCACCATGCCTCAATCCCTGTATCTGAGAGCCCTGTTGTTCCAAGGTTGTGCATACATCATTATTTACCTCTGTCCCATTTAGCCCATGCAATCCTGCCTAATTGTTCTCCCATCCACCTTGTTATTCCATTCCTCTCACCCTTCTTGTGTATTGCCCCCCTCCCTAGCATCCAAACTATCCTTTGTCTATTCCCTGCCCTGTGCTCCGCCTTCCCCTTAAATCAGTGTGTTCTTAAGAAAGGTTGATGATAGACTGTTTTCTGTTTTGTTTTGTTTTTATTTCTTCTGCTACTCTTTATCCCAAACCCCAGTGTTCCCTCTGGCTTGCATGCCACTAAATCCTTGTACGAATATATCAAATCTTCAAATTATCTCCATCTCTCCTGCTTCCTATATATTGCGTAGCCAATGTATACACACTAAACTCTCTTAATCTCTCTCGTAAGTACATTTCTCAGCCCCTTAATCAACCCCGCTACTCTTTACTGAATCCTTTCCAATGTGTTGACATTTTTCTGGCACAATGGTGCCCACAGCCATATGCCTTTGGCACCTGTTCCCCTTGGCCACTCACCAGAAATGGAACTGGGCCGACGTCAGAGCAGAGAGTAAGACGTATTTATTTGATTTAGTTTTTGATTTTGCTCACTTCTTGGGATGATGGTTGATGACTAGTGATGTGGTTTGCCAGGTGTTGGGAATCAGGACACATCAGTGGTGAATAGCAATGACATACAGTTTGTTTTATCCCAGTAGTGGTTATCTAGCTAAAACAGATAAAAGCAGAAATTTGGGGAAATAGCCCTATTGTAGATGTAGATCCAAAAGAATGCTTGTTTTTATTTGTGTAGACTGAATTTAAAATTTCAGTTTAACCTTCTATGACTCCAGAATTCTGATATTAGAGAGCCTTAATACTGCTGTAGGGAGAAGCATGTCTTAGTAAAATCTTCTGAGGTAGAAACTTTGAACATAGAAACCCTATCTATCAATTCTGGGTTATAAACACTCCACTCCATGTAGTGAAAATTGTGAGGGATTAAAAAGTAGAGAAAAATCAATTTACCCATATTTAAAAACCACCTTGTGGATACTGATTGCCCTTCATTTCAAGGGAGTCTTTTCCATTTTTATTGGGCTTTGACAATAACTATAAGTTTCTTGAGCCAGACATGTTTTTTTTCACATAGTAATATGATTTTGCTAAAGATAAATCAAGTAACATTCTAAAGTTCTTTGAGAAGATATATAAGCTATAAAAAAAAAAGGTGTGGGAGAGCATTTCAGTAGTTATAATCACTTTAAAATTTAAGAAGATTCTGAAAAGTTCATTTATGAATTCAACTAATATCAATTGAGGGCTTATAATATCCCTGACACTGTGCTAGGCACTGAGACATTGTTGTTGTTGTTAAGTGCCATTGAGTCAGTTCCAACTTGTAGCAACCATGTATTGAGTTTCCAAGGAGCAGCTGGTGAGTTTGAACTACCAACCTTGTGGTTCACAATATCCCTGATACTGTGGTATGCACTGGGACTATGTTATTGTTAAGTGCAGTCGAGTCTGTTCTGACTCATAGAAACCCTGCATAGAGTTTCCAAGGGACAGCTGGTGGATTTGAACTGCCAATCTTGTAGTTCACAATATCCCTTTGTGATAGGCACTGGACTGTTGACCATCACTCCCCAATTTTGATGTACGTATTTTTCATCGACACAACATGATAAACACTCTTATTTGTTTTCTTGTTCATAGAAAATTTTGCCATCCTTGATTTTTATTGTTTTTATAACATTTGATTTCTGTGGTCTGAACCATATTTTGTGTGTAGTGTAGTCCCAGTACCTAGCACAGTGTCAGGGATATTGTGAACCACAAGGTCGATAGTTCAAACCTATCAGCTGCTCCTCAGAAGCATTGTACAGGGTCGCTATGAGTCAGAATTGATTCAATGACACTTAACAACAACATGGTGGTCAGTGGCATGAACACCATATAAGAATAATTATACATTATCTTTGTTGTCATTAAGTGCCATTGAGTTGGTTCCTACTCATAGTAACTCTGCATAAGGTTTCCAATGAGTGACTGGTAGGTATGAACCACCAACCTTGCAGTTTAAACTGACCTTGTGATCCAGTGCATAATCCTACAGCACCATACCAGTATTAAATGTACATTTCCTTGGAGTAATGTGACACAATGATCAGAACTGGCAAGTCAAATTGTGTCTCTGAGTGACACCAAGAGAGCATATTGCATTTGCCCAAGTGAGATATATTAATCTTGTCAATGTATAAGGCAGATGTTTAGTCTAGGATTGCAGAAAGTCAGAAGAACTTGCTGTGAGTGATAAACTTGTGTCAAATCTAGTTGGAAATGATACAGTGTGGGCAGATGGGCATGCACAAGAGAAGGAAGAATGGAAAGACCATTCAGCAGTCCTCAGAAAATCTAAACTGGAGATTGAAGGTATAGCAGGGAAATAAGTGAGAAAGGAAGTTACTGAGTATGTTAACTGCTGCCTCCTTTTCTTTTAAGAACAAAAGATAGACACCAATAAGTTAGGAAAAGAGCCAGTTTGCACAAAACTACTGTCAGCAAGTAACTTCTTGAGTTTTCAGATGGTAACTTCAGTATTCAAAGGTAACTTTAGTATTTGGGTCCTATGGAAGGGGTCTTTGATTAACATAGAAGCTTTGATTTACTTCTCTTGCAATAGATTATCATCTCCTGTACACCTAGGTCTTGAATTTTTCCATTCATGTTGAAACCCACACAGTTTTCTTTATTGAGTTCTCACAGTTTAGCACTATTTCTTTTCCATGCAATTGTGCTGGGTAGACCTCCTTTGTGCTGTTTCCATAGAGTCTGGCCATTCAGCCTATCAGCATGCCAGGCCTATCATTGACTGCTTGCACCACTGAAAGACTCTACATAAGGTTTTGTTTTTGTTGTTGTTAGGTGCCACTGAGTCGGCATCGACTCATAGTGACCCTATGCACAACAGAACAAAACACTTCCCGATCCTGGGCCAACCTCACTACCCTTGCCACACTTGAGCCCATTGATGCTGCCACTTTGCTAATCCATCTTTATGGGGGTCTTCTTTGTCTTCTCTGACCCTCCACCTTACCAAACATGATATCTTTCTCTGGTGACTGGTCCCTCCTGACAATATGTCCAAAGTATGAGAGATGAAATTTGGCCATCCTGGCCTCCAAGGAGCACTCTGACTGCATTTTTTCCAACACAGATCTGTTGGTTCTTTTGGCAGCTTTCAATATTCTCCTCGAACACCACAACTCAAAAGCATCAATTCTTCTACGGTCTTCCTTATTAACTGTCTTGCTTTTGCATGCATATGAAGTTATTGAAAATATCATGGCTTGGGTCAGGTGCACCTAAGTCCTCAAGCTGATATCTTTGCTCTTCAACACTTTAAAAAGGTCTTGTGCAGCAGATTTGCTTAATGCAGCACGTCGTTTGATCTTTTGACTGCTATTTCCATGAGTGTTGATAGTTGATCCAAGAAGAATGAAGTCCTTGATAACTTCAATCTTGTCTCCATTGATAAGAATGTTGTTTATTGGTCTAGTGGTGAGGAATATTGTTTTCTTTACATTGAAAAGACACCTGAAACATGTCCACCATGGTTGACCCTGCTGGTATTTAAAATACCAGTTGCATAGCTTCCAGAATCACAGCAGCTCACAAGCCACCACAGTATGAGAAACTGACAGATGAGTGGTAGGCCTAACGTTTCAGTAAGACTTAAATGAGGTCCGTAGGACTGCAAAACCACAAGATTTGCAGTGCAAACCCACCAGCCACTCCTCAGAAACCATATACAAGGATACTGGAAGTCAGAATGATGGTTAAATGACAACTCAATGACACTTAAAAACAACAAATGAGTTCACAAATGGAAAGCAATCAGTACAAATCCTGACACATGATTAGAACTAAAAAAGTCTTACATATTACATTATTCAAAACAGTTCTATGGAAATCCTTGATAACTACAGTGATTCTAGAAAAATCTGATAAAGTGATTTTAATTCACAGACGTATATCCACTGCTTATCTTACCAGTTGACCTATTAAGCAATTCTGTTTGTCAATGACATGATTTTTTTTCCATCGGTGATACTTGTCATGCAGTATCATAGTGTCGATGTTGCTGTTAAGCCCCATCAAGTCAGCTCTGACTCATAGCAACTCTATGCTCACGAGAAGAAAGCACTGCCCGTTCGTGTGTCATCCCCACAATTAACTGCAACAATTGAGTCCTTTGCTGCTGCTTCTGCTACTGCTGTGCCAATCCATTTTATTGGTGGTCTTCCTCTTTTTCACTGACTCTCCAGTTTACCAAGCATGATATCTTTCTCCAGATACTGGTCACTCCTGATATGTCCAAAGTCTGAGAGACAAATTCTAGCCAACCTGGCCTCTAAGGAGCATTCATTCTTCTTGTACTTCTTCCAACACACATTGGTTTGTTCTTCTGGCAGTACAAAGCACTTTTAATATTCTTCTCCAACACTGTAACTCAAATGGGATGTTATCGCTTTTTATGCATGTTATTTACTGTATTGCTTTTTTCTGTTTTCTAATTTATTTATTTATGCTCTAATTATTATTTCTTTTCTTCTGGTGATGGTAGACTTACTAAGCTGGTCTTTCTTTTATTAATTGTTCTGAGATGTTGTGTTAATGTGTAGATTTTGTTTTTTTCTTCTTTTTGGATGCATGTGTTTAATGCTATAAATTGCTTTCTAAGCACTGCTTTTGCTGTATTGTAAATGTTTTGGCATGTTGCATTTTTGTTCTCATTTGAGTCAAGGAATTTTTAAATTTTATTATTATTATTTTTATTGGTAATCTTGGTGTGGTGCTGTAGCATAAGCACAGAACTGCAAGGTTGGTTTTAACCTCAAGGTTGATGGTTCAAACTCACCAGCTACTCCTTGAAAACCATGAACAGGGTCAATAGCTTCCCAGCAGGGTGTTATTCAATTTCCAGTTTCCATGTATTTGATTTTGTTTCTTTGATCTTCCTATTGTTGATTTCTAATTTTATAGAAAATTAAGGAAGATCATAGAAGAATTGATGCCTTTGAGTTGTGGTGTTGGAGGAGAATACTAAAAGTGGCATGGACTGCCAGAAGAACCAATAGATCTGTTTTGGAAGAAGTGCAGCCAGAGTGCTCCTTGGAGGCCAGGATGGCTAAGCTTCGTCTCTCATACTTTGGACATATTGTCAGGAGGGAACAGTTGCTAGAGAAGTATGTCATGCTGGGTAAGATGGAGGGTCAGAGAAAAAGAGGAAGACCCCTAACGAGATGGATCAGACAGGTGGCATCATTGAGGTTTCAAGTGTGGCAGCGGTAGTGAGGTTGGCCCAGGATCAGGCAGTGTTTTGTTCTGCTGTGCATGAGGTTGCTATGAGTTGGTTCTGACTCAATAGCACCTGACAACAACAACAATTTTATAACATTGTGATCTAAAAAGATGCTTTGTAGTATTTTGATGTTATTAAATTTATTGAAGCTTTTTTGTGGCCTATTCTGGAAAATTTTCTATGTGCCCTGGAAGGGGCGTGGGGGATGGATGGGTATTTTGCTGTTGTGGAGTTGAGTGTTCTGTATAAGTCTATGAAGTCAAATTGGTTGATTGTGTTATCTAGTTCTTCTGTGATTTTGTTGAGTTTCTTTCCAGTTGTTCTGTCTATTATCAGAAGTGGTGTATTAAAAACTCCTATTATAGACTATATCTTTCTTCAATTCTTTTACGGTTTGATTTATGCATTTTTAGCTTCAGTCTGAACTTGCATATGAGAATTAATTGCCTGTTCTAAAGTCTTCCCCTATTCTTGTTTTGGCTGGTGATATGGAGCTTTTCATAGCCTCTTTTAACAGATGTTGTCTATTTGATTTCTGTATATTCCTTCTGGTGAGGTCCATATGTATACTCATCTTTTAAGTTGTTTAAAAAGTGTTTTCAATTAATAAGTTACTGGTCTTGCAAAATTCTATCATTCAATCTCCAATATTGTTTCTATCACCAAGACCCTATTGTATAATTTTGATCCTTTTTTTTGTTTCTAACATTGGTATTCCAAACATCAGTAATTATCAATATATCCTGATTTATGTTTGATTAATTTCAGACTGAAGATTTTGATAGAATTCTTCAACTTCATCATTGTAGATTTTAGTGGCTGGTGTGTCTTTGAATAACAGTAGTATCAACTGCTCTTCTTTATAGGCATATGGATATTTTTCTATCACAGACAGCATTATAATTCAGGATAGATCTTGAAATCTTGTTGATGAATGCAATGCTATTCCTATCCATTCTGTCATTTTTAATATAGTAAACCATACGATTGTTAGATTTAAAATAGCCACTGCCAGTCCATTTCAGCATACTAATGCATAGGATATCTATCTCTATGCATTGCATTTCATTTTTGGTAACTTCTAATTTCTCTAGATTTATATTTCATACATTCTATGTCCTAATTATTATTGTTTGTTTATAGCATTTCTCCTCATTTTGAGTCCCCAAAACTTTACTCCTTTCGTGTTATCATGGTCAACTCTATTTTGAGGGGGCAGCTCTTCCCCAGTCATATTTTGAGTGCCTTTCAACCTTAGGGGGCTCATCTTCTAGCACTATGTCTAACAATATTCTGGTGCATTCATAATGTTTCAGTATTCAATATTTTGGTGCTATCTGATGGTGTTCCACTGCTATTCATAAGGTTTTCAGTGGCTAAACATTCACATGTAGTCTGCTTCTCTTTTTTCTTGTCTTAGTCCAGACATTCAGCAGAAACCTGTCCACCAGGTATGACCCTACGGTAGATATTTTAATTACTGGAGGCATAGTTTCAGCATCACAGCAACACAAAAGCCACTACAGTGACAGATGAGTAGTAGAGTGTCATATGGATTTTCTTATTAGCAGTTTCTAGTCATTCTCCAAGAAGCTCTGGTAGCGTACTGTTTATGAACTGGGCTGTGAACCTCAAGGTCAGCGGTTCAAAACTCAGCAGGAGAAAGATGAGGCTTTCTGTTCTTGTAAAGATTTACAGCCTTGGAAACCCTGTGCAGGGTCGCTGTGAGTCAGAACCAACTCCAAGGCACAATACCACCAGCAGCACCACGAGTCATTCTCGATGTAAATCATGAATAGAATTCCTTTGTGTTCTGTTGTTCTATTTTGGTTTTGAATCCACAATATCTACAAATAAGAGATTCAAGCACACCATCAGAGCACCATTTTAACATTTAATTTTCTTTCCTTATTTCCCACTAACTTGTTTCTATTCAGCTTCTCCACATAATGAAAGGGAATGTGAGAAGATGGCATTTGTCTATTGTACTTGTAATTATTCTTTTGCAGTTCCTGTTTTTTTCTCAATCCTTTATTTACTTATTTATTTTTTAATTCTCTAGTTTCTATGGGAGTCTTGGTGTGGCACTGTAAGATAAGTAATGGACCACAAGGTTGGTTTGAACCACAAGGTTGGCAATTCAAACTCACTGTTGCTCCTTGGAAACTCTGTACAGGGTCACTATGAGTCAGAACCAACTCAACAGCACTTAACAACAACACACCAGTCTTTATGGACTTTTTTTTTTTTTTTTAAATTCTACAAGACTTAAGACTAACATTTGAGTTATGATGTTGGAGAATATTGAAAGTACCGTGGACTACCAAAAGAACAAATAGATCTGTGTTGGAAGAAATACAGCCAGAGTGCCCCTTGGAAGCCAGACTGGCCAGACTTCATCTCTCATACTTTGAACAAATTGTCAGGAGGGACCAGTGACTGGAGAAGGACATCATGTTTGATAAAGTGTAAGGCCAAAGAAAAAGAGGAAGACCCCCAACGACATGCATTTGCATAGTGTCAGCAACAATGGACTCAAATGTAGCAATGATTGTGAGGTTTTCCTAGAACCATGCAGTGTTTCATTCTGTTGTGCATAAGGCTGCTATGCATCAGTACCAACTCGATGGCACCTTATAACAACAAATAGACTAGTGTGATGCTGTCGGATAAACACTGGGCTACTTAATATTAGGTCAGTGGTTCAAAACCACCAGCTGCTCCTCAGAAACCCTATATAGGGTTGGTATGAGTCAGAACAGACTTGATGGCACTTAATAACAACAGCAGTCAAATGCAAGGAGTTCTGGTGATCTATGGGTCAGACATTGGGCTGTTAACCACAAGGTTGGTAGATGAAACCCACCTGTCACTCAAGTATGAGAAAGATGAGGCTGTCTCTTCCTATAAAGATTTACAGTCTTGGAAACTCTATGTAGGTTCACTATGGGTCAAAATCAACTCAATGGCAATGGGTTGTGTTTGGTAGTCTTCATGGCCTTCGCTTATCAGTCCTTCATGAATGTTTCCACCAAATTCACATGCTTGACTTCTCTCTCAGATTACGTCTTTACAACTTCTATCACTAGTCGCATGACTTTTACATGAAATAGTAGGCTTCTGGATTTCTTTCAGGAATGAAGTTTACATTACCAAGTGTGAGGGAAAGTAAAAAATAAATATTCCTTCTTGGGTTTCAGCTTATTCGTGCATGAGTTTATTCCAAACAAAATATGCTTAAATATGTCTCTGCAATCAGTGGAATGAATACTGTACACCAATCATCTCTTTATCATATTTGCTTTAGTCTTATTGTTTTTAAGTACCATTGAGTTGGATCTGACTCACAGTGACCCTATATAAAGTTTCTGACTCATAATAACCCTATATAGGAGCAGCTGGCAGTTTTGAACTGCTGATCTTGTAACAAGTGCAGTGCTTATCCTCTAGCACAGCACTAATCTTGTTAGGATGCCTTTAAAATGTCCAATTGAAACAATGGCTTGCAAGGGGTTTGCTGGGCCACAAAAATCAAGGTAGTGGGCAGCTCAGAAAGTTATTAGAATAGTTTTTTGCCAATCCCAAAAAGGTAATCTTGATAGATTTATCTCAAAAGATAGAGTATGATCACAGGGGATAATTAGGAAAAAGTTTTAAGAAAATAGAAAATTATATTGATAGAGAAAATTTACTCCACAGAATCGTTTTTCATTACAATATGCCTGCTCAGTCTTCAAGGGTGGCAGGACCTGGCCTATGAGAAATTCACTGGGAATTCTTATCCCATCCATCCTTTCCCTCACCCCTTCAGACTTCTTTTTGTTCCCTGAACTTGAAGAACATTGAGCAGAAACAAGAGTGGAGTCTCTTAAGGATGCCCTTTTGATGTGGTGGTGTATGCAAATCCAAAAGCACAGAATTCTTCAGGAAAGGGTTAGTGGTAATGTGCGGTGGAGTCTGTTCTGACTCATAGCAACCCTGTACAGGGTTTCTGAGGCTTTACATCTTCATGGGATCAGAAAGCCTCATCTTTCTCCTGCAGAACAGCTGGTAGTTTTGAACTGCTGACATTGAGGTTCGCAGCCTGATTAGTAATCACTCCGCTACCAGAGCTCCTTCAGGAAAGGGTTAGAGAGATGAAAAGTCTGTCTTTACATGTGTATAGACCCTAGATGGAGGATATGTCAGGAAGCAATCATTTCACATTTTGATATTGTTGTTTCAAAAAGGTTCCTGTGATTTTTTTTTTTTTTTTTTTTTTAGCAATAATGGAATTAAAGACAGTGGGAATTTTCCACCAACTTTTGTACTGTTTTCCTTACCATTGTTTGTGGCTCCATTCCTGATTTAGATCTGCCCATTGGCTGAGTCTCATTCTACCATGAATGATTGATAATTGGAGGTTGAGAAAACAAAACTGGAAAAGGAGTACAAGTGTGGTCTCTTGTGGCAAATTGGACACACAGTGACCTTGATGAATTTTGCTGGCTGGTTTGTAGGTGAGTCTGTCAACTGAATGTCTTGTTCAATCATCTAACAAATACAAATACTGACAACAAATACGCAAAATTTCTGTGACTATCATATATTACCAAACTCATCACATCACTCTGAAAAAGTAAAATCTATGTACTTGTATATTTCAGGGTCAACTCTAAGTCATTTGAAGGATAGAGTAAGGTGAGAATTCCACTATTCTTTCATGCCCACCTCCATCTTAACCTCCAATAAAATTAATTGACATTGATAAATCTGTGGGAAATTGTGGACTCTCCACATGTGCAGAGTACTTCAGAGTTTACAAATTGCTTTCATATACAATGCCTTATGTGAACCACACAAAAATCCCTGGGTGGGGGGTGAGAAGTTTAATATCCCCATTTTTCAGGTGCAGACAGTTTCAAATTGGATTCTGTGATTTTCCCAGGACCATTTAGAAAAGGACCTGTGAGTCCATCCTTTATCGCATGACTTTATATCCCCAGCTTACAGGAAAAATTTTAATGAGGCATTTTGAGAATGTAACTTTTTAAAATTAAGAAATAGGATCAATGAAAAAATTCTTAATTAATGAGCTTACAGTTTCCTCTTTATTATATGAGGCCCCTTCAAAAATTCATGGAAAATGGAATTGTAAGATAATGGTATATTTCCATGAACTTTTTGAAGGCTTCTCCTACGTCCATTTATTATTACTTGATTTCTTCTAAATTTTTACTTACTTATGAAGTTGCTCATGGAAGCAGCAGTCAAGAAATCAAACAACATATTGCATTAGGCAAATGTGCTGCACAAGACCTTTTTAAAGTGTTGAAGAGCAAAGATGTCATCTTGAGGACTAAGGTGTGCCTGACCCAAGCCATGGTATTTTCTTTCTTTTTTTTTTTTTAATTAAATGTTTTTATTTTGCATTGAGTGAAAGTTTACAGGGCACATCATCAGCTTCACATTCAACCATTCATATAGCTTGTTTCATTACATTGATTATTATCCCCTCCATATATCATCAGTTTACAGTGTTTCTCTCTATCCTCTTTAGCTTTTTTTTTTTTTTTTTTTTCTGGATGGGTGGGGGGACTTGCCTTTTTGGAATTTACAGTCTCGGCTTTTAGGGAAGGTTTTTACATTTGTCTGTGGATATCCAGGGCTCATGTATGAGATTACTAACAAGCATTACTGAATAATCAGATGAGGGACAGTTTGCTATGTCTACTAGGTAGCTAGAGTCTGATCCTCAGAGCCTATGGTTTGGACGGTCAACAACGCTTGGGCCCACAGGGGCTTAAGCCATGGTATTTTCAATAACCTCATATGCATGTGAAAGCTGGACAGTGAATAAGGATGACCATAGAATAATGGATGCTTTTGAGTTATGGTGTTGGAGGAGAATATTGAAAGTGCCATGGACTGCCAAAAGAACCAATAGATCTGTTTTGGAAGAAGTGTAGCCAGAGTGCTCCTTGGAGAACAGGATGACCAGACTTCAACTCTCATACTTTGGACATATTGTCAGAATGGACCAGTCACTGGAGAAGGATATCACGTTTGGTAAGGAGAGGATCAGAGAAAAAGAGGAAGACCCCTAACAAGAATGAATGACCAAGTGACAGCATCGATGGACTCAAGCGTGGCAACAGAAGTGAGGTTGGCTCAGGATCGGACAGTGTTTCATTCTACTGTGCATAGGATCACTATGGGTCGGTACAGACTCGATGGCGCCTAACAACAACAATGAAGTTGCTCAGTTCTTGCATTAGTAGCTCATCGAAGTCCAATGCTTTGCGAATATCGAGTTTTAAAGAACATGCCCTTACCTGACTTTAAATCATTAGCACTGTTATCTCACTTTTTCACTATTTCCCAAGTGTACAAATTCTATCTTTATTTTCCTAGTTTGTTTTTTTTTTAAAAAGCATTTGAGTAATTCTGCAATTATAAACTTCTTCTTTCAATAAAATTAATTATTTAAATTTGTTGGCATCAAATAATGGAAATCCTCAGGCACCTTAATGAAAGTGAAAATGATACCAATACCACACCATGCCTTGATTGCTGCCCCTGAGCACGACTGGGCAAACCCACTAAATGACTGCAGAAAGAATGATTCCAAATTTAAATTAAAGACAACAATCACATAGGGATGGCATTTGTTTTTCTCCAAAGAGTAATGGATTGAAGGTCTCTAAATACAGATGATGGACTCCTGGTGTGGCACTGTAGGATAAACACTGGACTTCTAGCCCCAAAGTTGGGGGTTTGAATCCACCAGCTGCTCCTCAGAAAACCTATACAGGATTATTATGAGTTGGAACCAAGTCAATGGCACTTAACAGCATCAATGACAACAATAAGCTAATAAGATAATAGGTTCAAAGGAAGGAAAAACATTATCTGGTACTTGAAAAACATTATCTGCTAGCTGATTAAAAAAAATAAAATAAAGTTCACTCTACTAGGTTTTGGCAAATAACAACTTCAGTTCTTTCACATTTATCACAAGAAAACCGAGGGGTGAAATAACTTTCTTAAGGTCCCACAGTTAATTTAGGACCTGCCAGGCACCCATTTACCTGACATCAAGTCTGAGAGTTTTCCCTTTGTCTTGTATTACCCTTAGTCTGTTTCCAGCATGCTGAGCATCTACTAATTTTAGACTATTAGAGGCAATGCCCTTGAGCACCTAATATACAAAGAAAGGAAAATTTGAGAGAATCGGGTAAGTATAGCGAAGCAAATAAAGCATTTGTCTCTAATACAAATTTTAATGGGCAGATGGAGGTGGTGGCAAAAACAGTAATCAAGATAAATAATATTTTGATGAAACATGTTTTAAAGTAAAAAATTTATTAATTTTGTGACTCCTTAATTTTCACCTGATGCAATTGCCTCATTTACCTTCCTATCCTCCTTTTCTGAATAACCCACCTTTCCCTTTCCTACAAAAGAAACAAAAAACAAACCTATTGTTGTAGAGTTGATTCTGACTCACGGAGACTTCATGTGTTACAAAACAGCTTTGGGGATTTTCTTGGCTGTATCTTCATAGAAGCATATCGTCAGGCCTTTCTTTCATAGCAACACTGGGTTTGAACCATCAAGCTTTAGGTTATTCATTGTTGTTGTTGTCATCAAGTCAATTATAACTCATAGTGACCTGTATATGTTTCTGACGAGCAACTGGTGAGTTTGAATCCCTGACCCTGTGGTTCAAACCGACCCTGAGGTCAAGTGCTTATCCTACAGTACCATACCAGTACTCATTTTTGTTAGTTGTTGCTGTTGTTAAGTGCCATTGAGACAATTCTGTACTCTGTACAGGGTTTCTAAGGAGCAACTGGTGGTCTTAAACTGCCGACCTTGTGTTTTGAAGTACAGTGTTGATCCTACAGTGCCACACCCATAGTCCTTTAGGTTAGTAGACAAGTGATTTGCACTTTAGGTTAATTTTGTTGTTGTTAAGTGCCATTGAGTCCGTTCTAACTCATAACAACCCGGTACAGGGTTTCCAAGGAGCGGCTGGTGAGTTTGAACCACCAACTTTGCGGTTCAAATAGAACTTGCGGTCAAATACTTATCCTACAGCGCAACACCAGAACTCCTAAAAACCTGCAGCACCTGGTATTCCCAGGTGGTCTCCCATCCAAGTACTAACCAGCCCGGCCCTGTTTAACTTCTAAGATCAGAGAAGATCAGGCACATTCAGGGTGCTATGACCATGTTGTTGTTGTTGTTATGTGCCGTGGAGTCGTTTCTGACTCATAGCGACCCTGTACAGGGTTTCTGAGGCTGTACATCTTTACAGGAGCAGAAAGCTTCACCTTTCTCCAGTGGAACAGCTGGTAGTTTTGAACTGCTGACCTTGCAGTTCGCAGCCTGATTCATAACCACTATGCTACCAGAACTCAATTCTATTCAACTCATAGTGATCCTGTACAGTGTTTCTGAGGATCAGCTGAGGGGTTTCAACTGCTGACCATGTAGTTCTAAGTCCCTTGCTGACCCTACAGCACCACACAAGCTGTGGTTCATTCCACCATATGCTAATGCTTTATTGTTCAGATCAATATTTTGCTATTAAAACTCTGCAGGTTAAACCTCTCTTATTTTGCAAAGGCCAGAAACTTAGTGAATGGTGAAATCAACTACTGTGTGTGATGTTTATAAAATATGTACACATAATCTTTGACACTCTTATCTTTCAAAGGTAGAACCTAGTTTTTATCTTCTTTAATGTGAATTGTAGTTAGCAATTTACTTCTAGTGAATAGACTGTGGTCATGTGTAACATCAGACAAGATTGTAGAGGCATTCTGGTTTCCACTTCATCTTTCTTGGATCACTTGCTCCAGTCAAAGTCAACTGCCTGGTGGCCATGAAAACTCAAACAGCATTATGAATTGGTTCACGTGTCAAGGATGAGGCCTCCTGCCAAGAGCCTTGTGAATGAGCTATCATGTAACCAGATCCTCCATCCATAGTCAACCCTTCTAGTGATTGCATTCCTGAAAACACTTTGACTTCTGTCTGATGAGAGACCCTGTGTCTGAATTCCTGACCCACAGACATTATAAGAAAATTGTTTTCTTTAAGTCACTAAGTTTTGGAGTAATTTATTATGCTACAATAGACGACTAACATACTGTGCTTCCAGGATCATGATATTTTCCTGAGGAAGGGGCATACCTATAAGATTTTGGTCTGAAATTGAAGTACGTAGTTAATACCTGGCTAGCCACTGGACACCTGGTAATATTCCAGTTAGGCCTGAAGTGATTAGTGGATATCCAGGTTGGCCCTGGGTCATCCAGTTCAGGCTTCCTATACAGGTCTGTAGACTTGTCTGTCATTTGTGCTTCCTTGGCTCTCAGGTTCCCAGGCAGATTCAGAAAATTCTATGCAGAATCAGCCCGATTAAGGAATTTATTTAATCCTATATTAAAGGTATAGTTTTGTCATACATATAGCTTTTAACCCAATGTTTTCGCTATCATGTTTAGAAATGAATCACAGTTATGGAGTAAATACTCTTATTTCCCCACTTAAAAATAATCAATTGTGTATAACTACAACCAAAATTGTGATTCACAGGAAATCACCAGTACTACTGGTGATAAAAATTTATCTGAAAGCAAGAAGACATGAAAATCAGGAAGGAACACCTTAATACAGCACTTTCACACTACTTCTAGAATCCTTAAAAATGTTGAAGTTATCTTATAGACCCTTATCAATATATTTTTGAATCCAGAGTTGAATTTAAAGCTACCCCTTTAAATTCAACTATAGCTAGCTATTTAATTCAGTGAGTCCTAGTTTCACGTGGAACAGTATTATCCTGCTTCAGTCAATTCTCTCTGGCTGTCGTTTACCCTACAGGGATGTCATGAGTTTGATTAAAGAAGTTTTTAAGTACAGTAAGGCCCCAGTTATCTGACTTAGGGACACCTCCTACTTGCCCTTTAATGTTATACAAATTTCCCCTCACTCTGAAATGTTTGAACCAACCCCTGTTGTTGTTGTTATGTGCTGTGGAATCAGTTCAGACTTATAGGGACCTTGTACAGGGTTTCCGAGGCTGTAAATCTTTACAGGAGCAGAAAACCTCATTTTTTTCCCACAGAACAGCTGGTAGTTTTGAACTGCTGATGTTGCTGTTTGCAGCCCGATTCATAACCCTTACTCAAAACAACCTCTTCATTACAACCACTTTCACCTGCTGCATGTGCAGTTTTTAAATCATGAGAAAGCTTTGAGCCTATTCTTGTACAAAAGAAAGAAACATATGTACCTGTTCTGACTTAGCTACAAATCAGACATAAAGGCACATTTAGGAACAGATTTCATTCTTAACCCAGGACCGCCTATGATGGTTTAAAGCTTGGAAAAATTAATACCTATCTGGTCATCAGGAGGCATATACAGTCTCTTATATGTTATCCTCCTTTTTATCTTTCTTCTTTTTACCCATGAGAATAGGTACTGAAAATTAAGGTTCATAAACACATAAGATCAAATTAACTCATCCTAATAGCAAGATTATAATAAGCACATAGGATATAGGACTGATATCTTCTAAAATGTCTTGACAACTGTTGCTTGGACGCTACTCTGAAGGGGCTACTAGTGAGGACACTTGGGTTGAAAGAATTGTGTCTAGAAGGAAAGCACTAAGTATAGATGGTCAAGAAACTGATGCTGCCATTTATAATAAGAAAGGAGCTCTGGTAGCGTAGTGGTTACGAATCGGGCTGCGAACCTCAGGGTCAGCAGTTCAAAACTACCAGCTGTTCCGCTGTAGAAAGACGAGGCTTTCTGCTCCAGTAAAGATATACAGCCTCGGAAACCCCGTACAGGGTCGTTATGAGTCGGAACCGACTCCACGGCACATAACAACAACAAAATAGTTAAAGAAGATCGTTTAGAATAATTCAAGTTACAATTATCTATCTTCCCTCTGGAGTCCTGGTGTGGGGCTGTGGGATAAACCCTGGGCCACAAGGTCGGTTTGAATCACAAGGTCTGAAAATCAAACTCACCAGCTGATTTTGCAGTGCAAACAAACCTTAAGATGGAGTGCTTGCCCTATGGAGTGCTTATCCATGCGAGGACTCCCTAAATTGCCCTAGGGCCTCTTAATAATTTTTTTTCAGATTTTTTTCTAAAGATTTTATCTTTTTTATATGACCAGAATGAAGAGTAGACAGTTTTTTTTTTTCTTTTTTTATATACAGAATTAATTTGCACACAATAAATCCAAGATCTTTGGTATTCAATTCCAATAATTTAGTAAATTAACAAACCTGAGTGACTAGTACTTCTGTGAAGACTCCAAGCATTTTCACCATATTAGAATATTCTTACCAGCCACTTTTCAATTTCTACAACACCATTAATCTGAAGTAACTAGTACAATTTTATCATTATCAATTAGTTATACCTACTACAAGTTGTTGTTAGTTGCAATTGAGTTGGTTCTAACTCATAGTGACCCTACGCACAGCACAACAAAACATTGCCAGGTTATGCACCATCCTTACAATCGCTTAAGACCATTCTGTTGCCACTGTTTCAATCCATCTCATTGGAGGCCTTCCTCAATTTTTCTGACTCTCCACATTACAGATCATGATATTCTTCTCCAGACACTGGTCCAACCTAATAATATGTCTGAAGTATGAGAGACAAAGCCTCATCACCCTAGCTTCTAAGTAGCATTCTGGCTATACTACTTTGAATATACATTTGTTTGTTCTTCTGGCAATCCATGGTGCTTTTAATAGTCTTCTCCAGCACCATTACTCAGATCCATCAATTCTTCTACAGTCTTCTTTATTCATTTTTCAACTTTCATATGTATATGAGGCAATTGAAAATACCATGACTTGGGTCAGGCACACAGTAGTCTTGAAATTGACATCTTTGCTCTTGAGTACTTTAAAGAGGTATTATGCAACGGTTTTGTCTACTAAAATATGTTGTTTGACTTCTTAACTGCTGCATCCATGATTGTTGATTGTAGA
>NW_006408533.1:20790653-20791824 GCF_000296735.1 Chrysochloris asiatica
TTTGGTTTAATGCATCAAATCTGTTTTGGAGATGATCTCTAAATTGAGGTCATATATATTCAAGATCATATTTTGGCTCTTGTGGACTTCTTTTAATATTCTTCAGCTTCAGCCTGAACTTGCATATAAGCAATTGATGGTCTTTTTAGAATCTGCCCCTGCCATGGATTTGGCTGATGATATAGAGCCTATCCATGGTCTCTTTCCACAGATGTAGTCAATTTGATTTCTGTGCATTACATCTGTTGAAGTTCATGTGCATAGCTCTCTTTTATGTTGTCTTAAAAAGGTTTTGCAATGAAGAAGTCATTGGTGTTGAAAATTCTGTTATGCAATCTCCAGCATCGTTTCTATCACCAAGACTATATTTTCCAATTACTGATTCTTCCTCTCTGTTTCCAACATTTACATTTCAAACACCAGTAATTATCAATACATCTTTATTACATATTTGATTAATTTCAGACTGAAGAAGTTGGTAGAATTCCTCAATTTCATCATTATTGGCCTTATTGATTGTGCATAAACTTGAATAATAATGGTCTTAACTGGTCTTCTTTGTAGACGTATGGATAGTGTCCTATCCCAGACAGCATTATACTTTAAGACAGATTTTAAAATGTTCTTTTTTATGATTAATGTGACATCCTTTCTCTTCAAATTGTCACTTCCAACATAGTAAACCATATGATAATCAGATTAAAAATGGTCAAGACCAGTCCATCTCAGCTCACTGATGCCTAGGATATCGATGTTTATGTGTCCATTTCAAGTTTCCTATATTCATACTTTGTACATTCCAAGTTCCAATTTTTAATGGATATTTATCCCTTTTTCTCCTCATTCTGAGTCACACCTGAACGTTTTACCCTATTTGTGTCTTCATGGCCGGGTCTCCTTTAAGCAGGCAGCTCTTCCCCAGTAGTGTTTAGAGTGACTTCCAACCTGAGGTCTTTGTCTTCTAGCCCTATATCTGACAATATTATGGTGTTATTCGTGAGGTTTCAGTATCAATATTATGGTGCTATCTGATAGTGTTCCACTGTTATTCATAAGGTTTTCAGTGGCTGAAGTTTCAGAAGTAGTTTGCCTCTCCCTCTTCCTAGATTGCTTTAGACTAGAAGTACATCTGAAAACTTTTCACCATGCATGACCTTGCTTGATTTTCAAA
>NW_006408533.1:20792615-20806632 GCF_000296735.1 Chrysochloris asiatica
ATTCACATCCACCAACCTTGCCAGGGAATAATGGTGAGGGTTTCTGTCCTGTAAAGATTTATACTTGCAGACATCTGATGCAAGTTCACTATGATTCAAAATTGACTTGATGACAGTGGTTTTTTCTTGTTGTTGTTGTTTTCTTGGAAACACATGGAGAATGTCCGTAACCAAAATTGATTTATTGCCTCAATTATCAACATATTTAAAAAATACATTTCACAGTTTTATAAGATGACGATTGAATGATGAGAAGTGAGGCAATAGAGATTTTAATAAGAGAGAAGCGTTAGTGTTCTTTATGAAAGACTCCATGAGCAAGAAAGTCAATTAATCAATCAAATCTTCTAGCTACTTGTACTGTATTTTCTATTTGTATATTCATAAAATCAAGTAAAAAATATTTGCTGTTCTCCTAATGTGTTCTTTGTAAGACATGCAAGATTTTCACCAGAATAAATGATAGCCTAACTCCTGTTTTCACAGTGTCAATAGGTACTAGAAACCTATCACGACTTCTGTTTCCTGAGTTGCTTAATCTTGCCTACTTTCATGCTTAGATAATTGGGGTGATGCAATATAAAGCAATGCAACGCTTTGAAAATGCATCAGAAATTGAGGAAAGATCTCATATTTACAAATGGAATTGGCTGTGGTTCTTAAAATAACCCAAGAATTTTGGCTGTTCTGTAGATTTCTTATCCATTTGTAGATGATTTTCTCTTCTTCAATTTTGTTTTTCCTAAGAGCAGAATTTGGAAAAAGAAAAAAAAGGCCTGAGAGTTCATAGGGAAGATAGACATTATATGAATACATATTGAGTATTGAAAGGTAAAGTTTAAAATATTACATCTATTTTTCATTTGTTTGCAACATTAGACACTGATTAATGTGTTAAAATAAGACAAAGTGAAAGTGAAAATAAATATAGACTGGAGTGAGAGAGATTTTGCAGCCGAAGAAAACTGCAAGTGAGGGGCAACTATAAGTTGGGTTAATCAAATAGAAGAAATGAGCCAATCTAAAAAGCAACAGGGATGGTGGAGACAAAGTATGTTAATGTAATTAAGACACTTATAGGAGAAAAAAGGAATTTCATTGGATTTAGCAAAAGGTGTCAAGTAAAGGGGTTCTATGTATCTCCTAGTTAGATATCTCAGAAATGTGTGATATACAGGGGTATACTAAGGCAGGGCAAATATGAAGCAAGGCTGGGGAGTGAACACTAGAGCCCTATGCTCCTTCAATCTAATTCCTAAAAGCCTATGGTAACAGCACATACTGGCTAGACACAAACTAGTTGTTGGCTCAAACTGGGAAGTTAAAAATAAATAGATGTGAAGGAGGGAAAGATACAATACTGATTACTGCCACATAAGCATTTTATCACAAATATAAGGAATGACATACCAGACAGGTATTTGGCAGTGACAGAGGTAAAAGGACAAAAGTTTCAAACAGAAGTTTAACCACAAACTGATTTATGGCTTTGTATATTCAAAGATACCCTGACTTTGAAGAAGTGGCATTATATGTCATGGGTGTCACTTTTATAGGGTCCACACACAAAAAAAGGTAAACTCAAGCACATTTTAAAATAAAAATATTGGCACTGTGGGATAAAGCACTGGATTGTAAGGTCAGATTGAATCACAAGATTGGCAATTCAAATTCACCACCTGCTCCTTGGAAATACTATACAGGATCTCTGAGTTGAAATAGACTTGATGGCACTTAACAAAAAAAAAATTGTGGCATACAGAGAAAAGTTCATGGTTTGGGATAGAAAAAGGGTGTTGTGGTAGAAATATAAGTAAGTTTACATGAAAGTATATATGATTCATAGTCCTCTTCTGCACCAATTCAACTTTATTTCTACAAACCAAATATCATTATACCTGATCAGGAAAGCTAATATGAACACTTTGTTGTTGTTAAATGCCACTGAGTCACCACAGAATGAAACAGTGCCTGGTTCGGAGCTCACTTCATAATTGTTGCCACGATTGAGCCCGTTGGTGCTGCCACTTTGCTAGTCCTTCTCGCTTGGGGGCGGGTGGGTCTTCCTCTTTTTCCGAAGTATGAGAGACTAAGTCTGGCCATCTTGGCCTCCACGTAGCATTCTGGTTATACTTCTTTCAACATAGATCTCTTTATTCTTTTTGCAGCTCATGGTACTTTCAATATTCTCCTGCAGCACCATAACTCAAATGCATTAATTCTTCTACGATCTTCCTTATTCACTGTCCAACTTTTGCATGCATATGAGGTTATTGAAAATACCATGACTTGGGTCAGGTGCAGTTAGTCCTCAAGCTGACATCTTTGCTCCTCAACACTTTAAAAGGGTCTTGTGTAGCAGATTTACCTAATGCAATATGTCATTTGATTTTTTGAATGCTGCTTCCATGAGTGTTGATAGTTGATCCAAGAAGAAAGAAGTCCTTGACAACTTCAATCTTTTCTCCATTGATAAGAATGTTGTTTATCGGTCCAGTGGTGAGGATTTTTGTTTTCTTTACATTGAGATGTAATCCATACCGAAGGCTATGGTCTTTGATCTTCATCAGTAAATGTTTTAAGTCTTCTTCACTTTCAGCAAGCAAGGTTGTATCATCTGCATCTCACAGGTTGTTAATGAGTCTTCCTCCAGTCCTGATGATATGTTTTTCTTAATATAACCCAGTTTTCTTGGATTATTACCTTTAGTAAAACTTTACTCACATGGAAGGAATAGCAAAGATATTGCCCGATGATTTCCACATAAACACTATGGATAAAAGTATTTATTGTGAAGTGAGTATGTGCGCAGTGTGGATTGATTACTAATCTGGGTAATGTAAGCATTTTGTAGTCCATCCTTCATGTTCATTTGGAAAGAATTGAGATTGACTAAATAAACTGCATAAATAGTGAGTTTGCCATTTGAGGGCCACTCCCTGCTCATGCTACAAGCCTCCATTTGGCTCAGAAGTAAAAATATACTAGGCAAGCAACACTTTCCCACCCACAACACTCCACATTCTGAATACAAAGATAAGGAAATTGGTTATATTGGCGGGGGGATAGTTTACTTAATATTTATCTATAGATACTCAAACCAGGTGTAGTGCTGTAGGATCAGAACTACAAGGTCAGCATTTCAAATACACCCACTGCTCCTCTGAATCCTTACATAGGGTTGCTATGGGTCAGAACCCACAGACAGTACTCAACAACAATAGTATTCAAACACTCAAAATCCAAATAGTATTCAAATACTCAGAATTTTAAAGGATCTCCTCTTTGTTCAAAGTTATATGAAGAAGGAAAGGATTTTCAAGAGAGAACCTGACAAACTATGTAGTGAGTGACCTGAAGAGGGAGAGGATTACTGAATGGCCATCACTGAGTTACCTGTGATGTCAGATAGGAGCTGTTACTATATTACACACCACTCTGCCTAGGCACATTTGAGATTCATAATGTTCTCTTTTCTGGGATGTTTGATCTAGTCAACACAATTGACAACAAATGCACATGAAAAATTCTGCCAGTTGACTGAATGGAGTAGAGAAGTGCATTTGGAAGGATGTTAAGCACCTGGTCTCATCTAGCCTTTGCTTAGGGAGATGTGGAAAGAGAGTTTGGCTCATTGAGGGTTCCTCACCATTGAGATGCACTGGGAGAGTCTCTTGGGTTGAGAGCAATAGCATCAGTAGTAGCAGTAGGCCAGCAAAACACCAGCAGGAAAGTGCCAAGGCCCAATTACGAGGGCTGATACTTGGCAGCTACAAGAGGGCTCATTCTGGAAAGTCCTGGAGGCTGTCCTGTGTTCTTGAGAAATACTTGAAAAGGAGGAAAATAGAGTCAAGGGTGAAGTTCTATAGTAAAACAGTAGGGTTCACTAAAGCAGCTGCACTTGTCAAGGAATGACAAAGTATTTCTACCAATGAGCCATAGCTACTCTAACATACTGTTTTCAAAACAGAATCTTAATACTGCTGGTATGACTTATAAAATTCATAGAACTATTAGATAGATAAAAGGCAGATATCTGGATTTTAGTTACAAATAGCAGTTATTGGTATAGCCATTTCAGTTCTGTGGACATCATTGAGGTTCAATCATACTGAAGGCTACAGTCTTTGGTCTTCATTAGTAAGTATTTGAACTCCTCTTGACTTCCAGCAAGTAAGGTTGTGTCATCGCGTATCACAGGTTTTTAATGAGTCTTCTTCCAATTCTGTTGCCATGTTCTTCTTCATGTTGATTGCTCAGCATACAGACTGAATAGGTATTGCAAAAGAATACAACCCTGGAACATAACTTTCCTAATTTTAAACCATTCAGTATCCTCTTGTTCTGTTTAAATGACTGCCTCTTGGTCTATGTATAGGTTTCTCATGAGCATAAGTAAGAGTTCTGGAATACCCATCTTTGGCAATATTATCCATAGTTTGTCATGATCCACACATTCAGAAGTCTTTGCATAATCAATAAAGCACAAGTAAATATCTTTCTGATATTCTGTGCTCTCAGCCAAGATACATCTGACATCAGGAACAATATCCATAGTTATACATCCTCTTCTAAATTCTACTTGAATTTCTGGCAGTTACTTGTCAATGTACCATTGCAGTCATTTTTGAATTAGCTTCAGCAAAATTTCACTTGCATGTGATATTCATGCTATTGTTTGATGATTTCCACATTCCATTGGTCACCTCTCTTTAGAATGGGCACACATATGGATCTCTTCCAGTCAGTAGGTCAGGTAGCTGTCATCCACATTTCTTGACATAAATGAATCAACACCTATAGTGCTGCATTAGTTTGTTGAAAGATTTTAAATCCTCATAATTAATCCCTTTTACATATGATAAGCACTGGGCTGTGAACCACACATTGGATAATGTGAGCTGACCAGATACTCTGTGGGAGAAAGATTTATAGCTTCCAGAACTCTATGCTGGATTACGATGAGTTGGAACTGACTCAAAGGCATTTAATACAATTATTAATAACCCTTTGAATGAAGAAGAATTGAAGTTTTTGAATTATGGTGTTAGTTAAGAATATTGAGTGTTCCATGGACTGCTAGAAGAACATGCAAACCTATGTTGGATGAAGTACATACAGCCTATGAAGCCAGGATGAGAAAACTTCTTACATATTTTGGGCATGTTATCAGTCCTTGTAGAAGGGCATCATACTTGGTATAATAGAGAGTCAGCAAAAAATTGGAAGCACTTCAATGAAATGGATTGACACAGTGGTTGCAACAGTGGTCTTGAACTTCGATGCAGGATTAGACAATGATTTCCTCTGTTGTACATGGGGTCACTATGAGTCTGAGATGACTCAACAGCTCCTAATGAGAAAAACATAACACTTTACCACGTCATGGATCATATTAGCATATATTCACATTCACAAATATCTTTAAAGGTATATTCAATCTAGTCACACTCTGCCGATCACTTTTTCTCTAGGGTCTGAAATTCTTGCTAGCACAGAATATGACAGGCATTACACTCTCCTTACCTAGCAGCTTCTGTTTTGATTTTGGGAATGGATTGTTTGTTTCCTTACATGCTACCACTCTATCACCTCAAAACCCTATAAGGCTTAATCCAGCCAACTGCTATTACCGTAATATGAAGGCACTAGCTGAATTATCATGGATCAGATTTTGCAAAATATAAGATGAGGTTTCATTTGACATAGATATTTACATCACACATATTCAGAATAGCTATTTTCACTGGAGCCTTGATACATCAGGCAATAGCAATTTAATGAGGATTTTGTCTGTCCTTGTAAGGGCTATTTCCTCTCAGCTCCAGAGGTGGGACCAGAGTGCACTGTATCACTCAGTCTTGTCAGAAGAGATGTTCTGTCACTGATTAAAGAGCTGCATGTCCTCTTTAGTCACAAAAACATTTTATGGGGTAACCTTGTTTCTGTCTTAATGGATTCAGGCAATGTAATGAGAGCTACCAAAGTGGACATGAAGAAACCTTTTGAGAGACAGAACATATCACTTCTCACTTACTCACTAATGGCAGTCCCTCCCAGGCTGATTGAGCCCTTCTGGGCAGAGCTGGAGGAGTCATTTAAAATGCACCTGGGTTCCTTCTTTCTTTCCTTCAAAAAAAAAGTGGGGTCGGAGGAGAGAAAGCTAAAGAAAGGAAAAAGTAGAGAGTCACCAAAAAGATACATTTTCCTTTTTGTTAGCAGCACCAAATACAGCTCACAGGTATCTTAGTTTCATCAGAGCTGGCTGATGATGTAAGATCAGAGAGAAACATTGCACTCCCTTAAATGTGCAGTGCATGATATACTTTTTTTTTTTTTTTTTTGAAAGTTAATGTCTATCTCTGATTTCCCCAAACACTTTTGGGAGTTGTTAGGTCCAAAATATGTAGTTTGAATTTTGTTGTTTTTGTTACAGATTGAACACTTGAAACTCTGGTTGAGCAGTTACATTATAACTGTAAGGTACAGATGAGTATTTGAAGTAAGAGCAGAATTAGGGTCCTTTGTGGCACTGTGGGTTAGTGTACTGGACTTCAAAGTCAATTTGAACCACAGGGCAAAGGTTCAAGCTCACCAGTAGCTCCTCAGAAACCCTATACAGAGTTGCTATGGGTCAGAACCTACCTATGTCACTTAACAACAACACCAACTCTCCTTCGGAGTACTCATACACCACTATAGGATAAGGACTCCACCATAAGGTCACTTTGAACCCCAAGGTTGCCAGTTCAAACTCACCAGCCGCTCCTCAGAAATCCTACACAGAGTTGCTATGTGTCAGAACTGACTCGAGGCACTTAAAAACAAAATACATATATATGCATATACATGCATATATATATATATATATATTTGCTGTTGTAAAGTGTCTTTACAACAACAGTTCTGACACATAGCGACCCTGTAGAGGGTTTCTGATGAGTGACTGGTGAGCTTGAACCTCCGACCTTACAGTTCAAACAGCTTTTGCAGTCTGGTGCATTAATCCACAGCGCTACACCAGAACTCTCTCTCGCTCTCTGTCTCTCTCTCTGTCTCTCTGTCTCTCTCTCTCTCTCTCTCTCTCTCTGTCTCTCTCTCTGTCTCTATCTATCTATCTATCTATCTATCTATCTATCTATCTATCTATCTATCTATTTAAGATTCAGGTAAAGGAAGACTATTACAAAGAGTGCAATTTTATTCTATGCCTTTTGCTTATTTGAAGAAGCAACTAATTTATAAACTATATGGTAAGCACATTTAACTGTTCTAGGATTTTTCTCATGCTTCATGAAAACAGAGATCATAACTGGGAAACCAACTGTAAAATTAAAAGAACTAGATGTTGCCAATAAAGACCATCATTTCAGGAAAATAAATTTGTTTCTTGGAAGCTTTTCTTGAATGTATGCTTGAGGTGCCCACAAGAAAACTAATTCAAGCGAGAAACAAATTGATCTTGCTTCACTGGTTTATATGAACAGAGTAAAATACACACCAACAGCTTAGATCACTTAATAACTCCTTGTCTCCTATAATGAATCAATGACAAGATCACCTTGAATTATTATAATTTCAAATTGTATGTACAAAGTGGCCTGGGACCAAATTTCATGCCCCAAATTATTAGTTTTATTAAAAACACCTCCAAAAGCTAACAGAATCAAGGTAATCACTGTCGTTGTAGTACATAATATTCATCACAATAATGATGTTCTGGGGGTAGTGTCTGAACCTTCTAACTTCAATAGAGGAGAAGAAGAGAATCACCCTCACATCAGTACAAGGCTGATTCCTATGAATCAGAGGTCTATCCTGAACCATCTCTCTCATTGCACTCTCTGCTTATCTGAAACTTGCTATGGCCACACAGAACTCAAATACAATGCTGATCATTATGGGTCTATTAGGGAAGCAGTAGGTTACAATTCAGGATTAGTAATATGCAGGATACAAATCTTTGACTAGGATGGTCAACTTTTACATGCATATGTGCCAGTTGGAAATATCATGGCTAGGGTCAGGTGCATCTTAGTCCTCAAAGTATCATCTTTACTTTTAACATTTTAAATAGGTCTCTTATAGGAAATTTGTCCAATGCAATGCCATTTGATTTCTTGACTTCTGATTCCATGGACATTGATTGTCAGTATAAGTAAAATAAAATCTTTGACAACTGCATCATTTTTCCTTTTTATCATGTTGCTTATTGATCCATTTGTGATGATTTTTGTTCTCTTTACGTTGAGGTGGATTCATACTGAAGGCTGTAGTTTTTTAACTTTAAGTAAGTATTTCAAGTCTTCTTCATTTTCAGCTAGCAAGATTGTATCATCTGTGTATCCCTGGTTGTTAATGAGTCTTCCTGTAATTCTTACATTGCTTTCTTCTTCATATAATCCAGCTTCTCAGATATTTTTGTCCAGCATGTAGGTTAGATAAGTATTGCTGCTGTTGTTAGGTGTCATCGAGTCTGTACTGACTCACACCAACCCAATCCATGTCGTTGGGGGTCTTCCTCTTTTCTCCAATGACATGGATTGGCAGAGTGGCAGAAGCAATGTCCTCAAGCTATCAACAATGGTGAAGTTGGCCCAGGACCTGGCAGGGTTTCGTTCTGTTGTACATAGGGTTGCTATGAGTCGGTACAGACTCTATGACACCTAACAACAACAATACTTATTGTTCAGTTATTCAATTAAAGTGAAGTATTATTTTACCACTTTACCAAACATGATATCCTTCTCCAGTGACTGGTCCCTCCTGACAACATGCTTGAAGTATGAGAGATGAAGTCTGGCCATCCTAGCTTCTATGGACTCTGGCTGTAATTCTTCCAACACAGATCTATTTGTTCTTATGGCAATCCATGATACTTTCAATATTCTCCTCCAACACCAACAGTTCTTCTAAGGTCTTTCTTATTCACTATCCAATTTTCACATGCATAAGAAGGTATTGAAAATACTACGGCTTGGGGCAGGCGCACCTTAGTCCTCAAACTGACTTCTTTGATATTCAACACATTAAAGAGGTCTTGTACAGCAGACTTGCCCAATGCCATATATTGTTTGATTTCTAGACTGCTGCTTCCATGATTGTTGATGGTTGATTTGAGTAAAAGTTAGTCTTTGGCAACGTCAATTGTTTCTCCATTGATATGGATGTTGTCTATTGGTCCAGTTGTGAGGATGTATATTTTATTTACAATGAGGTACAACCCATACTGAATGCTGTAGTCTTTGATCTTGATCAGTAAAGTATTTTAAGTCCTCTTTGCTTTCAGTAACCAAGGTTGTATCATTGTTAATGAGTCTTCCTCCAATCCTGATGCCATGTCTTCATACAGTCCATATTCTCAGATTTGGACAGATTGACTAAGTATGGTGAAAGAATACAACCCTGGTACACACTTTTTCTAATTTTAAATCATTCAGTGTTCCCTTCTTTTGTTTGAACAACTACCTCTTGGTCTAGTACAGGTTCCTCATGAACACAATTAAATGTTCCAGAATACTCGTATTTGGCAATGTTGTCCATAGCTTGTCATGATCCACACAATAGAAAGCCTTTGCATAATCAGTAAAGATGTTTACTTGACATCTTTCTGGTATTCTCTGCTTTTAGCCAATTTCCATCTGATGTCAGCAGTAATATCCCTTGATCCCTGTCCTCTTCTGAAAGTGGCTTGAACCTCTAGAAGTTTTCTGTCAATGTGTGGTTTCAGCCATTTTTGGATTATCTTTAGTAAAACTTTACTGGCATAGGATATCAATAATATTTTTTGATGATTTCTGCATTCCATTGGGTCACTTCTCTTTGGAATAGACACAAATATGGATCTCTTCCAGTCAGTTGTCCAGGTAATTGTCCTCCAAATTTCTTGGCATAGATGAGTGCCTCTAGTGCTGCATCAGTTTGTTGAAAGATTTCAATTTTTATTCCATCTATTCCTGGTGCCTTGTTCTTTATGAATGACTTCAATACACCTTGGACTTTGGTATACTCCTTTCCTGATTTTAAACAATACAGTATCCATTTGATTTGTTTGATTGACTCCTTCATGGTATATAAGGATTCCGCATGAGAACAATTTAGTGTTCTAGAATTCTATCTTTCATTTTGCTATTTATATGTTGTTATGATCCACACAATCAAATGCCTTTGCATAGTCAATGAAAATAGGTAAACATCTTTCTGATATTTTCTGCTTTCTTCCAAGTTCCATTTGATATCAGTAATGATCTCCATTTTTCATAGGCTCTTACAACTCCAGTTTGAATTTCTGGTAGTTCTCTGTTCATGTACTGCTGGCACCATTTTTAGATTATCATCTGTAAAATTTTACTTTCATGTGATATTAATTAAATTTTTCAATAATCTCCATATTCTATTGCATGCACTTGGTACAAATATGGATCTTTTATAATCAGCGACTCTTATAATAAGCCATCTTTCAAATTTCTTTGTATGAACACTTCTACTATATCATTCTTTGGTTGAAACATTTTAACTGGCGTTCGGTCGATTCATGGAGCCTTTTTATTTTGCAAATGACTTTAGCACAGCTTGGACTTCTTTTTGCAGTATCATGGCTTCTTGATCATATGCTACCTCATAAAATGGTTAAATGCTGGTCAATTCTTTTTGGTACAATGATGCTGTGTATTCATTCCATTGCATTTTAATACTTCTTGCATCATATTCCTTGCATCATTCAATATTTTATCCATATAATACTTCAATATTACAACTTGAGTCTTAAAATTTTCTTCAGTTTTTCAGCTTGAGAAATGATGAGTGTGTTCTTTTGTTTTGGCTTTCGAACTCCAAGTCTTTCATATTTCCTTGTAATACTTTATGTTGTCGTCTCGAGTTGCCCTTTGGAATCTTTTGCTCTGCTTTTTTTGCATTTTAATTTCTTTCATTTTCTTTAGAAACTCTGTTCAAAATAAGTTGCAGAGTCTTTTTTTTTTGCATTAATTTTGGTCTTTTCTTTTTTTATGACTTTTGAATGACCTTTTATTTTGTCCAATATTATGTTCTTGATGTCATGCCAGAACTTATCTGGTATTCAATCATTAGTATACAATGAATGCATCAAATATACCCCTAAGGCCATCTCTAAATCAGGTGAGATATACTCAAGGTTGTACTTTGGCTCTTGTGAAATTATTTTAATTTTCAGCTTCAACTTGAACTTGCATTCCAGCAATTGATGATCTGTTCAGCTGCTGGCTCCTGGTTTTGTTCTGACTAAACATATGGAACTTCTCTATAGTCTCTTTCCATAGATGTAGTCAATTTGATGCTTGTGTATTCCATCTGGTGAGGTCCATGTGTATAATCACCATTTATTTTGCTGTAAAAAAAAGTAGTTCCTTCTTATGGAGAATATAAACTTTCAACTTGCAGTTTTCATTCTCAGAATTTGCAAAAATTAATTTTCAGTGTATGTCTATCACATTATATCATACTATTTTGGTCCACCATTGAAGACAATAGAATGAAACCTTAAAACTTTTTTGCCAAGGGATCTTTTTAAGTTCCATCCTTATTCTGCATTTTGGGGTCTGTGCTCAAAGCCCAACAATTATTCTGCTTTGGTGATGATCGTATGGAAACAATCTTCACTTCTATAAAAAGGGTGAGCTTTCCAAGTGCTCAGTGAAATGGAGGGAAGGGGATTAGAAAATCCCTGGATAGCTTAAACTAATAGATCATAATAAATGAGAAACATGTACATCAGTCACAAATAAATTCATTTCAGTATCAACATTCCACATTCCTCACAATGATTTGGAAAATTTACACTTTAATGTCCTAAGAGCAGAAGGTTATATGAGTACACCAATAACAAAAATTCAATCTAAGAGAAAAGTTTGAATACCAAGAAGTTACAATTGATAAACATTCTAAAGGCAATCATTTTTTCAACTCAAAATGATAATGGAATGGCAAACCTTGCTGTTATGTTAAATACCTTAGAGTCAGTTCCAACCCACAGTGACCCTGTTCAGAGTTTCTGAGTTATGTCTGGTGGGACTGAACTGCAGTACAGTGGTTAGCAAGCTAGTGTTTATTCTACAGCATCACACACATAAATATTCATTAAAGTAAATTTCAAAACCAAAGTTATTTAAAAATATAAAGTATTGCCATATTGGCTACTCTCAGTCTCTTTTCTTTCAGAAAATATGTGTATCAATTTTGATTCAGCATTAGTTCAAATGAGAATTTGTGACTTTGACTTGATATAACATCTTTATAGTTATAACTACACTGTCTCATTGTATAACATAAACCTCATTAAAGGTACTTCTTTTTATGTCAGTTTTAAAGATATTAGAACGATGAATCTGGTATAGGCATACACTTATTGAATCAGAAGGGACTCTAAATTTTATTTTCAAATCATTTTGAACTGTTTTAAAATTGAGTGAAATGTGTGTCCTGTGTTCCTTAGAGACCACTTAACACTGAAATAGTTTGCATATATATACAGCTATTAAAAAAAATTATCAATCTAACTTGTTCATATTGTGAAGCTCATATCATTTACAATTAATAATAATGCATTAATAAAAATGATGGCATGCAATATGTTGTTTTGCCTTTGTGTTTTCGTTGTGGTATTTATTTCTCTTGTAATTGTTGTTAGGTGCCATTGGGTTGGTGCCAACTAATAGTGACCTTATGTACAACAGAATGAAACATTGCCTGGTCTTGTGCCAATCTCACAACTATGGCTATATTGAGCCTATTACCACTGCCACTCTGCCAATCCATCTCATTGGTAGTCTTCCTCTTTTTCACTGATTCTCTACTTTACCAAAAATTATGTCCTTCCCCAAGCACTGGTCTCCCCTGATAATATGTCTGAAGTATGAAAGACAAAGTCTGGCCATTCTGGCTTCTAAAGAAATTTCTGACTGGCAGTGAGGAGGGCAGTGAGACTGAGAAGGGGAGGGCAGAAAAACAGAGAGGTAGAAAGAGACAACCAAACGGCCAGCACTCATCTGTCAGTTTCTCTTACTATGGTGGCTTGTGAGTTGCTGTGATTCTGAAAGCTATGCCACACGTATTTTAAATACCAGCAGGGTCACGCATGGTGAACAGGTTTCAGATAAGCTTCCAGACAAAGACAGACTAGGAAGAAAGAGTGACGAACTACTTCTGAAAATGTAGTCACTGAAACCTTATGAATAGCAGAGAAACAATGTCAGATATAGTGCCGGAAAATGAGCCCCTCAAGTAGGAAGACACTCAAAATGCGACTGGGGAAGAGCTGCCTCCTCACAGTAGAGTTGACTGTGATAAAATGAATGTAGTAAAGCTCGTGGGAGAAAAGCCCATGGGGACCTTAATTTGCTGATAGGGCACAACTCAAAATGGAAAGAAACAGCTGTAAACATCCATTGAAAATCAGAGCATGGAATGTACCAAGTTTGAATCTAGGAAAATTGGAAGTTGTCAAAAATGAAATGGAATGCATAAACATCAATATCTTAGGCATCCGTGAGCTGAAATGGACAAGTATTGACCATTTTGAATCTGAAAGCCACATGCTTTACTCTGCTAGGAATGACAAATTGAAGAGGAATGGTGTTCATTCATCACCAAAAAGAACATATCCAGATCAGTCATGAGATACAACGCTATCTGTGATAGGATAATATCCATGCACCTACAGGGAAGCCCTGTTAATACCACTATTATTCAAATTAATGTACCTACCACTAAAGCCAGTGAGAATGAACTAGAAGAATTCTACAAACTTCTTCAATCTGAAATCAATAAAATATGCAATCAAGATGTACTGATCATTACTGGTGATTGGAATGTAAAGGTTGGGAGCAAAAAGGAAGGATCAATAGTTTAAAAATATGGCCTTGGTGTTAGAAATGATGCTGGAGAACGCATGATAGAATTCTTCAAAACCAATGATTTATTCATTTCAAATACCTTCTTTAGACAGCATAAGAGACGACTATACACATGGACCTCACCAGAT
>NW_006408533.1:20810192-20811668 GCF_000296735.1 Chrysochloris asiatica
TCAGAGGTAAATCTTTAACACATGAAAATGAAGTTTTTGCAGAGTATCAACAGTGTGGGCAGAGGTAAGTGGATATGCATTGTCATGCAAGATCACAATGCACTTGAATAGCTGTCCTCTTCATTTAATCCCAAATTTAAGATCAGATCTTTAATGAGCATTTTACGGCAACAAGCATATTGATTGTTGAACTTTTTTCCTGATTGTTGAACACTTTCCAATACTGTTTCTTGAGAATCCCAGAAAACTGTAAGCATCAATTTTCCTATTGTTGGTTGACTTTTTAACTTTTTATTGGTGGGTGATTGAGGGTGCTTCCATTCTAATACTCCTCCATTTACAATCGGGCTCATAGTGATTAATCCATGTCTCATCACCAGTAACTATTTTTTTAAGAAACTTTTTTACCTTCCTTCATGTATCCATCTAAGTTTTGTTTGCAGATGTCCAAACACTTTTACTTATGCTCTTCTATGAGTAGTTTCGTACTCATCTTTCCCAAGTTTTTTGAAACCCAAGTCTGTCATGGATTATTTCATAGGCAGTGCCATGGCTGATTTGGAAATGATTAACCACACAATCCATTGTCACTTGTCTATTCAACAAAATTATTTCATGTACATGTTAAATGTTGTCATCAACCCTGAACATGGACGAGCATTTTAATATAACTGCAGTATGGATAATTTTAAACTCACCTTTGTCAACAATACCCAACTATTCTTGAAATGACTGGATTAGAGATTGCTGATGTTCACATTATAAATTCATTTATAAAGGAAAAAAAATTAGGATGAAAAGATGTAGGAAAAAAGAAAATCAACATAAAGGGAAAAATAATCCTCAGATATAAATCAATAAGGAACATCATGATCAATGGAAAATGATTAAAGTGGTCAAGGGTTTCCTTTCATTTGGAGCCACAGTCAATGCCAGTGTAAGTTAAGAAATTAAACGACATATTGCAATGACCAAATATGCTGCAAAAATCTTCTTTAAATTGTTAAAGAGCAAAGATGACTCTTGGAAGACGAAGGTGTGCCTTACCCCAGCCATGGTATTTTCAATCGTCTCACGTGCTTGTAGAAGCTAAACAATGAATAAAGAAGAACAGAGAAGAATTGATGTATTTGGGTTCTGGTGTTTTTGTATATTGTTAATACCATGGACTGCTAGAAGAACAAACAAATCTGTGTCAGAAGAAGTACAGCCAGAATGTTACTTAGAAAGTGATAATGGTGACACTTCATCTCTCAAATTTTGGGCATAATCAGCAGGAACTAGACCCTGTAAAAGGGCATCATGCTTGGTAAGGTTGAGGGTCAGCGAAGAAGAGGAAGGCTCCCAACAAGATTGATTATCACAGTGGCGTCAACAATGGTCTCAAACATAGCAACAATTTTGAGGATGGCACAGGGTCGGGCAGTAGTTCGTTCTGTTGTGTATAAGGTTGCTATGAGTTGGAATCAACTCAAT
>NW_006408533.1:20812704-20814051 GCF_000296735.1 Chrysochloris asiatica
ACTTCGTCTCTCATACTTGGGACATATTGTCAGGAGGAACCAGTTGCTGGAGAAGGATATCATGTTTGGTAAGGTGGAGGGAGGGTCAGAGGAAAACCCCTAGCGAGATGGATTGGCAAAGTGGCAACATCAGTGGGCTCCCCAGAGAGATGGAATGGCCAAGTGGCAGCATCAATGGACTCAAGTGTGGCAACAATTGTGAGGTTGGCCCCGGATCAGTCAGTGTTTCATTCTGTTGTGCATAGGGTCGCTATGAGTTGGTACCAATTCAATGGCAGGTAACAACAACAACAAATGGGTAAATATTTTATGTGTTCAACTATGCCATGAGTTTCATAAAAGGAAATGTAATGGAGGAGAGCTCTTCCAAGAAACCAACAGAAGAGCGTCACGAAGGGGACATGAGTAACCATTCACTCTATATTGTGAGAAAAACTTGGGGTAGTTTGTACTGTAACCTGATTATAATTTTGATTACTCCAGGGCTAAGGATTTCTCAAGTGCTGAGTGTAGGGAAATCTGGAATCTCAAATCTATCTTCTGCAATAGGATTTCTCAAGAATCCTCTGAAGAGAAAGTGACACTGCCAGGATAATTTTGAAGAACATTTTATTTAGCCGCAATTCTGCTGTCATATTCTATATGTTGGGTATTTCTCTCCTCTTTTGATTAATAGAGACATTCTCATAAATAAAGAATCTTGGTCTCTTGAAACTGTCTGTCTTGCTCTCTTATTTCCCCTGTGAAGTCATAATCCCCCATTTGTGACATCATAGTCTTTCCACTGCTATCAACCGTGATGCTTCAAGCTGAGGATTAAATGCTTCAGAAGAGGAAGACTTTACAAGAGCAGAGGGACTCTCAAGGAATAAAGATCCAATTAACATGTAAATGTCCTTTTTAATTAAAAAAAAAAGAAGAAGAAAAGAAAAAAGATGTGTAGATTATCACAGTGATTGGAGTGGTTTTCTTTGCAATGATCAATCTGGCCTTTCTCTTCACTCCCTTCTTCCTTCTTCTACCCCTAATTCTCTTTCCCAACAACCCCAACCATATCCATCAATGGATACAGTATCAATGTGTCAAATAAATATTAATATCATAGATAAAGAAAGGCTTGTGGACTATAAATGCTGATATTGTTCTTCTGGGTTCAGTTCCTAGTTTTGTTAATTTGGCCAGAACTGAGACCAATTGGAGAACTCCTATAAAACATAATGTGGTCTCAAATTTACCTGACTTGATCTTTGTCTCCTTTTTCCATATCACTACCATCATCATCACCAGCTTCAACTATGTTTGATCTCTGCCTCCATCTCTGGAGTCACTGCTTCTCTAGATAGGGTC
>NW_006408533.1:20814326-20839188 GCF_000296735.1 Chrysochloris asiatica
CACTTGAAAGCTTGTAAGCCAGTCATTTCAAGCCTTTATAGCCCTCCCTCCCCATTTTAGGTAGCCAGTGTCTAAGTTTCCCATCCCTATCTACCCTGCATCAAGAGGGGATAGGACTGATAATTGATATGAAGACTCCTTCCCTTTCAGTTGGTATTTTGAGCTACTTCATACATAAGTATAGGTCAATTTCATCAAATTTTAACAATTTACACATGTTTCCTTTATCAAAAATTGTTTTTTATCTTCCTCTAGTCGAGTTCTGATTATCAAGCCATCGAAGCTAGGTTGAATGAGTACTAGCTACAAGTTTGGGCATTCTTGTGCATCTCCCCTTACTTCAATCAGCTGGATGCTTAACTCTCAGCTCTAGTCCTCCAGCTATGCCCTTGTCCATGGGCTCAGGAGTCCCCAGGTCTCACCACAATTCAGACCAACCAGCCCTTCTTCTTCTCTCTCTTATCAGCAGGTTGACGGGAGTCTATGGAACGTGGTCGAACTGAGCCTTTATCTTCATTGCTGCCTTTCCCCCTCTTCCACTCAGCAGTAGACTAATGTGGTCGTCAGCAAGCTTACATGCCTGCTCATGTGGTCCTTTTGAGTTTCAGTCTTGGAGGGGGGTTTGTTGGAAGGGACTTAATTTTCAAGCATATACATTTTTACAGGAGCAAAAAGTTTAATTTTTCTCCCATCAAGTGGCTGGTGAGTTTGAACTGCCAATTTTGTGGTTAGCAGTCCAGTGCCTATCCTTCAGATCCACCAGGGCTCTACATTGTTGTTGTTGCTGTTATTAAGTGCCGTCAAGTTGGTTCAGACTCATAGCAACTCTGTGTAGGGTTTCCAAGGAATAGCTGAACTGCCAACCTTTTGATTAAAATTGACCTTTCCACCCAGTGTTTATCCTACAGTTCCTCACCAGGACTGCAGCGATCTACATGAGACTCTTAATATTTGCTTTTATAGTACTTTACTACTTTTCTAATGAAATCCCCTGGGTGGTACAAACAATCAAAATGCTCATTTATTAACCAAAAGTTTGGAAGTTTGAGTTCACCCAAAGGCACCTTGGAAGAAAGATATTATGATTCACTTCTGAAAAAGTGAATTTCAACCACTGAAAATCGTATGGAGCACTTGTTTTATTCTGACATACATAGTGTCACCATAAGTCAGAATCAACTTGATTGCAGTGGATACTTTCCTAGCATTAATATGTTTTTGTTTAATGTCCGCCTCCTTCACTAAATTATGTACTCCATGCCTGTCAGCACCACATCTGTTCTAGTTACGACTGCATTTCAATATACAGGACAATGTCTGACAGATGCTTATAAATGCATTTAATTCATAAAGAAACAAAAAATATATGACAATCAATTTGGGATTCTGTAGAAGAATTCTGGCTCAAAAAGGAAGAAAAGACTAAAAACCTTCAATTTCTCATCATACTTTAAATTTTTATGAGTACTAAAGTCACTCTCATGGCTATTCTTATCAGATAATTTCTGATATCTGGAGTTCCATGATCACCTCCTATCAAAGTAGATGTGTTTGACACGGAACTCAATCAAGGTAGGGCAAATTCTGGTGATTTAGCATCTACAAATATTTGTTGAGAATATACATGCATTCCATTTCATTTTTTATGACTTCCAAATTTCCTAGATTCATGCTTCATATATCCAGGTTCTGATGATTAATGGATGTTTACAGCTATTTCTTCCTGGTTTGAGTTGTGACATCAATTGCTTAGATGCAACTTCAGCTTGAAGCTGAAAAAAAATTAAAACATGTCTACCAGAACCCAAATATGACCTTGAATACATCTCACCTAAATTTAGAGACCATCTCTGAAGCAGTTTTCATGCATTAGACACTAATGACTGAAAACCAGAAGAGGTGTTGTTGTTGTTGTTGTTATATGCCATGGAGTCGGTTCCAACTCATTGCGACCCTATACAGGGTTTATGAGGCTGTAAATCTTTACAGGAGCAGAAAGCCTCATCTTTCTCCCATGGAACAGCTGGTAGTTTAGAACTGCTAACCTTGCAGTTTGCAGCCTGATTCGTAACCACTATGATACCAGAGCTCCTTAGAGGTGTAGGATGGCAAAAAGAACACCATACATGAAGAAAGCAAAAAGTAGTTGAAAAGACATGATAGAAAGAAAATACCAAAATGGATGTCAGAAGAAACTCTGAAACTTGCTCTTGAGCATAGAGAAACTAAAGCAACTGGGAGAAATGAGAAAGCAAAATAGATGAGCAGAAAATTTCAAAAGGCATCTTGAGAAGACAAAGTTAAGTATTATAATGAAATATGCAAAGACCTGGAGTTAAAAAGACAAAATTGGAGAACACGTTCAGCATTTCTAAAGCTGAAATAACTGAAGAAAAGAGTCAAGCCTTGGCTTATAATATTGAAGAATTACATGAACAATAAATTAGTGATACAGGAAACATCAAAAGAATATGGAAAGAATACACAGAGTCACTGTACCAAAAACAATTGGTAGATGACTTACTTATCTAGATTTCCTATGACACAAACGCCACAAGTGGATGATTTTAACTAATAGAAGTCTGTTCTCTCACAGTTTATGGTATTAGAGATTCAAATTCAGAATACGGACTCTTGAGAAAAGCCCTTGTCTTCTTTCAGCATCTGCAGGTGCAACTTTCCTTGGAGAGCTCTATGTTTACTCACATCAGTCTTAGCCCTGGTTCTAAAAACTTCACAATGTAAAGGCCCCAATTCCAAAGGGACACACTCCTAGTTCTTTTTTTATTGGTGGTTGTGGCTGTTTTTTAAATGTTAAAGAGTCGGTTCTGACTCATACTGACCCTGTGGAGGTTTCCAAGGAATATGTTGTTGTTGCTGCTAGGTGCCATCGAGTCAGTACCGACCCATAGCGAACTTATGCACACAGAACAAAACACTGCCAGATCCTGGACCAACCTCATTACTGTGTATCAGGGTTGTATCTTTTCACTATTTTCAATTTATATGTTGTTGTTGTTGTCAGGTGCCATCGAGTCGGAACCAACTCATAGCGACCCCATGCATAGCAGAATGAAATAATGTCCGATCCTGGGCCAACCTCACTACCGCTGCCCCACGTGAGTCCATCAATGCTACCACCTGGCCAATCCATGCCGTTGGGGGTCTTCCTCTTTTTTTCCAACCCTCCATCTTACCAAGCATGACATCCTTCTCCAGCGACTGCTCCCTCCTCACAATATGTCCAAAGTATGAGAGACGAAGTTTAGCCATCTTGGCCTCTAAGGAGCACTCTGGCTGCACTTCTTCCAAAACAGATCTATTAGTTCTTTGGCAGCCCATGGCACTTTCAGTATTCTCCTCCAACACTACAACTCAAAGGCATCAATTCTTCTACGATCTTCCTTATTCACTGTCCAGCTTTCACATGCATATGAGGTTATTGAAAATACCATGGCTTGGGTCAGACGTACCTTAGTCCTCAAGCTGACATCTCTGCTCTTCATATACTGAGTAAATAATCCAAGAAGCTGGATGATATGAAGAAGAATATTACATCAGGACTAGAAGAAACTCATTAACAACTGTGATAAGCAAATGACACAACCTTGCTTTCTGATGGCTAAATGCACTTAAAATTCTTACTGAGGAAAATCAATGACTACAGCCTTCAGTACGAAGGCTCGTACAGAAAATCAAAATGCTCATAACTGAAACAATAAAGAACATCCTGAAAAACCAAGAAAAGACTGAAGTTGCCCAAGACTTCATCGTGCTTGGATCCACAATCAATACTCATGGAAGCAGCAGTCTGAATTATATTATGTATTGCTTTAGGCAATTCGCTGAAAAATACCTCTTCCAATTGTTAAAAAGCAAAGATGGAGGTTTAAGGAGTAAGCTATTTCAGTTACTTCATATGCATATGAATGTTGAATAATAAATTAAGAAGATGGAAGAGGAATCGATGCATTTCAATTATGGTGTTGGTGAACAATATTAGAAGTACCATGGACTGTCAAAAGAACAAACACATTTTTGCTGGAAGAAATACAGTCAGAATGCTCCTTAGAAGAGAGAGAATGGGAAGACTTTGTTTCTGGGTCTTTGGATATGTCTGGAAGAATCAGTCTCTGGAGAATGACATCATGTTTGGCAAAGTGGAGGGTCAATGAAAAAGAGGAAACCCCTCAATGAGATAGAATGACACATTGGCAGTAATCATGGGTTCAAATATAACAATTGTCAGGCTGGCACAGGACCAGGCAATATTTGGTTCTGTTGTTCATAAGGTTGCTCTGAGTTGGAACCAACTCAATGGTAGCTAAGAACATCATCAAAAAGTTTAACATATGAGGCGATTTCAGAAAGTTCATGAAACAATGGAATTAAATGATGTAATCTATCCATAAGGTTTTTGAAGCCCTCTTGTATAACACTTTATAATGAATGAACCGAAACCCAAACCAAACCCATTGCATTTGTTCTAATCTGACACATAATAGCTCTATACGACAAAGCAGAACTACTTTATAGGGTTTCTGAGGCTGTAAAATTTATAGATACTACAGAAAGACTGGTGGGTTCAAATCACTAACATTTTGGTTAGCAGCCAAATGCTTAATCCATTGTGCCACAAGTATTCCTTTTTTGTTGTTAAATGCCATTGAGTCAGGTTCAACTTATAGTACCCTTTTATAGGATTTCTGAAGACCAACTGGTGGGCTTGAACATTCAGCCCTGTAGCTAGCAGTCCAGTACTTAACCTAGAGCATCACACCAGAACTTGTTGTTAAGTCCTGTCACGTTAACTCCAACTCATAGGATCTCTGTATAGGATTTTCCAGATTGTACATCTTTGAGGCAGCAGAAAGTTTCATCTTTCTCCCAAAGAGTGGCTGATGTATCTGAACTGCCAATCTTGTGGCTCAAAGTGCAGTGCTTGTGTGGTTGTTAAGTGCCATTGAGTCGTTTCTGACTCATAGTGTTCCTGTATAAGGCTTCCAAGGAGTGGCTGGTGAACTTGAACCATCACCTTGTGGTTCAAACCAACCTTGAAGTCCAGTGCTTATTTGACAATGCCACACCAGTGCTTATGTGGTATTAATGTAATTAAACTATAACCACAGTCAATAAATCAAATGACGTGTTACGCTAGGCAAATCAGCTGCACAAGACCTTTTGAAAGTGTTGAAGAGTGAAGATGGCAGCTTGAGGACTAAGGTGTTCCTGATCTAAGCCATGGTATTTTCAATAACCTCATATGCATGCAAAAGCTAGACAGTGAGTAAGGAAGACCATAGAATAATTGATGCTTTTGAGTTATGGTGTTGGAGGGGAATATTGAAAAGTGCCATGGGCTACCAAAATAACCATCAGATCTGTGTTGGAAAAAGTGCAGCAAGAGTGCTCCTTGGAGGCTAGGATGGCCAAACTTTGTCTCTCATACTTTGGACATATTGTCAGGAGGGACCAGTTGCTGGAAAAGGATATCATGTTTAGTAAGGTGGAAGGTCAGAGAAAAAGAGGAAGCCCCCTAGCGAGATGGATTGGCAAAGTGGCAACATCAGTGGGCTCCCCAGAGAGATGGAATGGCCAAGTGGCAGCATCAATGGGCCCAAGCGTGGCAACAATTGTGGCGCAGGACCCAGCAGTGTTTCATTCTGTTGTGCATAGTGTTGTTATGAGTCGGTCGGTACCGACTCGATGGTAACTACTAACAACAATGGCTATGACCTAGATCTGTCTTAGACTAACTGAGATATATAGTTACTTTATATACTAGACATGGTCATTGATATTTGAGAACATACAGTTAGTTAATAAGGTAGTATTTTTTATCTTTAAAGTTCTGATTGGAAAAGTTATATATATAGGAGTCCTGGTGTGGTGCTCTGGGTTAATGTGCCAGAATGCAAAGCCATTTGAACTGCAAGGTTGGTGGTTCAAGCTCACCAGCTGCTCCTTGGAAACCCTATATAGGGTTGTAATGGGTTGGAACCGACTCGACGGCACTTAACAACAACAGCAACAACAAAGGAGCTCTGGTAGCTTAGTGGTTACGAATCGGCTTGCTAACCTCAGGGTCAGCAGTTTGAAACTACCAGCTGTTCCGCTGGAGAAAGAAGAGGCTTTCTGCTCCCGCAAAGATTTATAGCCTCGGAAACCCTGTACAGGGTCGCTATGAGTCCGAACCGACTCCACGGCACATAACAACAACAATACATATATAAACTCATAACTATAAACTGACATGTAATTTTTCTTTAAAACATTATGGATAAAGACTTGTATATAATTAGAATAAATATCTACATAGAGATCAATTACTATTTCCAGAGAACACCAAAGCATTAACTGTGTACTAATAGATCATTATTCAAATTACTCCACCTATGATCTGATATAAAGATGTCAGATTGCCTTCCATTAATGCCCAGAATGTACTTAATTTACAGCTATAGGGTCTACTTGAATGGAAAATCAGGAAAACTCAAGGACTGCATGTTTTCATGAATCTGCAGTTTTGTTGGTCAACAAGATACTCAATGAAAAAGGCGATTTTTATATTCCCCTTCCTCACAGTCTATAAGTTTTGGCCACAGAAACTGCTAAGTAACACCATATTGAAAATTAATTGTTTAACTGGTGTCAGGCATAAATAACTTTGTCATATAGTAATAATATGAATAAATTTTATACTTTCTCCTTATTTTTCTAACATCTGATATTATGGAAATCACAATTCTGAGGTTCAAGTTAATGTTACAGAATCACTGCTCCATTATTGAAAGTGTCAATTGTACCAGACAACATACATTTGGACCTAATTGTGTTTGAAACGTGCCTATTGACTTTCATCTAGAAATATTATTTTGCCAGAATATTACACTTGAAAATAAATGTATACGCCAAGATGAACCCCAGAACATTTCAGTTTAGGTACAGCAAAAAGAAGAAATGATTTTTCTGTCACATACTCAGTTGGAGTCCTAGTGTGTTGCTGTATGTAGGCTAAACACTGCACTGGTGAGCTTGAACTGATCTTACAGTTCAAATCAACCTTGCAGTCCAACACATTAACCCACAGCCCCACAGCAGGACACATACATAGGTCAAAATGAGTAGGAATCAACTAATGGAAACTCATGATCCCCTTCTATATTTTTACATGTAATTGTATTTGAGAACTATGGGGACCAAGTAAGTTTTAAAACACCTCGAAATATCACTGAATTTCAATGCTCATTACCTATTAACCAAATGTACAGGACATTAGAATCCTAAGGCAAAAAAAGTGTAAGCTTAATTGTCCTCAAAATATACATCCTGTTGTATTTTTAATTTAGTTCAAGAAAGCCAGACAAATTTGAACATATAGGGAATAAAGGAATGGAATTTTCTTTGAAGAAGGGTGAAGAAGCATTTAGCTTAATTGTTTCTATTCTTTCCAGGATGTTCGTTTTAGGAATAGTATATGTGAACTTGATCAGTACTCTTACAGTATGCAATTATTCATCACCCCAAAACATTATAATTATTACCACCAGCAGAAGCAAATAATTTAATATTGATGAAAATTAATATAGAGCTTATCATATGTGTTCAAGCACCCCCTATGTTATGTTCTCACATATAAAATTTAAACTTAGAATAACTCCTGTAAACATCATATTGCCATCCCTGTGTTGCACGTGAGGACACTGAGGCTTAACACACAGTTCTCATTGCTGAGGATACAAAGAAATAGACATGAGTTGGGCACTTTTATTATGTCTAGGGTCTGTCTGTGTTTTGTTCATTGACTTAGTAGATGGACAAGTATCAAGTAAGTGACACAGTTATGATGTTGTTGTTGTTGCAGGAAGCAAACTGCTTCATGTTTTTTCTGAAGAAAGGTTGATGGGCTCAAATTACCAACCTCTTGGTTAGCAACCAAATGCCATCGAGTTGGTTCCAACTCATAGCAACCCTATATAGGGTTTCCGAAGAGCAGCTGGTGGGTTCCTGCTAACCTTGTGGTTCACAGTCTAGTGCTGATCCTATAGCATTATTTCAGGAATTCCTTGATAGTTAAATATTATATTTAAAAGAATAATCTCCATGTTTTTAAGTGGTCAGAGTGATGAGAATGTGTTTAGTTTTCTCATAAAGCTTGGTATATGTTATTGGGACATATGAGAGAATTCTTTAAAAAAAAAAAAAAAATGCCGAGTCTACTCTGACTGTTCATACATAACTCCCTGTGTTACAGAGTAGAACGGTTCCATAGGACTTTGTTGACCAACTGCTATCTTTATGAAAATAGATTATCAGGCCTTTCTTTTCTGACACCACTAGATGGGTACAAGCACCAACCTTTAGATTAGCAGTTTAGTGCAAACTGTTTATGCCATCCTGAAGACATTCTAAAACAAGATGGCCAATTGTGAGGAAATATATAGCAAGGACTATGGTATCAGCAATTGGTATAGGGATGAGTGGCCTAAATTTATAAGAATAAAATATTTATGTGAAGCAAAAATGATGATAACAATAATGTATAAAGCACACATGTCAGTAATTAGGATAGCAGGGTACACATCATGAATATTCCACCAACCAACTATACAAGCCAGTAGCTTCTTCATCCGCAAAATAAAATAAATTAAGTAATTGGCCATTAAAGTTCCTTCAGGTTTTAACTAATTCTATGACTTTTAGGTATAAGGAAAGGGGCTATTTTAATTCTTATTTTGCTGAACAAGAAATTAAGGTTCTGAGAAATTAAGTGATTTTCCAAGGGCCATGCATCAGAGCTAGGTCTAGAACGCATGTCTTTTTTTGTTTTGTTTTGTTTTCTTTTTTCCTTGTTTTTGTTTTGTTTTTTATTTTTGTTTTGACATGCGACTCTAAAATCAAGAACATGGAAGAAAAGGCAGTTTGGGGACAATTTTTAACATTATTCATTATCCCAAAAAGTAATCAGTATGGTCTAACTTTGAACATGTTCAATAGAATTTTAATTACATTTATAAAATGAAATGAAGCCCAAAGACTTTTTTTTTTTTTTTTTTAGTTTTCAGCATATGTAATTATCAATAGCTCTTTTCAAGGATGTTGTTCTGATTCTTTTCTAGTTTATTTTTTTGCTTCTTTCTTTTGAGACAAAATGTGGGACTAGCAAGACCACTGGGATAACCCAGGTTCAGAATTTCTTATTATTTCTCTGAATCCACATTGCTTTCTTGCTGTTTCTTCCATACTCTGTGAAAGAAGAATCATCTTCCTCAAAGATGATACAGCTTGGGCTGTATATGAAAAAAGACAGTGAAAGAAAGGAAAAAAAAACAAAAAACCACAACATAGATCCTGTAGTTGTTCACAGTAAGATTCACCCATCAGAGCTGAAAATAACCTATATTTTATTTCCCTTATTTTTAGAAAACTGCCGTGGACACAGGGGTGGCCGAGTGGCCAGCTGTGCCCTGAAATGCCTGGAGCCGTTGCAATCAGTGCTCCACTGTCTGCAGCTCTCAAAATGAAACACTTTGAACACTCATTCAAAGGTGTGAAAGCATGAAATTGGCACAATGGCCAGCAACTGCAGCACTTCTTCTTCTTCTTTTTTTTTTTTTTGCACTGCCTTCTGCTTCCCTTGTCTGCCCTTGCTACTCTCCGTCCCTTGATTCTGACAGTTCTTCAAATGTCTGCTTAAAGCGATATGGCAGCCTGGGAAAGAGAACTGGAACATACTCTTTGGGGAGTCTCTATCTTGAAGTGAAGAAATTTGAGAAAAAATAACTGTATTCCAAATCTCTAAAAAAAAGATACAAGTATTGACAAAGAATGAGACAAATACCGAGAAAGATGACGTATACATGTAGGTGCCTTGCTGTTGTTGTAGTTAAGTGCTGTCGAGTCAGTTCCAACTCATAGCGACCTTGTACAGGGCCTTTGAGGAGCACCTGGTGGGTTTGAACTGCCAATCTTATAGTTCGCTGTCCAGCGTGGATCCAGAGCACCATATCAGAAGTCTGTGGATGACTCAGTGGGCAGATTAATCAGAATGCTCCAGTCTTAAGACAGTGTTTTCCATTTCATTTCAATTCTGCTTTTCCTGACCCTTTCTTCTTGATTCAATTAAGTAGCAGAAAAAAACAAAAAAACAAAACAAAATAAATAGTTGCCCTTGAGCCATTGCCAACATGTGTGGACTGACTTCTTACTTCCTGGAGGTCTTGCCTGGATTTATGACTGAATGTAACTTAAGCACAGTGAGTTCACATTTCATTGTAAATAAGTTTCCCAAAATAATTTTGTACATCAATGACTTTTCAGATTGTCACAGAAAATTAATCTTTTCTCTGCCTATAGCCATTTTTCCAAAAATGGCCTCTGCTTTCTTTCTTGCTGTTGCTATTAGGTGTAACCAAGTTGGTTCTTACTCATACTCAGACACATTGCTGTTGTTGTTAATTTCCATAGAGTCAGTTTCATCTCACTGTTAGTTGATTTTAGATGCCTTTGAGTCAGCACTGACACTATGCCCAAGAGAATGAAACACAGCTGGTCCTGAGCCAACCTCACATTCATTGCTAGACCTGAGCCCTTTGCTGCCGGCACTGTGCTAATCCATCTCATTTGGGGTCTTCGTCTTTTTCTCTGACCTTCCACTTTATTAAACATGATATCCTTCTCTAGGGACTAGTTCCTCCTAATAAAATGTATGAAGTATGAAAGATGAAGTTTGGCCATCCTGTCTTCCAAGTTGCATTTTGGCTGTACTTCTTCCAACACAGTTTGGTTTGTTCTTTTGGCAGTCCATGGTACTTTTAATATTCTCCTTCAACACCATAAGTTGAATGCACCAATTCTTCTAAGTTCTTACTTATTCACTGTCCAACGGTCATAGGCATATGAGGTTATTGAAAATACCATGGCTTGAATCAGGCACATCTTAGTCCTCAAATTGACATCTTTTCAACACTTTAAAGATACTATGTGCAGCACATTTGCCTAATGTAATACACCATTTGATTTCTTGACTGCTGCTTCCATGAGTGCTGATCTGAGAAAAATAAAGTCTTTCACAACGTCAATCTTTTCTCCATTTATATGGATGTTATTTATTGGTTCAGTAGTAAGGAGTTTTGTTTTATTTGCATTGAGGCACAACCCATACCAAAGGCTATGTCTTTGATCTTCATCAGTAAGCATTTTTAAGTCCTTTTAGTTTTCAGCAAGTAAGGTTGTATCATCTGCATATTACAGTCTGTTAATGAGTCTTCCTCCAATCCTGATGCCATGTTTTTCTTCATATAACCCAGACACTCAGATAAATTTGTTCAGCATACATACTGAATAAGTATAGTGAAAAAATACAGCCCTGGTGCACACCTTTCCTTATTTTAAACCATTCAGTGTTCCCTTGTTTTGTTTGAACAACTGCCTCTTGGTCTATGTACAAGTTTCTCATGAGCACAAGTTAGTGTTCTGGAATACTTGTATTTGGCAATGTTGTCCATAGCTTGTCATGATCCACACAATAGAAAGCCTTTGCATAGTCAATAAAGCACAGGTAAACTTCTTTCTGGTATTCTCTGCTTTCATCCAAGGTCAAGCTAATGTCAGCAATATTCTTCATTCGACATCTTCTTCTGAATTCAGCTTGAACCTCTGGAAGTTTCTGTCAATATACGGTTGCATCTGTTTTTGTATTATCTTTAGTAAGATTTTCCTTGCATGTGATATTAATGATATTATCTAATGATTTCTGCATTCCATTGGGTTATCCCTTTTTGGAATGGGCACAAATATACAACTATTCCTGTCAGCTGGCCAGGTAGCTGTCTTCCACATTTCTTGGCATAGATGAGTGAGTGCCTCTGGTGACACATCAGTTTGTTGAAAGATTTCAATTTGTATTTTATCAATTCCTGATGCCTGTTCTTTGCCAAGGACTTTGATGAACCTTGAACTTCTTTGTTCAGTAGCATTGACTGTTGATCATATACTATCTCTTGAAATGACTGAACATTGACCATTACTTTTTGGTACAGTGACTCTGTGTATTCCTTCCACTTTTTTTTTTTCTAAGGTTTTTATTGTGGATTGAGTGAAAGTTTTCAGGGCACATCATAGGTTTCACATTCAAACATTCATATACCTTGTTTCATTACATTGATTATAATCCCCTCCACATACCATCAGTTAACAGAGTTTCTCTCTATCCTCTTTAGCTTTTTTGGGGGGGGGGAAACTTTGCCTTTTTGGAATTTACAGTCTCAGCTTTTAGGGAAGGTTTTTACATTTATATGTGGGTATCCAGGGCTCATGTATGGAATTACTAACCAGCATAACTGAATAATCAGATAAGGGACATTTTGCTATGTCTGCTAGCCTTCCACTTTCTTTTGATGCTTCCTTTGTCATTCAATATCTTACCCATTGTTGTTGTTGTTTTGAAGTACCATCAAGTCTGTTCCAACTCATAGTGACCCTGTGTATGGTTTCCAAGGAGTGCCTGGGGAGCTTGAACTGTTGACCTTGTGGTTCAAACAGACTTTGTGTTCCTGCACATTAACCCACAGTGCCACAGCAATGCTCCCTTTTTAAAATTTTTTTTGGCCATAGACATAGAATCCTTCAATACTGCAAGTGGAGGCTTGAATTTTTTCTTCATTTCCCTCACTTGAGAAATGCTGAATGTGTTCTTCCCTATTGTTTTTGTAACTCCAGATCTTTGCACATTTGGTCATAACATTTGACTTTGTCATTTCAAGCTGACTTTTGAAACTTTCTGTTCAGCTCTTTTACCTCCTCATTTATTACATTTGCTTTAGCATCTGTACGCTAGAGAATAAATTTCAGCTTAGAGATGGTAAAACCTTGTATAGGGTTTCTGAGGCTTTAATTTTTTTTTGAGAACAGAAAGCCTCATCCTTCTCTCATGGAACAGCTGGTGGGCTGGGACCAGAGACCCGGAGGTTCATAGTCCAGTGTTTATCCCATGGAGCCACTGCATTCCTAGTAACACCCTGTAACAGAGTGGAATTGCCCCACAACTTTGGATTTTCTTGACTATAATCTTCATGGAAGCAGATTTCTAGGTCTTTCTCCCAAAGAGCCTGTAGGTGGATTTGAACTACAAATTTTAAAAAGTTAGTAGTTGAGTGCTTAACTGTTGTGTTACCAGGGTTCCTTTGACTATTTCCCTTCATATATATATGTTCATGAATCTACTCAACAGAATTCTGGAAGGAAGCCTCACTCTGCTCATATTCACCACTTTTTTTTCATGTGTGGAGATAATAGTTTGCATCATCTTATGTGTTTTCATGCCAGAAAACTTTTTTTCCCCCCCATAATCCTCCCCTACTCATCTTTTTACAGTACCCAGGGCAGTCTGGGTTTTCTGCCTCAGAGAATAGAGGTCACAACTGAACAACAAAAGACAAAAATGTCAATTTTCAGCTTTTTTAGTTTTCAAATGCATTTTTAAAACTCATAGCATGAAGAGATTTTTGAATCATAAAACTCAGTCTAAGTAAGAAGCAACAGATATAGGAAAAATATCTGGGGATAGATAACAATATTTCTACTCTGCACATATTTAATATAAAGTTTTAAATACATGTATCAGAGAGGACATAAGAGTGAGATGCTGGTAACTGTTCCCAAGAAAGAACAATGTTTTCATTAGACTGTTGTTGTTGTTATTGTGAGGTGTCATCAAGTCGGCACTGACTCATAGTGATCTTGTGCACAGCAGAATGAAACAATGTCCTATCCTGGGCCAACCTCACTACTATTGCCACATTTGAGTCCATCGATGCTGCCACCTGGCCAATCCATCTCATTGGGGATCTTCCTCTTTTTCTCTGACCCTCCATGATATCCTTACCAGTGACTGTTCCCTCCTGACAATATGTCCAAAGTATGAGAGATGAAGCTTAGTCATCTTGGCCTCTAAGGAGCACTCTGGCTGCATTTCTTCCAAAACAGATCTATTGGGTTCTTTTGGCAGCCCATGGTACTTTTAGTATTCTCCAACACCATAATGCAAAAGCATCAATTCTTCTACGATCTTCCTTATTCACTGTCCAGCTTTCGCATCCATATGAGGTTATTGAAAATACCATGGCTTGGGTCAGGCGCACCTTAGTCCTCAAGCTGACATCTTTGCTCTTCAACACTTCAAAAAGTTCCTGTGCAGCAGATTTGCCATCAAATCCATTCTGATTCATAATGACCTCATGTGATATAGTAGCAATATCCCATAGGATGTTCTTGACTATAATCTTCAGAACCAACTCAAAGGCACTTAACAACAACAACAACAATTTTTATATAAACTGCTTTATTTCTCCTATGAAGGAACTAGGTGTGTTCAAAAACCAATCTTTTGGTTAGCAAGCCAACACTTAACTATTTGTACTCTTGAGCTACTTTTAATGAGACTGGAGGTGCTAATTATAATGCGAAATTAATGGAACATCAATATGCAATATTTCTGATGCAAATGGATGTCTCCATTGTCAAAAAATTGGGACAACTTATGTGATCTCCTCTTTCTCAGTCTTATACCTCTCCTAAGATATATACTATATTCAGCCATGGATGACAGTTTTGTATGCATATACATACCTGTTGTGTTTAATCATGTGCTATTTGAGAGCAGGAACTGTCTTTGTTCAACTTGCAGTCACTTACCATAGCAGGCTTAGAAATAATCACAGTGAAACAAAATACAATTGAATTTTTATTCAATAGACTCACCATTCAATAGGATCAGACAGGCTGGTGATCCTTTCTTGTATGTTGTTGTTGTTGGGTGCAGTTGAGTCAGCTCCAACTCATAGTGACCCTGTATAGGGTTTCTGAGGAGTGGCTAATGAGTTTCAACTGCCAACCCTGTGGTTCAAACTGACCTTTCTTTCATCCCCTTGCTTTATCCCACAGTGCCACATCAGGACTCTGTCCCTAAGTTAGTCCCTGGCAAAGGGACCGGATTACATAAAATTGCTTAATTGTCAAGCTTTATCCCTCAGTAACACTGGGAAAAGTTGGCATCCAAGAAAAATGGAATTTTCCCTGTTGAAGCATCAGGTTTCTAGATAAAAGTAAAAATAATAACAACAATAATTGGGATAAAGCACTAGAACAGAAGTGTAGTTTGAACCACAAGGTCAGTGGTTCAACCTCACCAGCCGCTCCTTGGAAACCCAATACAGGGTTGCCATGAGCTGGAACCCACCTGACAACACTTAACAAACAAGAACATATTATTCTATATTGGACTATGGAAGATGATTGGTTGATTAAGTGCTTACTCTATTTCACGCATTGTGTTAAATAGTTAAATATACTACTGTATTTAATGAACAACTCAATCCTGTAACAGATAAGTATACTGAAACACAGAGAATGAAATGGATGTGTCCAAGTCTACATAGATAATAAACGACAGAGAGGAGAGCAGAGATTTAATGCAGCAGCTGCCTGTCTCCAGAGCCATTATATTTCCTGTGTTTCCCAGTGAAGACTATGAAAGAACACATGCTTGTGAAGCCTAGGAGCTTAAATAGAGCTGTGTTTCCTAAGTTCAGTGAACTATTTGCGAAGGACACCATGGCTACTTCCTTTACCATGTATTAAGCTTATCTAAACATAGTGCCTGTCAATCGTAACTTTTTAATAATGGGAATAGAAAAACTGCTTTCAATTCTCTCTTCCAGCCTTCTACTAATGATCTGTTTTAGGTTCATTCAAAATCTGGATTTCTTTGTCAATTAAACTGAGCAAGAGGAAGTTAGAAACTGGGCATAGTGGATGATTCAATCAATGTAATGCATGAACTTGTGAAGTTTGATCATGATTCATTTCTTCTCTTTATAGACAAATATTATCATTAAGGGTTGACAACTCTATATCCTCAGACAGATTTTTTTACAAATTGCTGGAGGCAGCTTCCACAGAATTAGCCATCGCAGGATCTTCAAACTAGAGTTCATGTCTCATTTTGAGAGGAGACAATCATTATATGTGAGTGTTATCTTTCTAATGGCCAAACTCATACAGCCCATAAAGTGTTGTAGAGAGTTTCAAGTTGATTGTCTCTCTACACCCCTCTATCTAAATACAAATGTAAAGATTATCCCATTCTTCCAGTCTAGCCTTAGCAGTATCTATTGTCTCCTCTAGGTGCAGAAGAATCCTTTATTCAATTTTGCCTTCTTGACTATATCTTCAATTCCTTTAGCATTTCCAGTATTTTATGTAAAGAAGCAAGACAATTCTGGACTCTACACTGACAGATTATATTGTATAACTGTTCAATGTTATATACAATATGATTCCCTATTATATCACTTAAAAACGAAAAACAAAACTACTTGCTGTCATGGTAAGTCAGACTCTTGGTGACTCATCTATCACAGAATAGATTTGCGATCCACTGGATTTCCAAGACTGTGACTTTTCAGAAGCAGATCTTCAAGTCTTTCTTCTGAGGCATCTCTGGATGGGGTTTAACTATCAACCTTTTGGTTAATAGTCTAGCACTTCAGTCTGTGCCACTGCAATGGAATATCTCTACAGTTGGATTTGGATGACCCCTCTTTGTACATATTATGTTGTTATTAAGTGCCATCAAGTTGGTTCTGACTGATACTGACCCTGTGTAGGATTTTTGAGGAGCCACTGGCTCAAATCAAACTTTAAGTTCAGTGTTTTATCCTACAGCACCACACCAGGCCTCCAAAAAATAAAATGCTGCAGGAGCAGAAAGCCTCATCTTGCTCTCATGGAGCCACTAGTTGTTGTTAGGTGACATGGAGCTGGTACCGACCCATAGCCACCTTATGCACAGCAGAATGAAACACTGCCTGATCCTGGGCCAACCTCATTACTGTTGCCACACTTGAGTTCATCGATGCTGCTACTTGGCCAATCCATCTCATTGGGGTCTTCCTCTTTTTCTCTGACCCTCACCTTACCAAACATGATATCCATCTCCAGTGACTGATCCCTCCTGATAATATGTCTGAAGTATGAGAGATGAAGTTTGGCCATCCTGGCCTCCAAGGAGCACTCTGGCTGTACTTCTTCCAGAACAAATCTATTGGGTTTTTGGCAGCCCATGGATCTTTCAATATTCTTCTCCAACACCATAACTCAAAAGCATCAATTCTTCTACGGTCTTCCTTATTCACTGTCTAGCTTTCGCATGCATATGAGGTTATTGAAAATACCATGGCTTGGGTCAGGCATACCTTAATCCTCAAACTGACATCTTTGGTCTTCAACACTTTAAAAAGGTCTTGTGCAGCATATTTGCATAATGCAATACGTCTTTTGATTTCTTGACTGCTGCTTCCTTGAGTGTTCATAGTTAATCCAAGAAGAATGAAGTCCTTGACTACTTCAATCTTTTCTTCATTGATAAGAATGTTGTTTATTGTTCCATTGGTGAGGATTTTTGTTTTCTTTACATTGAGATGTAATCCATACCGAAGGCTGTGCTCTTTGATCTTCATTAGTAAATGTTTTAAGTCCTCTTCACTTTCAGCAAGCAAGGTTGTATCATCTGCATATCACAGGTGGTTAATGAGTCTTCCTCCAATCCTGATGCTACATTTTTCTTCATATAACCCATCTTCTCGGATGATTTGCTCATCGTATAGGCTGAATAAATATGGTGAAAGACTACAACCTTGTTGCACAACTTTTTACATTTTAAACCATTCAGTATTTCCATGTTCTGTTTGAACAACTGCTTCTTGGTCCAGGTACAGATTCCTCAGGAGCACAATTAAGTGTTCTGGAATACTCATACTTCGCAATATTGTCCATTGCTTGTCACGATCCACAAAATAGAAAGCCTTTGCGTATTCAATAAAGCATAGGTAAACATCTTTCTGATATTCTTTGCTTTCTACCAAGATCCATCAGACCATCAGCAATGCTATCCCTCGTTCCATGGCCTCTTCTGAATCCGTTTTGAACCTCTGGAAGTTCTCTGTCAATGTATGATTGTAGCTGTTCATGTATTACCTTTAGCAAAACTTTGCTCACATGGGATATCAAAGAGATTGTCCGATGATTTCTGCATTCTACTGGGTCACCTCTCTTTGGAATGAGCACAAATATGGATCTCTTCTAATCAGTTGGCCAGATAGTTGTCTTCCAAATTTCTTGGCAGAGATGAGTGAGTGGCTCTTGTGCTGCCTCACTTTCTTGAAAGTATTCAATTTTTGTTCCATCACTTCCTGGTGCCTTGTTCTTTGCCAGTTCCTTCAATGCACCTTGGACTTCCTCCTTCAGTATCATTGACTCTTGATCATAAGCAAATTCTTGAAACGGTTGAACATTAACCACTTCCTTTTGGTGCAGTGACTCTGTGCATTCCTTCCATCTTTTTTTGATGCTTTCTGCATCATTCAATAATGTGTTCAGAGAATTCTTCAATAATGAATGTCGAGACTTGAATTTTTCTTCAGTTCCCCCAGCTTGAGAAATGCTGAGCATGTTCTTCCTTTTTGCTTTTCTGATTCCAGATCTTTGTACATTTTGTTGTCATATTTGGCTTTATCTTCTGGAGTTGATCTTTGAAATTTTCTGTTCGGCCCTTTGACCTCCTCATTTCTTCCATTTGCTTTAGCATCTCTATGCTGGAGAGCAAGTTTCAGTGTCTCTTCTGGCATCCATTTTGACCTTTTCCTTCTTTCTTGTCTTCACAATGACTTTTTATTTTCTTCCTGTATGATGCCCTTGATGTAATCTCACAACTCTTCTGGTCTTCAGTCTTTAGTGTTTAACGTATCAAATCTATTCTTCAGATGATCTCTAAATTCAGATGGGATATATTTAAGGTCATATTTTGGCTCTCATGGACTTGTCTTCATTTTCTTCAGCTTCAGTTTGAATTTGCATATGGAGCCCCGAGTAGATTGCAAATGCTGACCTGGAGGTTAGCATACCAATCCATAATCACTACACTCTCAGGTCTCCTTATTTGATAATAAAGTGAGTATTTAAATCCTAGGAACATTGAAGACAAGGGTCAAATGACATTTCATTTGCAGTTAATACCAACTTTTTGTTGTTAGATAGAGTTGAGTTCGTTCGGACCCATAGTGATCCTATATAGGGTTCCCAAGGAGTGGCTGGTGAGCTCGAACTGCCAACCTTGTGATTCAAATGACTTTGCAGTCCAGCACATTAACCCACAGCACCACACCAGGACTCAACTTATTGTAATCCAAAAGACAGAACCCTTAATAATTGGTTCTATAAAAATATTTTCTTATTTGATTTAATGAATTCTATTTTTACTTCATTCAACAACACAAATCCTTGTTTGGGATTGTATTCTGAAGGTTAAGCCTACAGTAGTATGGAACAGAAAGGGAACAACATATGGAATGGAGATATTCAACACTTTGCTACAAAAGAAGTTGCCTAAACCCACTACCGCCACAAAGTAGATTCCAATTCATAGACACACTGTAGGATACAGTAGAATGCTTCCTAACATCTCTTAGGCTGTAAATCTTTACAAAAGCAGACTGCTTCATCTTTCATTTGTGGAGCGGCTGGTGGATTTGAACTGTCAACCTTTTGGTTATCTGACCAACATCTAGTCTATTGTACCACCTGGTTTCCTAGAAATTGCCTATATGGTATAAATGAGTGAACAATTGCCAATCATCCTCTATAGTCCAATTACTTGTTCACATATTTTATATATGATTTATTTGTATTTAATTTAAATGGTAAATATTTTATTTCAACTCAGTAGAGGACATTGTCTACTATACAGAATTGAAACTAATAAAGTCTCTTAAAATGAAAGTAATGCCTGTCAAACTGTGCACATTGTTTTATTCACCTAAGATGCAAGTGAAGAGCACAGCCATCTGCTGTTGGAGGCATTGATGAGATAAAAAATTCAACGTATTCACCTTCTCTATCTACTCTTTTCTGTGGTTCTGTGGCCTCAAGCTGCTTACTGCAAATTAGATTTTGCCTTAATATGCTAATGTTGATTAAGGGAATTGGACACTAAATTATTAAGCTGTGAGAAGTACAAAACTAAAGCAATCTATTAATGCAATATGAACATCCCTTGATTATATTTGCAGAGTGAATTTACCTGCTTTAAATGGTGAATTAGAATTGAAAGGTAAATTGAAATTTAGAAAAAAAAAACTACAATAATAAATCACCACCATCATCCTTTTTCTTCTCCTTCTTCTTTTTTCCTTTTGTTTTGCTGTTTCAATGTCTAGGCTCCACTTAGTCCCACTTCTAACATAAGCACACAGTATGATCACTGGTCCACCACACAAGGTATCTCTTAATTGACAGTCTAATCAATAGATTGGTTTCAGTCTTATTCTCTATTCTTACTCTTCTTCCTGCTACTACAAGTAATAATTCCATTGCAGTTACTGTGCATTATTTGTGCACATTATTGTGAGAGTAGGGGTTGGTATATTAAATGCATGAGAGTATAATACGTGTTAAAGGTACTATGTTTTATAGATATAAATATGGAGATAGATAGATAGATAGATAGATAGATAGATAGATAGATAGATAGTCTTGGTGTAGCTCTGTAGGATAAGTGGATAAGCACTGGGCTGTTAACCACAATGTTGATGCCTCAAAGCCACCAATCTTTCCTTAGAAACCCTATACAGGATTGCTAGGATTTGAAACCAACTTGATGAAACTTAGCAAGAAAGAATATTAGGAGAGCTCTGGGGTTAGGTCTTCCCTAATTCTCATGTTGTCTTTTATAGTGAATATGACTCTGCTTTGAAAGCCACTGAAATATAAGAAAGGGTGGGAGTCCTGTGGCTCATGATTCTCTTCCTGGGTGGAGCTGAGTTGCAGGTGATAAGGTTAGTAGGCTTATTTATGAGATGAAGAAAACAGAAGCACACAGAAGATGAGCAATAAGTGCAGATAGGCAAACATACAAGCATAGCGTATGAAAGACCTGTTGTAAAAGAGGCTTACTCCTGGGAAGGAAAGGCAGATTTCCTCTGACCAGCATATGATTATATATACACCGACAATCCCGGAGAGTGGGGAAGGCTAAGGGAGGGCACAGTAAAGTGGAAAACAACCAAATAAATAAAACTCAGCCAAATAAAGAGTCATAAATATTTTCTGAATTTCTCATATATGCCACACTATCTATTCTGTTTCCTTGAAAAATTGAATTATGATTCTTGAAAATCACAGCCTTATTGTATTTTTTCCATGGCCTTGCCTTAATAGAAGATGAATTGTTAAGTAGCACCTGTCACAGACAGGGACCTTTGCAGTCACTGTGAATTTTCATCCAGTCACTTCAATTAAGGCCAGATTTTTGCTTTTCAATCTATCTCATTAGCACAGATTTGAAAAATAACTAATGACAAAAAGTTTCAAATTTGCATGTAGAGATTAATAAATTTACCTTTCCTGACATGCAGGTTGAAACTTGTGACTGGGAAGAATATGATATATAGACTCAGAAGACATGGATTTGGCTTCCGTCTGTTTTTGTAACTTCATTTTGTCCTTAATGTGAGAAAGATACTACAACTTTCTAAATCTCAGTTCTCACATCTAAAAAATGTGGTTAATAGTAACCACTTCACATGGTGATTTTGATAATGTCACCAAATAAAATACATAGAAGCTTTCATAGTACCTGATATACACACACAATTTGCACGTATATTTATTCATTCACATGTACTTTGATATTTTGAAGCAGTTTTGTTTGCTGTTTTCTTTTTCTAGTAACAAGTGCTCAGAGTGCTCCCTGCACCTGGTTAGAGCGCTCTCCCTCTGTTCTCCATCAGGAGTAAGTCTTATCAGTTCAAACTCAGCTTATTCCATGATCCAAAAGACACCTCATAGTCCTGCACTGCTAGGAAGGCAGTCTAACATCTTCTACCCTCACCCCACTCCACAGGTACTCAACAACTCCAACAACTGAGTGCTAAATCATAAGATGTCTTTGCTCAAAAATATCCTTTGCTTTCTCATTTTCTACTGAATAAGTCTCAAATAAAGATCTCATTCCTTCCACGAAATGTTGCTCTACTCTGAATTTGCATTTGTACAACTCACAATAATCAAAACCCAAACCCACTACCATCAAGGCAATTCCAATTAATGGCAACCATACAGTGACCCTACAGGACAGACTAGAATGCTCCACCTGGTTTCCAAGGCTGTCCGTCTTCATGGAAGCAGGCTCCTTCTTTCTTTGGCAGAGTGGCTTGTGAGTTCCTTGCCCCCTTGCAGTTAACAATTGAGTGCTTCAAACTAATACACATGCCCCATATCAGTGACTCCCTACTCTAGCTATTTGCTTCAATGTGTGTTTCTTGTCTTCCTCAAGTTGATTAAGCTCATGAGATGCAGGGGACAAAGAGTATGCCTTCCCCTCCTGTATCTCCCAAATCACCTACAGTTTTGCCTTAACAATAAAAGGCCGTTTCCCATTTTTGTTAGTATTGATAGTCATGATAATTCTATGCACGGCTGAAACCACAGATAGTTTTGTGTACCTGCCTCAGGTGTTTAATTAATCCTATAATATTACCAAAAGAGCCATTTAGGAAAATTATCCACATAATAGACAGATTATTTTCTCTTATACCCAAATATTAATTTTTTTTAAGAAAGAGAGACAGGAAGAGTGAGGCTACACCTTAACACAGATTCCTGCTGTGCTGCCCTTATCATCTGGAAGATGAAGGCATGCCATTTTGGCTAATAAAGGTTTTTCTTTTTGAATTTAATGTCATCATTACCAGCTTATACTTTCTAAGACTTTTTCTTATTCACAGGAAACGAGGGAAGCAGGTATCCAGTGGTCAAAAATTCTCATACAATGATGTCTAAAATTTTCCACCCTGGCATCAGTGAAATGGCCTGAATATGCAACCTGAAAAGGTCAAATTGGCCAAGAATATAATTGGACCCAACATCACATTTTAATTAAAACTGTGAAAGGTCCATACATGTCCCCTCTCTGTCTCTCAAATGCAGAGGAAAACACAGGTTTTACAGACCATAGGAAAATGCACTGATTAATTACACGGTGATGTGATATTATTCCTACCAGGATAGTCCCTCTGAAATGTCAGAAGGATTAAAAGTGCCACATCTTCCTCCCAGACTCCAATCTTAAAGGGCCCTAGGATGAAAACACAGCAATTACGCTCATAGACTGTGTCAATTTTACAATAGAAAAAAGAGAGTTCCCAACAGCAAATAATTATAGCACTGCTTAATGATTGATTTAACATAGAAAACCCATCTAATTCCTTTTGTCATTACAATCTACAGTACTAACAATCTAACAATGCTGCCTTCATGGATAGACATTACATTAGCATTAAGAATAATGCTAATACTACACACAGTTTAACTTGTTGTATTGTGAGTTGGCAATGCTCCTCCATACACAGTTATTAGTGTAGCACACCTTCTGGGTGAGACCTACCAGCTGAGAATTTGCTTTTCAGCATCTGTACTAATGCAAAGGAGCATTGTAACCCAAAGTAGTCTCCTGCATACATCATACCACAGTTGAAAATGTGTTTTCTGTTTTTGTGAGATATAATTCTAAAGACTGAAAAATGTAAGCTCCAGCAAGTTGATTCATGATGATTCTAAGTGGATGTCTATATAGATGACATGCAAATAAAAGTCTTGCCAAAGATTACCTATGTAAATCCACCTAGCTTATAAATCAGTACGCATAATGCAGTCTAAAGAAAAGCAAAACAAAACAACCATAAAGGCTCTGTGGCTTTCTTGTGTTGCATTATGGTGACAATAAGATCACTCCAGAACACACAGTATCAAATTAGGAGAAATAAAAAATAAAAGAGGAAGGTTCACTTTCTTGACAGTATTCTATAGTAGATTACATGAATAGCTGAAGAGTTTCCAAACCATTTTCCTGTCACTATACAGGGAGTGGCTTCAGGGAAAGTCCAAGTGCTTAAAGATTAAATTAAATCAGTGATATTACTGATTCATCTACCAGATAAACTACAAATACTTGCTGAAGGTATATCTGTGTGAGGTGATGGGCAAACAAAGACATACATAGGAACCCACTTTCCTGTTTTTCTGGAAATGAAGAGCAATGATCAGGTCCAGTGGATGTTGGTACCAATGTCATGGCTGTGATCCTGCAAGACCTATCTGGGAAAACAATTTCATGTGGAATTTGATAGTCCTTCTTTGCTGGGGACCTCATTGAAGACTTTATGTTGTAGTGACACCTTGGGGACTATAATTCACACATTTCCTACACTTCTCAGGTACAGCTAGATTTAAAACCATTACGTAGAAATAGATAGTAAAACTAGAAACCAGTTAGAAGAAATAATTAATGTACATCTAGGATGCTTAGAAATCCAGAGTAAAATACTGTCTCATCTACTTATTAGATGTGTGCCATTCAACTAGTGAACTAACTTATTTTAACCACCTTTACTCATCTATAAAATGAGGATAATTATTGAATGTCTATCATAGGCTTTTTGTGACGTTTAAGTGACATAATTGTTGGAAAGACTTTAGTGCCTTAAGTACTCAGTAAGTGTTACTATTATTCTTATCTTGATAGGTAAGATAAGAACTTGGTAGGTCTAGTTTTGTACTTCAGCATACATTAATTCCTTTAATAAGAACAATCTATTAATAAGAATTTCTAATTTTCAGTGGACCAATCATGTATCATTCATTTGAGAAGAGAAGGAATAGATGAATCGATTTATATATTGATTTCATTAGGCTCATGTAGTTATCAAATGTACATGACACACTTTTTTTTTTTTTTTTTTTTTTTTTT
>NW_006408533.1:20839288-20851378 GCF_000296735.1 Chrysochloris asiatica
TTTCTACTCCCGTAAAGATTTACACCCTCGGAAACCCTGTACAGGGTCGCTATGGGTCGGACCCGACTCGACGGCACTTAACAACAACAACAATTTTGATCATAAGTGAGAATAGTTGACAATTGTTTCTTCCTGATAATCTGACATTCTGTGCACCTATTAAGATTTAGAATATGCTGAATATGGAACAACAATATGGATTTGCAAAGTCATTATCACTGAGAAATCCTGAAGTATCTACCAACTCTCATCGCTGCTCCCAAACTTCAGCTTTCATATTACTGAGGAAATACTACTACTAACCTATCTTTGGAGTCCTGATGTGGCATTGTGTGCTAATGAGTTAGACTGCAAATTCAGTTTGAACTGCAGGGTCATCAGATGCTCCTTGGAAGCCCTATACAGAGTTGGTATGGGTCAGAAGCAACTCGATGACAACAGCAATAACAACCTGTCTTTTTAAAAATAATAATATATTTAACCTCATTATTGTAGGGCTGGCTCTCTTTTCTCTCTGAGATCTCTTTGGTAGTATGGGAAAGAATTGATGGTGGAGTCAGAAAATCAAGCCTTTTTCAGGCTGTTGACTAAGGAAATCCTTATGAGTTTTATTCTGCCTTAATCTCTGTCTTTCTCTGTCTCTCAATTTCTCTCACCCTTCTTATTTTCTCTTTTTAGTTTGCACACAAGTCTTTATTTCAAGTCTATTCAACCACTTCTTTGCTTCCCTCCTCTACCCCTACATGAAAAGTGGACTTCTTCTCATAGAAGTGGAGGAAGTTGAACTGGATATAGTTACTATCAGTATATGGATCTTCTCTCCTATTCCCATCATATTAATTGGATTATTTGGGGAAACTAAAAAAAAAACCTCTCCTATTTCAGATCATAGGTAAGAGGTCATACTCCCTTCCATATACACACGTGTGTGAATCCAAGGAGACATACTAATCAATTGAGGTGGGATTGTGGGATAGGAGTGAAGGTGTTCAGAATCAACAGTGAATCTCTGCCTCATTATGGAATAGAATAGAGTTTCTGCTTGGGTGGGAGTAGTGGTCTTTACTGTGACTTATCAGATAATGTAAAGACTATATATGATGTTGTTGTTAAGTGCCATCGAGTCGGTACCAACCCATAGCGACCCTGTACAGGGTTTCCAAGGGTGTAAATCCTTACGGGAGTAGAAAGCCTCATCTTTCTCCCGCGGAACAGCTGGTAGTTTGGAACCGCTGACCTTAAGGTTTACAGCCTGATTCGTAACCACTACGCTATGATGTAGAGAGAATGAAAAACATAAAATGAAGGCTTTTGATTTGAACTTTAAAATTTGCTTTTAAAATTATTGATGGTTTTGGAAAATGTGTTTCTTTTAACTCACTTTCCTCCTTTTTTGAATTTCTTTTTCCACTCCAAAAAGAATCTGAAACTAGAAATTCAGCCATCTGTGTTCGGTCTCAAATCTGTGTAATCAATAATGGAATACCTTATTCTTGCTGTTTTTCATTTTTTCCCTAATCCACAGAGGATGGAAACAATAGTGCCAGGTACTTCCCCAAGGCCTATTTAGATGACAAGATGAGATAATGCCCTGAAAACCCACTGGGAATGTAAAGATGCTGTATGCATGGGTATTGTTAGTGTCATCATCATTTCTCTTTCGATCACTTAGGTCAAGGTAACAGTGAACATGGAATGATCTTCAGACAAGGTCTGATAAGGTAAACAGTGATTTCCGGTGGGTGAAACATCCAATGTAAGGAGCTCTTCTGCAATATTACAGTGACCTGTTCTCAAAATCGCACTTTTTATGCCTTCCAACACAATGTGTTCTCCAGCTAAACTATTTTCTAAGTATACCTCATTTATTTCTACATATATAACCTGTGTTTCTGGTTCTGTTCTCCCCAAATGCCCTCCCAGATCCGTCCAACTGTGTCAAAATCACACATAGTTTTTTTTGTGCAGACAAACTAAGCAAAATATGGAATCATTAGGATTTGTCTCAGCATAGCTGTAAGGGTTGGATTTTTTTTTTTTTTTTTTTGCTTTCCTCCTAAAACTTGCTATTACTTCCTGTTCAACACATTGACCTGCCTATTTGGCACTTGACAGTGATATTGGATTTGTGCTGAACTGAATGCTTCAGGGGGAACATAAAGTAGCTCATTTTCCCATGGGATCCACCTTTTTGCCTACTCAAATTTACTGCAAACTTCAGGAATACTTTGAAATGCCATGTAAATACTTATAACTGGACTCTTCTCTCTGTGAGCATGTGGGCAACCATTTTGAAAATGAACGATGCTTCAAAGTTGCTAATATCAACAAAGGATTTTTATTGGTAAGAAGCATAATGTCAATAAAATAAACATGAGAGAGGAAGGGAATGGGGAGAAGGGAGGAAGGAGAGGAGAGGAAAAGCATGGAGAAAAGGCTTTTACTTAGGAGCACGCACAATTATAAGGAAAGACAGCAATTTTCCAAGAGACCTGAATCCCAGGTCACACAAAATGGGAAACTTGAGGCTGAATCCAGCCCATATACATGCTTTGTACTACTCAACTTTTATTTGTTTTTTAATTGAATGTGAATATTTTAGCCTTACCATTGCCTGGTGTTTGTCTGTGAGAGAACCATGCCTATCACCTTACTGACCACGGTCCAGAAGTTCCTGAATCTTGCTGATATTTTGAGGAAGAGGAATGAATTGTGACAGCTGAAAGTCTTTTAGTGTAAAGGGTAGAATATGAATCTAAGACCTGAGTTCTTTTGGTTCTTGGCCCTGGCTGCTATAATTGAGTCAGTTAACCTTGAGTTTTAGTTTCTTCTCTTAATGCATAGTAAATACTTGATGTTTAGAACTAGGTGCTCAGTCACTGTAATATTCCATATTTTCATAGCCCACATATGAGAGTTTGGTGTCACATGTATTCATCTTCATTAACACTAAAACACACAAATATTTTCTAGTTAGGCCCAGTTATATTGTGACTCTGCTAACTTTGAAAGGTCTTGGTTTGAACCCAACAGTTGTTCTGGGAGAAAGCTGTGGCATTCTTTGACTATAAATATTATAGACTTGGAAACTCTATAAGGCAGTGCTGTTTTGTTCCATAAGATTTCTAGGATTCAGAATTGACTTTGAGGCAAAAGGTTTTAGATGGTGTTGGTAGCGGCTGTGTAAGTCAGATCTGACACATACTAACCCTTTCTAGAGTTTCTGAGCCTGTAATCTTTATAGGAGCAGAAAGCCTCATCTTTCTCTGGCGTGTGATGGGTAGATTTGAACTACTAACCTTGCGGTTAGCAGTCCAGCCCCTAATCTGTTATGCTACCAAAGCTCCAAGGTTTTATAGGAGAACATTTTTCCATAGGTCAGTAAGAAATAGGGTTAGGAATTTGGTTTGACGTCATAGCTGTGGAGCTAATTTAAACTCTATCCATATGTTTCAATTAGAGTGAGCCATTCAATTTTATGATGACCAAATTTCTTTTTAAATGGAATTGTTCTATCCACTGGCTATAGATGGAATGTACTTGTTAATTAATGTACAGGTTAGAACATTTTTCTCTTAGTTTTAATATCTCAATATGTTTTAAATAAAGGAAATTTTGCATTAGAAAACCTAGTTAGCATGAAAAGTTGCAACTGGGAAAGGTGCTATGAAACCATCCAGTCTATTCATCTTCACAGCGATCTATTTCAAAAGTGCTTATCTCTGCTGCTATTATTACAATCGCAGTACATGACAGCTCGCTGCCGATCAGAGATAAAACCCAAGGCTTCAGAGGCAGCTGGAAATAACAAGGCTTATAGTGTTGTGGTCTCTCTCCACCTTTCCCTCGCCTCAGCCAGCCAGCTCTAGAAATCATTGGGAGCTCACCTTCTCTCTTCTGGTTTCTCTTGCGGGTCTTTCTGTACTTCTTCCTAGTACTTCCTTTTAGCCCTGTCTTCTTTCTTCACCATGATTCAAGATTCTCTTATCGCCATCCCATCAGAATTGCCATCCTTCCACTTATGCATTAATTTCAGCTTTATCAGTATCAGAGGTGATGGTCTGAATTTTACATATTTTACTCCTTTTTTTATGCAGGTTTTTTTTTTTCATGCTGCCTCCCACCCTATCCCCACTCAGCATACTAGGTTCAACTTCTAACTTTTGCCTCTGCTCTTTGCCCTGGGCTTCCTTGCCTACTGGTTTCCAGTTGAGTTTGGCCAATGACAATGTACCTGTGTGAGTTAGAAGATTGGGGAACGGAGAGAATAGAGTGTTTCATTGTTTATTTCATGCAAGATTACTGATTGACAATATGTGCATTTCTCTACTGAAACCACTCCTACCTAGCCTTTCTCTCTTGCTCAGTTCTGATCATGTTTTTTTTTTTTCCCCAGGCTTAAAGGTGATAGTGACTTCTTGGATAATGGCAGTCTTGTGGTATGCCACCATCCCTTGTTGATTCCTTATCCATTCTACAGCTTTGTTAATGGTCCCTTCATCAAACCCTCTTAGTCTATTCTTTTGAGCATGCTACATCCTTTCTGCCAGGATCCTGAGTGAAGCACTGTCTACCACTTAATTGGTGCTGAATTTGGTTGGGAAGAGGAGTCCTGTTAATAAGCTCCATTGCACACTGGAAGTTTGCACTCCCATGTTACCTAGCTCTCTGCTTGACCATCACCTCCCTGACTACCTGATATAAGGTTAAATTTTCATCAGACTTTAACGGCTTACCTTGCTATATTTTCTTTAGAGTACTTATCATCAACTTTCATCATATAAATACATATATACATATGTGTGTGTGTGTATCTGTATATACACTGTTTCCCTCATTATAGTATGTGGCACTTGAGGACAAGTCTGTTTCTGCTTGTTACTAGTGACAGTTCAGTCTCAGGTTGTGGCACTGTACCCAGAATGCGGTGTGCCATGGAGTCAGTTCCGATTCATAGCAATCCTCCCCATAGGTTTCTGAGGCTGTAAATGTTTACAGGAGCAGAAAGCCTCATCTTTCTCCTGCAGAACAGCTGATAGTTTTGAATTGCTAACCTTCAAGTTAGCAGCCTGACTCATAACCACTATGCTACCAGCACTCCATAGTAGACACTTAAGTAGTTTCCATTGTTTTCTGTTCTCCAAAAAACTACTTGTTGTTGTGTGTTGTTGAGTTGGTTCCAAAACATATTGACCCTCAATAGGGTTTTGAGGAGCAACTGATGGGTTTAAACCACCAACCCTGAGATTCATAGTCTCCCTGTATTTGCCCTTTTTAAGAGAATCCTATTTGGTCAATACTTGCCCTGAGAATCAGTTGCCAGAATGGCTGCCATGGTCATGCTCACTAGTTTCTCTCTATGCTGGGAGAGGTCAGTGTTCTGAAACTCTGGGCTCCTTGTTAGAAGCCTCCTGTATGCAAAAGAGCAGGTCTGGCACTGCCACATCCTATCAGCACTAAAACTTTAGACTGAACAATTTGGGTGAAAATCAGATTTTTCTATTATTTGTGTTGCTTTAAAATTGACTCTTTTCAAGATGAATGTGAATCTAAAATGGAAAAAAAAAATATTTCAAGTACATTTCAGAGGATTAGGTAGGATGAGCAACTGCTTCACACATTCACCATGATTGGACTCACCCTCTGCATCCCCCTTAACGCACATTTTCTTGCATTGTGTCACTAGAGTTGCACACAAAACTCATAGTTGCTTCAGCTATCTCTGCCTCCTCCATGACCTTTCTGGTCTCACCTCCCGTCTACTTCACTATTCTTTCCTTGTCCATCATGTGTAATACAAGTGAATGGTTGTTCTGCTTTTCATTTCCTTCTGCCTTTTTTTTTTTACATACTCTACATGGTCAGAGAAAGGGCAGTAATGTCTGTAGTCTGAAAACAACGTCCTTAAGGTACGGCAAGGATGTGTCTGAATAACAGCCTTGTGAGTGGCCGGAGGCAGTGTCTGTGTATTTATAAGTTCCCCGTGTATTTTTAAACAGCAAGCAATTTTTCTTGGGGCTGTACTCAGTCCTGTGTTGGCCACACTAAAAAGCTCATAAATAACTTGAATCAGAAGAAATCGGAAAATGATGACTACACAAATACAAGTAGAATTTTTATGTTTTCTAAAATCCAGATGGCATTGATAGTTAATTTCTCTTTGGAGATAAGTCACCATTCCTAGGAGACCTATTAGAACTTTTAACGGGGCTAAGAGAATTCAGATTGGGGGAGGGCAAATCTCAGAGCCCAGGCTGAAGTTGAAGTATTTATCTATATTTCTTCTATATCTCATGTTTGGCACTCTTATTATATGCTGGAATTTCCATCTTAACTCTTCAATACCCTCATGCAGCAAGGTTTACCCCAACAAGGTCATCTCTGTAACACTTCACCATGAAAAGTCAGGCTTCCACAGTATTCGAGGCTCCAAAGTGAAGTCCCCTTTTCAATTCTATTAAATGAGTTGCTGAAAAATCAATTACAAGTCATAGCTACCCCATTTGTGTATAATAGAACTGGCTTCCAAAGGGTTTTCAAAGGCTGCATTTCCAGGAATAGATCACCAGACTCTTCTTCCAAGGAGTCTCTGTTGTTGTTGTTGTTGTTGTTGTTGTTAAGTGCCATCGAGTCGGTTCCAACCCATAGCGACCCTGTACAGGGTTTCCAAGGGTGTAAATCTTTACGGGATCAGAAAGTCTCATCTTTCTCCTGCAGAGCGACTGGTAGTTTAGAACCGCTGACCTTAAGGTTCGCAGCCCAATTCATAACCACTACGCTAGAGTCTCTAGATGGATTCAGATGCCCAACCATTTGGTAGTAACAGCTGAGAATGTTAAACATTTGCATTAGCTGGGGACTCTAGTAGCAACACACTGATTTCTTCCCTCAGTTATTTATCATGAAGGTGATCAGCTGAATTGCCAGAATGTTACTCACATTCCTGGAGCCTTGTCCTTTGCCAATGCCTTCACTGCATATTGAACTTCTTCCTTCAGTGTCATTGGCTCTTAATCATGTGCTTCCTCTTGAAATAGTTGAACATCGTACATTTCTCTTTTGGTACAGTGACTCTGTGTATTCCTTCCATCTTCTTTTGATTCTTTCTGCATCATTCAATATTTCTCCCATGTTGTTGTTATTTTTAAGTGCCATCAAGTAGGTTCCAACCCATAGCTATCATGTATGGGTTTCCAAGGAGCGGCCAGTGAGCTTGAATCACCGACCTTGTGGTTCAAAGTAACTTTGCAGTCCAGCTTAATCCACAGTACCACATCAGGACTTCATTTTGCCTATAGAATCCTTCAATATTGCAATCTAGGCTTGAATTTTTATTTCAGTTCCCTCATCTTAAGAAATGCTGAGATTGTACTTCCATTTTAGTTTCTAACTGCAGATCTTTGTGCATTTCATTATATTTGACTTTGCCATTTTATAATATTCTATTCAACTACTTTACTTCCTCACTACTTTCATTTACTTTAGCATCTGTATGCTGGGGAACAAATTTCAGTGTGTCTTTTGTGATCTATTTTGGTTTATTTCTTCTTTCTTGTCTGCTTAATGACCTTTTGTTTTCTTCTTGTATGATGATCTTGATGTTATCCCACAACTCTTCTGGTCTTCACTCATTAGTGTCTAATGCATCAAATCTGTTCTTCAGATGAGCTCTAAATTCTGGTGGGATATGTTCAAGGTCATATATGGTTCTCATGCACTTATTTCAATTTTTTCTTCTTCAATCTGAATTTGCATACAAACAATTAATGGTATGTTCTACAGTCTGCCACTGGCCTTGTTTTGATTGATGAAATAGAGCTTTTCCATTTCTTTTCATAGATGTAGTCAATTTGATTTCTGTGTATTCTATCTGGTGAGGTCTATATGTATAGTCATCTTATGGTGTTTAAAAAAAGATATTTGCAATGAAGAAGTCATTGGTCTTGAAAATTTCTATTATATAATCTCCATCATTATTTCTATTATGAAGACCATATTTTCCAACTACTGATCATTCCTCTGTTTCCAAACTTTGCATACTAATCACCAGTAATTATCAATACATCTTCCTTTTTAAAAAGTTTTTTTGTGATTGGAGTGAAAGTTTATAGGGCAGAAAGTTTGCATTCAACAAACCATATACTTAGTTTCATTACAATGATTATAATCCTTTCCATGTACCATCAGTTAATAGTATTTCTCTCTATTCATTTTAGCTCTTTTTTTTAAAAAACAAAACAAACAAAAAAAAAATGCACTCAGGCATTTATAATAATTTAAACCACCAAAGGGCAAAATCTGCAAGCCTGCCTCCTGGCCACCACCTCTCAGTCCCTCTCTTTCTGTGAATCTAGAGTCCTCAAGCTGGTCCCTCTCTCCATGTCCCCACCTCTGCCTCTATTTCTGTTGTCACTGCTTCTCTGTAAATACATCTTGATTACATGTTTAGTCAATTTCAGAGTGAAGAATTTGATAGAATTCTTCAGTATCCTTATCACTGGCTTTGGTGGTTGTACATAATTTTGAATAAAAGAGGAAGACCCCAGTGAGAAGGATTGCCACAGTTTCAGCAGCAATAGACTCAAGCATTGAAATGATTGTGAGGTTGACACAGGACAGAGCAGTGTTTCATTCTGATGTCCCTGTGGGTCGATGCTCACTCCACTGCACATAACAAAAACAAAAAAGTGTTGTTGTAACTGTTTTTTTCCTCTCACATGCTGTCTAGTGCTAGCACTATGACATTTTAAAGATTTTAATAATCGTTATAAATAACGCAACCATCTTATCAGGTGATCTTTAAGATTTTGAAAACAGTATTAAAAGCATACATTTTTTGTTCAGATTTTTTTTTATTATGTGTTTTATTTTATTTGTTGTGTGTGTGTGCATTTTAAATAGTCTAAATGTTTGTTCAGACAATGTCTGATTGTATATACATTATTGGTCCCATAGGTCATAAAAGAGTTCAGAAATCCCAACTGGAGAACAGGACGTAGCAAGCATAATGACAACAAGTGAATGCAGTAGCTTCCTGCAGGCAACACATGTTTCCCATGATTATTGAATAAAAGATGATTGGCATATAATAATACAGCTCATTTGTAACCTATAGAACATACGTGTATGTCTTGATAGCCAAAATAGATGACTAAGTTGCTGGCTTACATATGCACTACACTGTACTTTCTGTTGTTATTTTAATGTGAATTTTCCTACTTGTAAATTTAAAAGTTTATCTTATAAAAGTGTATGTTTTGACGTCAGACAGCAGCATTCATTCTCTTGTGTCACACACCCCTTGAGTGTTTTAGTATTGTTTGTTTAGTTATCTTTGGAAAATATTACCATGAACTATATCATGGTTTCCAAATGCAGCAAAACCAGTGCTAGTGAGAGTAGCAGAAAGAGCTAAAATAGAAGAATTGATCTGGACTTAAAACAAAATTTTGTTAAGTATCAGGAAGATGGAAAATCAGTGAATGTTATTTCTCATGAAACAGGCGTGTTTGTTTGCTAAGTATATAATCTGGGGTCCTCACAACATTCAAATCATATAAAACCTTGTTTCATAGATTATACTGTGAGTGTTAAGCTACATATACCTATTATTTTTAATTGAATTTTTGGTTAGAGTTTACAGAGCCAGTTAGGATCCCATTTGACAATTTCCACACTGATTGTTCACTCAGAACACATCAGTTACATTCATTACAATGTGCCAGCATTGTTTTTAAATTGTGTTCTGTTTCTTCCATTTCCAGTACTCTAGTTTTCCTGTCCATTTATCTTCTTTATTTTGAGTTATTGTAGGCCTTATGGTCTCATTCTTATGGTTTCTAAAGCATCAGTCTGATGGATGTTGTTGTTGTTAAGTGCCATTGAGTTGGTTTGACTCATAGCAAACCTATGAGTCTCTGAGGAGCGGCTGGTGAGCTTGAACCTCTGACATTGCGGTTCAAACAATTTTGCAATCCAGCACATTAACCCACAGTGCCACACTAGGACTCCAATCTTATGGGTATTTTCCTTTATTTTTTATTTCACTGTACTGTTTAACTTAAAGGTGATCTCATTGGATAGGCTTCATTGTAGGCTTAAAGAATGTCTCAAGGCTGTAATCTTAGGGAGTTCCCTGCTCTCTACTGTTTCAGCTTGTTTGAGTTTTCTTTTTCTTTCTTATAAGATTTTTAGGAGTTCCATGTATCACAAATATGAAACTATTTTATATCTGCATTATTCCTAATCTATTATTTGCATTTTGGTGTCATTTATATTATTTTTAACGCATACAAATACACCTAATTCTGATCTTGTTCAATAGATTTTTCTTCTTCCTTATGATTTCTCTATTCATTTAATTTGTCATAAATTGTCCTAACCATTTGTGTATTATTTTTATATTGAACCACTTTCTGTTAAATCTTGAGTTTATTAATTTTCATGTATTGCTTTTCTAATTTGTAGTGTGTTATTTACCTCTTTTGGTATCCCTTGCTACAATAAGAGTGAGCTGAGAATGAATTAATCAAAAAATGAATGAATGAATTAAAGCATTGAAGGGAATCAATATAGATGAATAGATTAAAACTAGGACACTGACATTTATCGGTGACCATTTTAAAGACAGTTGGTGCAATTTGATAGTTACCACTAAGAAGAGTAGACTTTCTTTGTTCTAGAGAAAATCAAAAAGTAAGGATTTAGTTCAGTGAAAATGATTTCTTTAAATTTTGGAACAAAATGAGTGCAGTGATGTGTGACTAAGTCTGAGCGATATTTTCGGGATTAAAAATATTCATTAATAAAGGGTAAAGGACTTGCTTGCATAAAAATGAATTAGTGTCCCTTTCTGAGATATGAAGCCTGCCTTCCCCATCATGCCTCAGTGCATTTTTTTATAGTTAAATGAGACTTAAAACTAGAAGGAGGCTGTGTTTTCACCCCTACACTCTCAAGATACACTCAGAACTAGAAACTCTCTTTAGTTTAATAATAAATCAATCTCAGATAACAGATCTGTTAGTAAACTTATGAGAAGAATGGCTTATAACAAAACACACAATAAAAAACAAAACAACCCCCCCCCTCAATTCTCAGGTACATAGGTATATTTGTAGTGTGTGAAATCCACCATTAAAACCCCAAAGCTTTTATGTTTAAGCACTAAAGGGCCTTGAAGTTCCCCTGGGAGACATCACATATTAAATCAAAATAATTTAACACAAAAAATAATAGTAGCTAATATTTATTGAGGGCTTAAAATGTACAAACAAATTTTTACTTAGCATTAGCTATCTACCTGAATCCTTACAATGACCTAGTGAAGTAGGCATTACTATCATCCCATTTCACAGATAAGGAAATCAGAATTTCTACCTTCTGTTTCATTAACAGCCCAGTGTCAAAATGGCACGTAATCAAGTGTGAGCTCAATCCTGATGCTATTCCCTTAATTGCCTGGAAAAACAAATGCAAACATCCAATAATAATTGGAACATGGGATGTATGAAATATGAATCTAGAAAAATTGGAAGTTGTAAAAAATGAAATGTAACACATAAATATCGGTATGCTAGGCATTAATGGGTCTTCTATCATGGAGGGCGGCGGCTAAACGATGTGCGACAACTGCGCAGACCTGGTGGAGGTGTTAAATGAAACCCAGACCACGGAGGAGCGGCGGGGTGAGAGGTGTCTGGAGATCAGGTCGATGGGGAGACACTGCCTAGCGGGAAGAGACTGCAGGGGCCGGCCAGGTTGTTCTACTTACCCCTGACGTGAGAGCGCCTTCCTAGCCTAACCATTGGATACTGGCTTTGAGGCAGGGTAGACCAATTTAGAGACACACAAGCCCAGCCCAAAGCGTCTCATTACAACCCAGTCGCCCCTGCTGCACTTCTGCCTCTTGATTGACATCCAAGGACAGAAATCCTGCCTTTGAGCCAGACTTAAGGGCGCTAGCACAAGGAGATTCCTATTTAACAGCAAACACGCAACCGCCACTCATCTGTCTGTCATGCTGTGGTGGTTTGAATTGCTGTGATTTTGAGGGCTATGCCACCAGTATTTTAAATAACCAGCAGGGTC
>NW_006408533.1:20854083-20896717 GCF_000296735.1 Chrysochloris asiatica
GAGAACAGTGGCTGGAGAAGGATGTCATGCTGGGTAAGGTGGAGGGTCAGAGAAAAAGAGGAAGACCCCCAATGAGATGGATCAGCCAGGTGACATCATTGATGGCGTCAAGTGTGGCGGCGGTAGTGAGGTTTGCCCAGGATCGGACATTGTTTTGTTCTGCTGTGCATGGGGTCACTATGAGTTGGTTCCGACTCGATGGCACCTGACAACAGCAAGGCATTATTGAGCTGAAAAGGACTGGTAGTGACCATTTTGAGTCAATAATAATATGGTATCCTATAACAGAAATGAAAGTTTAAAGAGGAATGGCATCACATTCGTGAAAAAAAGAACATTTCAAGATCTGTTTTGAAGAGCATTACTGTCTGTGATAGGATAGTATACATACACTATTTAGGAAGACAAGTTAATACCACTATTATTCAAATGTACATGTTGTTGTTCTTGTTGCTAGGTACTATCATGACGGTACTGACCCATAGTGACCTTATGCACAGCAAAATGAAACATTGCCCTATCCTGGGCCAACCTCACTACCATTCCCACACTAGAGTCCATCAATGCTGCCGCTTGGCCAATTCATCTCATTGGGGGTCTTCCTCTTTTTCTCTGACCCTCTACCCTACCAAACATGATATGCTACTCCAGTGACTGGTACCTACTGACTATATGTCCAAAGTATTAGAGACAAAATTTGGGTCTCTAAGGAGTACTCTGGCTGCACTTCTTCCAAAATGTATCTATTGGTACTTTTGACAGCCCATGTCACTTTCAATATTCTCCTCAACATGCTAACTCAAAGGCATCAATTCTTCTATGGTCTTCCTTATTCATTGCCCAGCTTTCACATGCATAAGAGGATTGAGAATACCATGGCTTGGGTCAGGTGCATCTTAGTTCTCAAGCTGACATCTTTGCTCTTCAACACTTTTAAAAGGTCTTGTGCAGCAGATTTGCCTTATACAATATGCCATTTGATTTCTTGACTGCTACTTCCATGAGTGTTGATAGTTGATCCAAGAAGAATGAAGTCTTTGACAACTTCAGTCTTTTCTCCATTGCTAAGAATGTTGTTTATAGGTCCAGCGGTGAAGATTTTTGTTTTCTTTACATTGAGATGGAATTCATACTGAAAGCTATGCTCTTTGATCTTCATCAGTAAATGTTTCAAGTCCTCTTCACTTTCAGCAAGCAAGGATGTACCATCTGCATATGGCAGATTATTCATGAGTCTTCTTCCAATCCTGATGCAACATTTTTCTTCACAGAACCCAGCTTCTCAGATTATTTTTCTCAGCATACAGATTGAATAAGTATGGTGAAAGAATACAACCCTGTTGCACACCTTTGTTAATTTTAAACCATTCAGTGTTCCCATGTTCTGTTCAAACATCTGTCTTTTTGTCTATGTACAGAATCCTCTTGGGCACAATTAACTGTTTTGGAATACTCATACTTTGCAATGTTGTCCATAGCTTCTCATGAGCCACACAATTGAAAGCTTTTGTGTAGTCAATAAAGCACAGGTAAACATCTTTCTGATATTTTCTGCTTTCAGCAAGATTCATTGGACATCAGCAATGATATCCCTCATTCCATGGACTCTTCTGAATCCAGCTTGAACCTCTGGAAGTTCTCTGTCAATGTATGATTGTAGCTGTTTATGTATTTCCTTTAGCAAAACTTTATTCACATGGAATATCAAAGATATTCTCTGATGATTTCCATATTCAATTGGGTCACCTCTCTTTGGAAGGGGCACACATATGGATCTCTTCCAGTCAGTTGGCCAGATAGTTGTCTTCCAAATTTCTTGGCAGAGATGAGTGAGTGCTTCTTTTGCTGCCTCACTTTCTTGAAAAATTTCAATTTTTATTCCATCAATTCCTGGTGCTGTGTTTTTTTGTCAATTCCTTCTGTGAACCTTGGACTTTGTCCTTCAGTATCACTGGCTCTTAATCATAAGCTAGATCTTGTAACGGTTGAGCATTAATCATTTCCTTTTGGTACAGTCTATTCCTTCCATCTTCTCTTGATGCTTTCTGCATCATTCAATAATTTGCCCAGAAAATCTACTAACCACTAAAACTACAGATGGTGAAATTAAAGAAACCTATCAACTTATTGTGTGGTACTGTAGGATCAGCACTGGACTGCAAACCACGAGGTGGGCTGTTCAAACCTGCCAGCTGCATCTCAAAAACCCTATATAGGGTGACTGTGAGGCAGAATCAACTCGATAGCACTAAACAACAACAACATCTAACTTCTTCAGCATGAAATTAATTAAACATCAAATACAGATTTATTGATAATAACTGATGACTATAATATGAAAATTTGAAACAAAGAAGAAGGACCCATTGTTGGAAAACATGGCCTTGGTAATAGAAATGATGCTGGAGATCCCCCGACAGAATTTTGCAAGATCATTGATTGGTTCATTGAATAAACATTTTTTTTTTTAAGTATAAAAGGCAATTATACACATATACCTCACCAAATGGAATACACCAAAATAAAATTGACTACATCTATGGAAAAAGACAAGGAAAAAATTCCTTATCAGAAAATAGCCAAAAACAAGGCCAGGCAGACCCTACAGTGATAATATCCAATCTATCTAGCCGGAGCTGATGAAATGAAATGCAGATAGGTCTCTTGTGATACAACAGTGAATAATTATTATCGGGACTGATTGTGAGGGTTAGAAATGTAAAGATAGATGTTTTATAGCAAGAAGAGAGTGATTAACTTTCAAGTCTAGGAGCGGAGTTCCCTAGGACCATCAACAGAGAAGAGCAGAGAGCAGGACCTACCCAGAGAAGCAGTGATGCCTGAGATGGAGGCAGAGACGATGACGTGGAGCGATGGAGCAGCTGGGGACTCTAGATCCAGAGATGGAAAGCGACTGTATGCTGAAGACCTGGGGGGTTGTAGTATAGGGGGCAGACTTGCAGGGTATACCCTTTGGTTGGTTGATGATGCATGGAGGGGATTGTAACCATGGCAATGAAACGATATACAATAGAATGAATGTAAAACCAATGTTCTCTCCCATGTAAACTATCATATAATTCAAAATAAAACATTAAAAAAAAAAACCCAAAAAACAAGTCTAGAGGCAGACTGTGGAACAGACCATCAATTGCTCATATGGAAGTTCACGATGAAGTGAAAAAGTAAAACAACTCCACAAGAATAAAAATACGACCAACTGAATTTCGATGTCAGTTCAGGAACAGATTTGATGGATTAGACACTAATGACTGAAAACCAGAACAACATACAGGAAGAAAGCAAAAGATCATAAAGAAGACAAGTAAGAAAGAAAATAGCAAAATGGATGTTAGAAGAGATGTTGAAACTTGCTTTCTAGCATAGAGTTGCTAAGGAGAATGGAAGAAATGAGGTAAAAGAACTGACTAGAAACTTTCAAAGGTCAACTTGGGAATACAAAGTCAAGTATTGTCATGAAACATTCAAACACCTGGAAATACAAAATCAAAAGGGAAGAACACACTCTGCATTTATCAAGCTGAAAGAACTGAATAAAAAATTTAAGACCCACAGTGCAATATCTAAGGATTCTATGGGAAAACTCACAACTAGTCTCTCAGTTTGTCATACTGTTACATATTATGGTGATGCTAAATGCGATAGCACTGTTATTTCAAATAAGTGTTGATAGTGTTATCCAAGCAAAATGAAATATTTGAAAACTTCAATCTTTTCTCCATTTATCATGTTTCATTTGTGAGGATCTTTGATTTCTTTACATTAAGGTACAACCTCTACTGAATGCTGTGGTCCTTGATTTTCATCAGCAAGTATTTTAAATATACTTCCCTTCAGCAAGCAACATTTATAATATGCATATTGCAGGTTGATAATGGTCTTCCTTCAATCCTGATATAACACTCTTCTTCATAATCCAGTTTCTTAGATTATTAACTCAGCATACAGATGGAATAATGTATAACTATGGAGAAATACTACAACCCTTTCATGAAAACTCACAACTAGTCTCTCAGTTTGTCATACTGTTACATATTATGGTGATGCTAAATGCGATAGCACTGTTATTTCAAATACCAGCAGGTCAACCAGGGTGGACAGGTTTCAGCTGAGTTTACAGATCAAGACAGTCTAGAAAGAAGGAGAGTCAGATTATTTTCAAATTTTAGTCAGTCTATCCTGAGCAAATAATCCGAGAAGCTAGATTATTTGAAGAAAACTGGCATCAAGATTGGAAGAAAACTAATTAACCATCTTTAATATGCAGATGATACATCTTTGCTTGCTGAAAGTGAAGAGGACTTAAAATGATTGCTGATAAAGATAAAGGAGCTCAGTCTTCGATATGTGTTGCACCTCAATGTAAAATAAACAAAAGTCCTCATCATTGTACCAATAAATAATATCCATATAAATGGACAACTGATTGAAATTGTCAAAGACAATTTTCCATAGATTTCCTTGTCTTTTTCCATAGATTTTGCTCAGATCAATCAAAACTCATGGAAACAGCAGTCAAGAAATTGAACAATGTATTGCATTAGGCAGATCTGCTGCACAAGACCTTTTTAATATGTTGAAGAGCAAACATGTCAACTTGAGCACTAAGGTATGCCTGACCCAGGCCAAGGTATTTTCAATAACCTCATTTGCATGTGAAGATTGGTCAGTGAATACAGAAGACCACAGAAAATGCATTTGAGTTATGGTATTGGAGGAGAATATTTAAAGTAATGAATGAACCAATTTGTGCTGGAAGTATGATAGCCAGAGTCTTTGCTCCTTGGGAAGCCAGGGTAGCCAGCTTTTGTCTCTCATACCTTGGATATATTATCAGAAGGACCCATCTCGGCAGAATGATATCATGTTTGGAAAAGTAGAGCATTGAAGAAACAGAGGAAGACCCTCAATGAGATGTATTGGCACAGCAGCCGCAGCAAAGGGCTCAAACATAGCAATGATTGTGAGTTTCTTGCAGGGTCTGGCAGTGTTTTGTTCTGTTTTGCATAGTGTCACTATGAGTAGGTACTGACTGGATGGCATCTAATAACAACAACAACAATGGGAAAATATTGAATGATGATTCAAACATCAACAGTAGATGGAAGGGATATACAGAATCAATGAACCAAAAATAAATGGTTGATATCCAGCCATTTCAATAGGTAGTATATGATCAGTAGTCAATGGTACTGAAGGAAGAAGTCCAGGGTGCACTGAATGCATTGGCAAAGAACAAGGATCTGGGAATTGATGTAATACAAATTGAAATCTTTCAAGAAACTGATTCAGCATTGAAGAGATTTGTAAAAGAGCTACCTGAACAATCGATTGAAAGATATCCATATTTGTGCCAATCTCAGAGATAAGTGGCCCAATATAATGTGACAATCATCAGATGATATCATTAATATCACATGCAAGTAAAATTTTGCTAAATATAATTCAGAAATGGCTGCAAGACTATATTGACAGGGAATCTAACTGCCACAGGTTCAAGCCGGATTTAGACCAGGACTTGGAAGGAGGGATATCATTGCTGACATCAGACAGATTTTGGCTAAAAGCAGAGAATACCAGAAAGATGTTTAACAATGATTATACAAAGGCTTTTGACAGTGTGGATCATGACAATGTTGTGAAGAATGAGTATTCCAGAACAGTAAATTGTGCTCAAGAGGAACCTATACATGAACTAAGAGACAGTTATTTGAACATAACAAGAAAACACTAAGTACACTAAGTGTTTAAAATCATGAAAGGGTTGTAGTATTTCTCCATAGTTATACATTATTCCATCTGTATGCTGAGTTAATAATCTAAGAAACTGGATTATGAAGAAGAGTGTTATATCAGGATTGAAGGAAGACCATTATCAACCTGCAATATGCATATTATAAATGTTGCTTGCTGAAGGGAAGTATATTTAAAATACTTGCTGATGAAAATCAAGGACCACAGCATTCAGTAGAGATTGTACCTTAATGTAAAGAAATCAAAGATCCTCACAAATGAAACATGATAAATGGAGAAAAGATTGAAGTTTTCAAATATTTCATTTTGCTTGGATAACACTATCAACACTTATGGAAGCAGCAGTAAAGAAATCAAATGATATGTTTTATTACACAAATCTGCTGCACAAGACCTCTACAAAGTGTTCAAGAGCAAAGATAGCAGTTGGAGGGCTAAGTGCATCTGATCCAAGTCATGGTATTTTCAATTGCCTCTATGCATATAAAAGCTGTGTAATGAATAAGGAAGACCATAGAAGAACTGATACATTTGAGTTATGGTATCAGAAAAGTATATTAAAAGTACCAAAGACTACCAAAAGAACAAACAAATCTTTATTGGAAGAAGCATATAGCCAGAATACTCCTTAGAAGCCATGTTGGCAAGACTTTGTCTCTCATACTTGAGAAGTATTATTAGGGTGGACCAGTTTCTGGAGAAGGACATCATGCTATATAAAGTGGAGGATCAGAGAAAAAGGGGAAGACCCCCAATGATATGGATTCACATGGTGGCAGCAGCAATGGACTCAAGCATAACAATTTTGATGATGATGCCATGATGAAGATGATGCAAAGATCAGGCAGTATTTTGTCTGATGTGCATAGGGTCACTTTCAGTTGGAATGAGCTTGAAGGTACCTAACAACAACTACCCCAACCTTAATCCTCTTATTGGTTTATCACATCACATCGCCTCATGGAGGATCAAACTACTGAGAACCACAGCCCAATCAAGTTGACATATACTTTAGGGAACACAATTAAATCCAAAAAGGTTGGTATAGATAGAGCACACAAGGTGCATCGTAAAGGGAACATTCTTATTCTTTTCTTTCTCATTAACATAGGGGAATTGTGGAAACAATTACTGAAAGAACATGCCTAGAATGTGGTCCTGGATGGGATATATATATATATATATATATATATATATATATATATATATATATGAAATGGTTTATACTCCAAAACAGCTTTACTGGACCTATTAGAATTTCCAGAAGATGCAGGCTTGTCTGCAGTAGTTTCCCCTATATTATACTCTCTAGAAGTCCTGATGCGGTGCTGTGGGCTAATATGTCAGACCAAAGTCATTTGAGCTGCAAGGTCAGTGGTTCAAGCTTACCAGCTGCTCCTTGGAAACCCTATATAGGGTCGTTATGGGTCGGAATTGACTCGATGGCACTTACCAACAACAATGTGCCCTACGAACCCCTGATGCGGAGCTGTAGGATCAGCACTTGACTGCAAATCACAAAGTCAGCAGTTCAAATCCACCAGCTGCTTGTTGGAATCCTATAAAGGGTCACTATGAGTTGAAACCGACTTGTGAGAGTTTAACAACAACAATTTGCCCTATATTATATCAACATAAGCATTTGAACTGATCACAGAAAGGGGAGCCATTCCTTGGTGTCTAGATCTATTTCTATAAATGAGATGGGGGAGGGCTGAAACATGTAGGCATTGTACGGCTTGAATACTTTTCACAAGGTGTGGGCAGGAGGCCATCCCAAGAAGTTTTGTGAAGAAGCAAAGGTGTATTTCATAGCTAATTGCCAGAGGAAGAGGAGACGTAGCTCTTGAATCAAAGGAAACATTTTACTTCACAAGTAAGTTGTGGAGGCTAAGTGTTAGGGAGCCTGGACACTCAAACTTCCTCCTTGAGGGGTCAATTCGGAATATACAAATGATCAGGACAGGGTCATGAAAGTAAGGTATTATGGATGGAACTGTGTCCAGCTAATATAGATATTGAAGTCTGGTCCCATGTCTATGAATATGATGTTGTTTATTGTTGGTAAGTACCGTGGAGTTGGTTCCGACTCATAGTGACCCTGCACAGGGTTTCTGAGGCTGTAAATCCTTACAGGAGCAGAACGCCTCACTTTTCTCCTGTGGAACCACTGGTAGTTTCGAACTGCTGACCTTGAGGCTGGCAGCCCGACTCGTAACCACTACACTACTGTTTGGAAGTAAAGTTTTGCTTTTAGTGTGCTAATGAATTCATACCACACTAGGGTGATTCCTAACCAATTGTGAGTATACAAACAACAGAACACAGAGGCACAGACAAGGGAAGAGACACCCTGTAAGGTCTAGTCTACAAGCAAAGGAACACTGAAGATTATAGGCAGACACCAGAACCTAGGAGTGATGCCACAGAACCAATAGGAATGGCAGAGATCCTGATTTGGACTTTTGGCCTCCACAACTATAAGAAAATAAATTTCTGCCTTTTAAAGCTACTGTCTTTGTGATATTTTCTTATTACAGCAACAGTACATAACTAAGATATATGGTTACTATGCTATCCTCTACTACATCGTAGAGTACCAGACATTGCCTCTTATCACTTCTTTCAAGTATGAAGTAATTTAGAAAGATAAGGAAACAAGTGTGTCCATGACTGCCCTAAGTGGTTTCTGAATCTAAAACACAACCCATGTTATCAGGTAGTAAAGACAGTTCCTGGTATGGCGCTCTATGATAAGCACCGGATCTCAAGGCCAGTTTGAACTGCAAGGTTGGCAGGAACCCTATAGAGTTGAAATGCACTCCATGGCACTTAACAACAACAATAACAACAACAATAACAGTGAAGAAACTTTCTTGTTTACACAGATAAACAAACAAAGGCTGTAAACGGCTCACTAAAAGAGCTCAAACCTTCAGGGCCCCCAAACTACTCTCACCAAACAATAATTTGATGGGTTAAGTGTAAATGAGTCCACAGTGCACAAAGATATGAGTAGATAGATGTTTACTGGGCACCCCTGAGCCCAGGCTGCTGGAAAAATTAATCAGAATATTTAGAAATAAAATTCTAACTGTGTGTTTTCAACAGCCATGCAAAGTATTTCTTTTGTTTGGAAGGTCTTGGATGGGAATACTGGAGTCTGGTTATTATATTTTGTTATTTACTGCACCTATCCAATGACCCAAATGCTCCATTTCATGCAGTTTAATCTCACACCAAATGCAGTTAACTATCTGAGAATGGCTTCTTCTGATTTTCCACAGTTTCCAATTGAAGCTATAATAGCTCCTTATTCCACGTCTAGGACCAGGTACTGGGAGAAATCACCACACTTCTCTGTGGGAGAGAAGATCAAGGGGAGAGTCAAAGCAATGACTTTGGAAGCTACTATCAATGAAAAGAGATGATACATAAGAGCAATGATAGAAAGAAGCATAAAATGCATTAAAAACAAACAGTAGTCATTGCAATTCAACAGTAAAACCCACAGGGAGAAAAAAAAAAAAAAAGAGAGAGAGAGAGAGAGACTAAGTTTAGCTAGAGTGTTTAGAGAGTTTGCTATGGCTCTGTAGATGACTGCTTCCTTAGAACATCCCAACATGCTGCAAATCTGGGACTTAGAAATAACCTCATGTGCTAGGATCTGCTAGAAAGTTACTGACATTTCATGAAACTGAGGCTAACGCTGTTAAGAAGAAAGATGGTTTGTATAATTTCTATTTATTCTGAGTGGGTTTAACTCATCAGGAAAAGCATCAAAATAAAACAAACAAATACAAAATATAGAGGGTCAGCAGGGGGGGTTTGTTTGTTTTACTTTTAAGAATTTATGGTCTCACAGGAGTTTAAAGATCACAGGGCTAAATAAAAAATACAGAGACCAGGCAAAGTATTAGTAAAGTAGTGGATAACACCAATATTTGAATAACAACACAAGAGGGGGTAGTGCTAATATTTATCAACTTCTCCCATTAAAAGTCAGTGTCCAACCACACAGGAATAAACAGAGGTTACGTGGTCATCTGGAATGCCTAAGCCAAGCTTCCAACCACATAAAAATATTTTGTTACCCTGTAGCCAGTGTTGGAGGAAGATTCATTAACCACCTGTGACATGCAAATGATAAAGCCTTGCTTGCTGAAAGCTAAGAGGACTTAAAATATTTACTGATGAAGATTAAAAACCACAGCTTTCGTTTTGGGTTATATCCAAAAGTAAAGAAAAGAGACATCCTCACCACTGGACCAATAAATAACATCAAGATAAATGGAGGAAATGCTTTATTTTGCTCAGATCAACCATCAATACTCATGGAAGCCACAGTCAAGAAATCAAATGACATAGTTCATTAGGTAAATCTGCTGCACAAGACCCCTTTAAAGTATTCAAAAACAAAGGTGTCAGCTTGAGGTCTAAGATGCACCTGGCCCAAGCCATAGTATTTTCAATAATCTCATTAAGCAGGTGCAAGTTTGACAACGAATAAGGAAGATCATAGAAGAATTTATGCCATTAAGTTAAGATGTTGGAGGAGAATATTGAAAGTATCACAAACTGCCAAAAAAACAAAAACAAAAACAAAAACCAAAAAACAAATCTGTGTTGGAAGACGTACAACCAGAATTCACCTTAGAAGCCAGGATGGCCAGACTTTATCTTTTATACTTCAGACATATTTTCAGGAGGGACCAGTCTTTGGAGAAGGACATCTTACTTGGTAAAGGGGAGGGTTAGGCAAAAAGAGGGAAGGAGATGGATTGAGATGGTAGCGTACAAACTCCAATGAGATGGATTGAAACAGTGGCAGGATTCAAACGTAGCAATAATTGTGAGGTTGGTGCAGGACTGAGAAGTGTTTCATTCTGTTGTGTATAAGGTCACTCTGAGATGGTACTGACTCCATGGTACCTAACAATGGCAACAATAGCCTAGAACACTCATTTTACTGCCAAAGGCCTGCCAATGGTTTTGAAGTGTCTAAGGTGTTTTAGATAGAACTAACATTTCAAAATAATAGGCTTCCTTTGTAACACTATGCATTTTATTAATTTTAAAGATTAATTTGGAAAATGAGTCACAGACTCATTATTGAAACTGAAGTGCCTTCCTAGTTTGGGACTTGTTCTGTGCATTCTTCTACTGAAACTTTTGCATGAGGCCAGGGAATGTAGGGTCTAAGAGATGCTGTCTCCACTCCAGTAGAGTTGGTAGATTACAATGCTAAAATTGTTCTGCAAGCTGGCCTATGTTCTATAAGGCATCCATAAATCTGTTCTAGTTATCTTAAATGATACTTTCAAGAACTAAAATGAGGTTTTCTCTTACTTGAATTCTCTGATTACAAGAAACTAAGATCTCCTTGAAAGCCAGACTTTTCAGTGGACCTTGAGCCCTAGTTTCCATGTGTAACTAAGTGCATCTAAGGAAGGAAGTTTGTTGTGTGCCAACTCCATGAGAATAGCAGATCCAAGGTGGGCCTGAACCTTTGTGTATTAGTAAATGCAGTATCAAAATCACAGTCACAGTTCTGCCTCTTGTCCAGCAACTCACATTGGCAAAAGCTATTGTCTTACCCAGTGTCACAGTGTGGACAACATAAATGACAGTCTCAGGAACCTTAAAACAAATTCTTTTCCACTTTTTGAGCATACCACAGCTCAGTTGACCTTACATCATGTATCTAGACTACTCTCTTTTTCAGGTCTTTGAATGTCTGATGGTTGCAAAATCTGTTCAAGTCAACTTTTGTTGACTTCCAAAGTTGTCTGTATTATGCATTCTCTTCAGTACCAAGTGCTTTATTGGAACCCAACAAGCAAATCAGAGGGGGAAGCTCCATTTGGTGTTTGTTACTTTAATACAGATCTCTAGAATCCATCACCATTGAGAAGCAAGAGAATCATACTAACCTTTAATTGGATTGAGGATTCAAAATCCCTTTTATAATTTACTGTTTACAAACATTCTTACAAACCTCGGAAGCAATACAAATAGGTTAGATTCTTAGTCGACTGTTAAGCCTTTATTTTTACTTGCTTTATTACATAACCTAAATATGCTTATAAAGTTTGGCTCATGGAAACAGTAATGTCTCTGTCAAAGCACCATTCTGTAAGTCTTTGCTTCTGAACTGAGAGGAAGTAAGTGGTGAGTTATATATGGAACCTTTTCAAACTTTGGTTTTATCTCAATTATGCCATTTCTCCCTATGTATATTCAAACATAGATAAGTTTGTGGGATATTAAGAAGATTGGGTCATGGAGTCAATTGGTTAGTTGAGTGTAGGGGAAATGAAGAGAGAAATGAGGATGGTTTTCAGGAATCTAACTGAGTGGAAGCTACTGAGATTGACTGAGATATGGAAACCTAGAGAGGAAAGTAAGTCTAGGGTATAGGCAGAAAAGTGTTTGATATTGTCCACCTGAAGAATATCCAAGTAGATATGTCTGTTGATGTCTGTTTACATTCTTATGTCTGAACTGACACACTCAGTAAGGACAAGACTCATTCATCTAGTAATTTCTGAAATCTCAGTTTCCTGATTTAGAAAATACATCCCAGTTGCCATGTTTACTCATAACTGCTACTATCCAATTTCAAGCACTGCTGGCACCCCAGGCCTATGACCTTTTAGAAACAAACTTCAAATGACAATTTAATCTGCAAATGATAAAGTGATGACCATGTGGAACAGGTCAAGGTCAAGGTCAGAATTCACTGTCAGGCCACTAGAGATCTATATTCTAGTTAGTTTCTATCTCTTTTATGTGGATTTTAGTCAGTTACAAATCAGTCTACATTTATATAAAAGAATCTAGGAAGCGTACCAGTACCATATTGAAATCCAGATACAGTGTGTGTAACAGACCATTCCCTTTCTAATATACCTGTCTAATATTTGAGTCAAAAAGCATAAAAGAGGATAGCATTTGGGGATAGAATAAGAATTTCATGACAAAGGCAAAGAAACAGGAAAGTGTAGCAAAATCTTCATGGGCCTGCAGCAGAAGTCAAGCATGATATACATGTTCCTGCTGAAGTCAAACATCAGAAGTGGGGAGTTCTAAGAACCTCCCTTCCTAGAACCAAACTCAAGCACACTGGGGCTGCAAATTGACTGGTGACCAGCAGAGTTCATACTGAGTCCACAGGAGGGTCACTGAAAATGGAGGTCTCATTTCCCCAGACTCCTAATCAGTGTCAGTCAAACCACACTGGTGCCTGAACTTTGCTGTGTGAGGAGTACTGTGACTATTGCTGTGGAGAGAAGAGGCTTGTTCTCAGCACTTATTCTCTGTGCAGCAGTGGAGAGGGAGGGCCAATTTCTCTGAAACCTGGGGATATGTGCATGCATGCATGTCCATGAAAATATTATTATAGCTCCCTGCTTGAGAAGCAGTTAACAGAAAAGTTTCCCAGAAGAGGGGATACTGCCAGTGGAAGAAGGATGTCAAGCTAAGATTCAATAAAGGTAAGTCCACCTCATTTGGGAAGATGACACATGAAGCTAATGGAGTTTTCTTAAACTCATTGACTAATTTCTATTTAATTTCTAACATCTTCCCCCATCTACATGTATTTCAAATATGTTCACAAAAAGGCAGTATTAAAAAGGAAAGGCTGGACAGGAGGTTCCCAGGGTTCCTGTACATTTCCCTCAATGGGACCTTGAATAAGTCACTAAGCTTAGTTGAACTTTAGTTTTCTTATTAGTCTGTAAATGCACAATATATTCTATATGCTTATATAAAAGGGAGCTAGCAGGGTTGAGCCAGACATTTGATTGGCAAAGCAGCATAGAGTTGAAAGAGCATTTAGTGACCAAGGCCTTCTAGCTGTTTTGGTTTCCCCAATGCTCATGAATATGTTGCTGTTGTTATTGTTAGGTGCCTGTCATAGTTAAGAGTTAGTGTCAACTTGACTGGACCAAGATTTTCAGAGGTTTGCCATTTGAGATGTAGTTATCCCTATAATGAAATCTAGTACAATATATTTCACTCTATAATGAGTTCTATGAGCGGCCAATCAATTGAAAGGATATATCCTAAGGGGTGTGAACTGCTTTAAAATATTAGACACTCAGGCAAAGCTTGTTTGTTCTCTACTGAGTCTGGATCTTACATCTGCTCATCCTCTGATCTCTGGTTCTTTGGATTTGAGCCAGTAACCTGCTCTATTGCCTGCCTGCCTGCCTACCCCACCTGCTTCCTGTCTGCCCTCTGGCCTGATGATCTTGGTTCATCTGACCCGGACTTGGGATTCTCCCACCTCTACAATTGTGTGAGACTTTTCCTTGATAAAATTTATCTTAATATATTCATATGTAAGTTTCTCCAGAGAACCCAGCTTATGACAGTGCCCTCGAGTCTGTTTGACTCAGAGCAACCCTGTGTACAACTGAATGAAATATTACCTGCTCCTGCACGATCCTTACAATTATTGATGTCTATAAACCCATGGTTGCAGCCACTGTTAATCCATCTTGTTGAGAATCTTCTGATTTTTTTATTGCCTATCTAGCTTCCCAAGCATGTTTTCCTTCTCCAGGGACTGGTCCCTCCTGAATAACCTGTCTAAAGTGCATGAGGCAGTCTCATCATGTCTACTTCTAAGGAGTATTCTGAAAACAAAACAAAACAAAACAAAAAAAATTGTTTTCTCTTCTGATAGTCCATAGCACAGTTAATATTCTTGATCAACACCATAGTTCAATTACATCAATTTTTCTCTGGTCTTCCTTACACCTTGTCCAGCTTTCACACGCATATAAGGTGACTGAAAATACCATGGCTTGGGTCAAGGGCAACTTGGCCCTCAAAAATGACATCTTTACATGTAAAAACTTTAAAGAGCTCTTTGCAACAGATTTGTCCAATGCAATTTATCATTTGGTTCTTTGACTCCAGCATCCAAGGACATTGATTGTGGATCAAAGTAAAATGAAATCCTTGACAGCTCCAATATTTCCTTCCTTGAGAATTACATTGCTTATGAGTTGAGTTGTAAGAATTTTTGACTCTTTATGTTGAAGTGCAATTCAAACTGAGACTAAATGGCTTAACTTCATGCAAATGTGTCAAGTCTTCTTTAGTTTCAGATATCAAGGTTTTGTTATCTATATATCGCAGGTTGTTAATGAGCCTTTCTTAAATCCTAAAGTGCATTTTTCTTCATATAGCACAGATTTTCAGATTATTTGCTCAGTATGTAGAGTGACTAAGTATGTTAAAAATACAACCTTGATGCACATCTTTCCTGATTCAAACAATGCAGTATCCCCTTGTTCTATTTGAACAACTGTCTCTTGGCCTATGTACAAGTTCTCCATGAGTATAATTAGGTGGAATTCCAATTATTCATAGTTATCCATAATTTATTATAATCCACACTATCAAATGCATTTCTAATAATCAACAAAACACAGCTACTCTCTGCTTTCTGCTAGAATCCATCTGACATTAACATTGATAGTCCAATGCCATGCTCTCTTCTGAATCCAGCTTGGATTTCTGGAATTTCCCTATGTACTGCTGCAAACATCTTTGAATTACCTTCTGAATGATTTTACTTGTGCATGATGTTAATAATTTTATTTGATAAGTTCAAAATTTTGTTGAATCACCTGTCTTTGCAATGGGAACAAATAGGGATATCTTTCAGTTAGTTGGTCCATGTCTTAGTTATCTAGTTCTGCTATTACAGAAATACTACACATGGATTCCTATAACAAACAAAATTATTCTCTAGCAATTTAGGAAGCTAGAAGTCCAAATTCAGAATGCTGGTTCTAGAGGAAGGTTTTCTCTCTTTGTCAACTCTGGAGAGAGGTCTTTGTCTCTTTCAGCATCTGTAGACCCAACATTTTTTGGAGATCTCTTTGTACCTTGGCATCGATATTCCTTTGAATCTAGGAGCTCAACAGAGGACAGACCCCAGGTCCAAATGATGCACTTCACTCCTGGCTATCATTTCTTGGCAGTAGCAGCTCTATCTGAATTCTGCTTGTTTGTTTAACCTCTTTTATACCTGAAAAGAGATTGACTCAAGAAACAAACTACTCCTGCAGATTACATCTAGTCTCAGTCACATCTTGCCGCTGTTGTTGCTGTTAGGTTTCTTCCAGTAGGTTCTGACTCATAGTGACCACTCTTCTTTTTTGTTGACCCTCCACTTTTCCAATCATGATGTCTTCTTTACAGTATGTCCAAAGTACAAGAGACAAACTCTCATCATTCTCACGTCGAAGAAGCATTATGGCTGTTTCTTCCAAGACAGATTTGTTTGTTCTTCTGGCATCCCTTGGTACTTTCATTATTCTTTGTCAACACCATAATTTAAATGCATTTATTATTCTACTGTCTTCCTCATTAGCATCATAAAAGTGAGAATTTACAACACATAGGATAATTACATCATATCAGCACTAATCACCTCAGATCAAATCATGGCAGGGGAATGGTTACATCATTGCAAAATAACCACATGGCATCATTATATAAGTACCAACCCAATGAGAATCATGACCCGGCCAAGTTTCCACATATTTTGGGGCCACAATTCAATCCATAATAATCAGATATCTGTCTTCCAGATTTCATGGCCTAGATGAGTGAACACCTCCAGTGCTGCATCCATTTGGTGAAACATTTCACTTGGTATTCGTCCATTCCTGGAGCTTTGTTTTTTTACCAATGTCTCCAATGCAGCTTGGATTTCTTCCTTTAATAATATTGATCCTTGTTCTGAAATGGTTGAATGTCATCCAATTCTTTTTGTTGCTTCTTTTGATGTTCCCTGCCTCAGTCAATATTTTGCCCATAGAATCCTTGAATATTGAAATTGTAGGCTTAAATATTTTTTCAGTTCTTTCAGCATGAGAAATGTCAAACTTGTGATTTACTCTTGTCCTTCTAGTTTGAGGTCTTTGCATATTTCATTAAAATACTTTAATTTGTCTTCTCAAGTTTTCCTTTGAAACCTTCTGGTCAGCTCTTTTACTTCATCATTTCTTTTATTTACTTTAGCTACTTTATCTTCAAGATCAAGTTTCAGAGATCCTTATGCCATCCATTTTAGTCTTTTCTTTCTTTCTTGTATTTTAATTACCTCTTGCTTTCATGTGTGATATCTTTGATGCCATTCCATAACTCCTCTTATCTTTGGACCTTAGTGGTCAGTGTGTCAAAACTATTCTTGAAAAAGTTTCTAAATTCAAGTTGAATATACTAAAACTCATACTTTGGCTCTTGTAGACTTGATTTAAGTTTTTTCAGCTTCAACTTGAATTTGCAAATTAGAAACTGGTGGTCTCTTCCGTAGGCAGTCTCCTTGCTTTGTAACTGAGATATTGAGCTTCTCTATTGTGTTTTACCACAGATACAGTCTAGTTTATTTCTGTGCATTTCACGCAGAGAAGTCCATGTGTATAGTAACCATATATGTTGTTTTAAAAATTTCAAAATTTTCAAATGCAATCTTCAGCAATGTTTCTATCACCAAGGCTGTATTTTCTAACCTTTTTTTTTCTTTTTTTCCTTCTTTTTTTCCAACTTATGCATTCTAATGACCAGTAATCATCGGTTCATATTGAGTACATGTTTGATCAATTTCAAGTTAGTAAAAACCTTTAAAAGCTTTATATTAGTAGTTAGAGTGTAAATTTTAATAATAATTTTCTCAAATGGGCTTCCTTTTGTTGTTGTTAGGTGGCATCAAGTTGGTTTGCTCCAACTCATAGTGACCCTGTGCACAACATAATGAAACACTGCCAATCCTCGCCTAACCTCACAATTGGTACTACTTTTGAGCCCATTGATGCTGACACTATATTAATCAATCTCGTTGCAGTCTTCTTCTTTTTATCCAGTCCTCTACTTTACCAACCATGACATCCTTCTCTAGTGACTGGTCCCTTCTAGCAATATCTCTGAAGTATGAAAGAGGACATATGGATATACTGGCTTCCATGGAGCACTCTCTCTGTATTTCGTCCAACATGGATCTATTTGTTCTTTTGGCAGTCTATGATACTTTCAATATTCTCCTCCAACACCATAACTCAAATCCATCAATTATTCTATGGTATTCCTTAATCACTATCCAACTTTTGCCTGTGTTTATTGAAAATATCATGGCTTGCATCAGGTGCAAACTGCGTAAGTCCTCAAACTGACATCTTTGCTCTTCAACTCTTTAAAGAGGTCTTGTGCAGCAGATTTGCCCAGTCAATATGTCGTTTGATTTCCTGACCACTGCTTCCATGAGTGTTGATGGTTGATCCAAGCAAAATGAAGCCATTGACAACTTCAATCTTTTCTCTATTTATATGGATGTTATTCATTGGTCCAGTGGTGAGGATTTTTGTTTCTATGCTTTGAGGTGGTGCAACCCATACCAAAGGCTATGGACTTCCTTGTAGGCTATTGAATATTATGTTTTCACTAACAGTGTTGTACTTTAGGATACATATTGAAATGCTCTTTTACACAATGAATATAACACCATTCCTCTTTAATTTATCATATATGATTGTCTTACTCAAAATGGTTAATACCAGAAAATTTCAGCTTACTAATGTCTAGAATATTACTCTTCAAGTATTCCATTTTATATTTGATAATTTCCAGTTTTCCTAAGTTCATACTCTGAACATTCCACATTCCAATTATTATTGTTTACAACTGTTTATTCTCAATCTTGAGTTATATGACATCATCAAATGAAGATTCCAAACCTTTATTTCAACTACATCATTAACTTCAACTCTACTTTGAGGAGGCATCTCTTCCTCAGTACAATTTTTAGCATCTTCCAATCTGAGGGGGGCTCATCTTCTGTCATTACATCTGACAATATTCCACTGTATTTCATAAAGTTTTCACTGGCCACTTTTTAAAAAAAATAGATTGCCAGTTCTTTCTTCCTAGTCTGTCTTTGTCTAGAATCTTAACTAAAACTTAACCACCATAGATTACCTTGCTGCTTTTCGAAATATCAATGTTATATATTTCAACAACAATGTCACAGCAACACAAAGCAACATTATGAAAAACTGACAGTCTACAAAAGGAGCTCTGGTAGCATAGTGGTTATGAATCAGGCTGCGAACCTCAAGGTCAGCAGTTCGAAACTACCAGCTGTTCCGTGGGAGAAAGATGAAGCTTTCTGCTCCAGTAAAGATTTACAGCCTCGGAAACCCTGTACAGGGTCGCTATGAGTCGGAACCGACTCCACAGCACATAACAACAACAACAGTGGAGGGCTGATAAATATGCAGCCCCTGTTTTCAGATCTATTCCACTAAATGGAATTTAGTGGAATATTCCACTATCTGTTTTCTCACCAAAGATCCAGCAAATACTTTTGTCTCCCACATACAAGTATTTTCGTAAAGTTCCTTCTTGCTGTCATTGGTTCCTGCACCAAGTCATTCATGTAAAAGACATTCAAATCATATTTCGATATCCATGATATATATATAATCCATGGTATATTGACTGAGAGACAACCTATGATTTTGTAGCATTTTAAAATCATTCTGCTATTCACGGAAGAATTGGAAAGTAGAAATATATGCATGTGTGTGTGTTTGTGTTTGTGTGTGTGAGAGAGGAGAAAAAGAGAGAGGGAAAAGGAACAAGATAGAGTAATAAAGAGACAGAAGGTGTAGAGATTTAATATTTGATATAGTAGAAGATTCTTTTTCTTTTTTCTTCTAGTTTTCCCACTAAGTTCAGGAGTCTGGAAGTATCTCTCAGTATCTGTCAGTCCATAACATCAACATCCTCTATTGATCTTTCTTGGGAATCTTTGGTTTAAGGTTAGGGTAGGAAAGAATGTAAAGGTACAGTACACCACTATTCACACTGAAGGAAAGGTGTGGTCTACTGAGGAAATCCCAGCTTTGTTCCAACAGGTAAAACAAGTAGGTCAAAACAAGAAAATTGAATAAGCAAAATGCAAACAAATAAGACTACCATTTTTTTCCATTTGGGAAAGCAACCATTGGAAACATCTGTATAATCCAGTAACCAGGGAGTCCTATTGTGGCACTGTGGGCTAATAGGTCAGACTGCACAGTCGTTTAAACTACAAGGTCGGTGGTTCAAGCTCACCAGCAGCTGCTCCTTGAAAACACTATACAGGGTCACTATGGGTTGGAATCGACTTGACAGAACTTAACAACAACAACAAATGGATACCATTATATGGCTGTCTAGCAACTAGAATGTGGCACATCCAAAATGACACATGCTGAGCATGCAAAATGTACACAAGATTTAGAAGAATTTTCAGGGAAAAAGCAGTATAATTAATTAATGTTTTATATTGATCATATGTTGAAATGATGATATTTTGGATATATAAAGTTAAATAAAATATGGTGTTGTTAAGTGTCATCGAGTTGGTTCCAACTCATAGTGACCTTGTATAGGGTTTTCTGGAACCAACTTGACAGCACTTAACAAGGACATAGGATTTCTGAGGAATAATTGGTGAGCTTGAATTGCTGACCTTGTGGTTCAAATTGACCTTGCAGTCCAGTCCTTATTCAATAGCACCATACCACAATTTTATAGTTTAAATCAATTATATCCGTTTCTTTAAAAAAAAAAAAAAAATGTCTACTGGTTGGTTGGATGGTTATATGCTGTAGTGTTGGTTTTGACTCATAGCCACTGAATTACGTATGTGTCTCACATTATATTTCTGTTGAAGATGATCTGAAAAATGGCCTTCAAATCTTCAATAGTACTAATGCCCTGAAAAAAGTAACTCTTCTTATCAATGACACAAAGATCATAGATAGAACCCCAAATAATCAGCAGCGTCTAGAATGTTGTAGACAGAGCTTTGGCATTAGGGAATGAAGGTGGTTTAGAAGAAAAGGAAAATTATGTAAAGCAACCAAAAGGTCTGTAAGGATGATACCAAAAAATGAGACAAGATGCATTTTTATGTATTGCATAGGATTTTAAATTTTACTCAAGAAAGTAAGTCTCTTTGCCTTCGAAAATTGAATTATTTCTTTATAATAGAAGTTGACATTATATATAGCTTATCTTTTTTTGTTTTTTTAACTTACTAAAATAGAACTGGTGAGAACAACCATTTTAATTGCATTCTTTTTAAGTAAATTCCAGGTATTAAAAACACATATATTTCAAAAAGCTATAGCTCTAGCATTTTTATCAGTCTGACTAATGTAAAATGATGCTTTTACTTTTTGCAGGATAGAGCAGTAATGATTGATCTCTGGTGAATATAGCAATGGCTCTAGGCAACCACTAGGGAATGCCAAGAGCCTCATTTTATAAGTATGCTTAAATAAAATGTAAGGAATTTTGTTTGTTTGTTGTCTTTTCACATGTCAAATAAGTCTAATGAAAAATTGAAGTAGATTCATCAGTTGTGTATTTCAGACTGCAAGTAAGGAGCCCATGAAACATAACTGTGGAAACAAACTTTCTTATCTCCAGTTTAATAAGTATTTATTAAGCATCTCTCTGTCTTGAACTAGGTAGAAAAGATATCAATATGGATACAATATTCGTTCTAAATTTTAGCAACAAGTTTCCATTTCTAATCAGATTTAATTTACTGATGCCAAAGAAACCTTTAAGAATACTTAAAATTTTGTCACCTTACCGTGCATGTGAAAGAACAAAGACCTGGGGTACAAAATTACTTGCCCAGACTCAAAGACTGTTTAGGAAAAACCAGCAGTAGAAGTCATTTGTTTTTAATTCCCAATCGAACTCTTTTCTATTACAGTATATTGCTCTATTTAGACAACTACTTCTACAAGAAGCATATTCTTTTTTTGTTGCTGTTCTTCCAAAGCATATCATTTACTTTTTTTTTCCCCAAGAAATGTCTCTTTGTAGTGAAGGCAATGAGAGTATTTGGAGGACTTCTCTAAACAGAGCAAACCAAAGCAGAGAGCAGCCCAGGGCCCTCTCCATAGATCACAGCTTATGGCAGCTCCCCCAGGGAACACAGAAGCGCTTGGACCAGCTTTAAGTTTAAGTGTGTGTCACCATGATGTACGGTGTCTTTGGTGTCCGTATATCATGGAGTGGAAGGGGTGTCGCCCATGGACGGAGAGCATCCATTCTCCTCTCCTGACACTGTGCCTTTTCTCCAAACAAGACATATGTGTGTGATTACAATCTTATCCAGCCCAGCTTGCTCCCTCCAGAGCCTATCTGCAGTGAGGGGCAGAGTCAGTGAGCATTTTGTGAAGGGAAATTTTGGGGATATGCTTTGGGAAACAATGAATGACTTAGAGAATCACGAATATAGAAGGTTCTCCTATTGCATTGCGTCTTGATACCATTGCAAAGGATCTAATTCCTATGCACTGAGAAATACAGGAATTAATGGTTACTTTTCAAAAGACTGTTTTTCTGTGTTCAAATCCCTGATGAATTATTTCCTGGTTGTATGTCATTGAATACTGCTTTTGCTATAGTTTCCTTATTGGAAAAAAAAAAAAAAAATGGGGACTATATGGAACTACTAATTATTACGTAGAATGTTTATGAAGAATAAAGGAATGAATAGAAATAAAACTCGTAGTGTAGAGCTTGGAACTTGAATATAGGGTATCAATGTTGGTAGTTGTCATTATCATACCTCTTACAAATGTTGTTGTTGTTGAGTGCCGTCGAGTCAATTCCGACCCATAGCAACCCTGTATAGGGTTTCCGAGGAGCAGCTGGTGCGCTTGGACCGCCGACCTTGCAGTTCAACGGCTTTGCGGTCTGGAGCATTAACCCACACCACCACACCAGGACTCCACCCCTTATATATAGCCTTGCTTAAAATACCTTAGGTAAACTTAGAAACTTCTAATAACTAGAACTAGTTATTAGAAACTTCTAATAACTAGAGAGTTTATCTAGGACGAGATACCACAGTTCTCACTTTATCATACTATTTGGAGGAGACTTTGAAGCTCAGAAAGATGAAACTTAATACATCTAGTATTTGCACACCTAACCATCCAACCATCCCTCCACCCGTCCATCATTCATCCATCCACAACTTTAATACCTTGGAGTTTAGTAGTTTTATTGAATGAAGTTGAGGACTTCTTGTTTGCTTCTTCCTGATGGGAAATTCTTGGGGACAAAGTTGGGATTGGGTTGTTTTCAGAAGCAATACTTGTAAATGAATAGCCTGTGTGGACATCTAACCTAAACATGTGTTTCATTTGCATATACATTTATATTATAACATATATGTGTCTTGTTTCCACTATGGAATAATATAATTGGAGGCTTATGGATTGGGGCATGTTGGTTAAAGGGACTCTTTCTTCTAGTTGTTCAGAATGAGGACCTAGAGCCTTACTCTTGAGCTCAGGTTCCTGAATAGATTCTTGATTCTGCCTCCTTCTCATTGCAACCTTCTTAAGCAAAGTCTTTGATAAGATGGTGTTGTCCAGAAACAATCATGCAAGACTACTTGAGGGATCTCCAAAATGAGTGAAGTATCGGGGCCACATTTCTGGTAACACACAATTGAAAACCATCTATGACCAGCTATTACCCTGTCTCAGCAATGGGATGGATGCTCCTTTCCTCATAAATGTTAGGAACCACTGTATTTAGTGGTCTCAAGTTCCTGGGTGGTAAAAATGGTTAAGTCCTTGAGCTACTTAACCAAACGTTGGAAGACCAAGTCCAGCTAGAAGCATCGTGGAAGAAAGTCTTGGCAATTGACTTCCAGAAAATTGGCCAATGAAAATACAATGGTGCACAGAATGACACTGGCACACATGGGATTGGTATGAGTCAGTGTAATTGGTTTTTGTTTTGTTTTTTAATACACTGTGCATTTAACATTTCTCTTCTGGCATGTTGGTTTTCATTGACCAGTATAACTTTAAAACTCAAAGTTGAACACCCACTTTGTCACTATTTCCTTTTTAATTTGGTGACTAGCATAGACTGAGCATAAAATAATTACTTACTGGTAGGTGAATAGATCTAATGTTTCAATCAGAAGTTCCAAAAAATTAGAAGAGTCTACTGACTCTTGAGCTCCAGTCCAATTTATATAGCCTAATTATCATCCTCATTACTGTAATAATCACCACAGCCACCTCTGCTTCTGGAAATAGTGCTTTGTGGGTTAATCTGTGGCATCTTTTTTGTTATTGCTACATCATTTCCTGATGACTTCATTCACCTACAAACAATCCAAATAACAAACACAGTACATAAACCTATGCTATCACATACATTAAAACACCAACAGTTTCTCACAGGATAGACTCCAGGGGGTGAGCCAACAATTACTGATGCTTTAAAGTCATCCAAACAATATGTCAACTACTTTATTTCATTTGTGAGACTTGGGAGTGGGTGAGATGGCTCCTTTCAATATGCTGATGCTAAAAAGAGCACTGACGTTTGTTTTCTGACTGATGTTTGACTGCGAGTGTTCAATAATTAGAAATATTGAATGCAGGCAAACATCAGCAAGTTAAAATTGTTTTCTGCTTAAATCTTGGCATTTGCTAGAAAGGAAATGATATGTTGGACGTGTTGCACTCTTTCTCAGTATGATAGCAACTAAAGTGGCTTAAAATTGGATTCATTTATAAAGCTGGACACTATTAATATCATTCCCTGCATGATGGTAATTCATTTTACTCTGCTTTGTCTCAGAAGCAGTAGGGGCTCCATTCCTTATATTCAGTTTGCAGTCCTAATTAAGTATTCATTATAGAATACATATTTTTTCATTTAAGACCAAATATCAAACATTTATATGCTATATTACACTTGTTTACTATTAGGTCAATGCAATGAGGTACCACACATCTAGTGGTTATATGTCTTCAACCTGTAAAACAAAGGTTCAGAAGGGACCAGAAGGTGTAAAAACCTGGCTCCCTCAGTGGTTCTTACATCATTGGCAGTCTCCCAAATAAGCTAAAAACTTTACTAAATGGCATTACCGGTTCTCCCCGCAGAGTAGAAAAAGATGTTTTAGGAATTCAGTGTAAAATTACATGACACGTGCAAATGCATTACATAAGATTCTGTAGTACCATGTCCCCAAAACTTATACTATGGGCCACTGAAGAGGCTAAACATCAAGAAGGAATTGAGCATGGAGAATTCAATTACATTAAAACAAAGAAAATGCTTTAATTTTCAGGGGAAACAGCCATTTGGCAAGATCTGTTAAATTGTGATTGCATATTCTAAGAAACCTGTTTTATCAAGAAGTGAGTTTCCAATTCTAATTGTTGAATCCTTTCAATTTTGACTTCATTTGGAAAGGAATATGTATTTTAAGCAATAGTGCAAATATTAAACTTCAATTACTCTTTCTTATTGGGAGTTCCAACAACTCTAGAAAATCTGTTTGTTTGTTTTTTTAAAAAATCATGTTCTGATCAACACTAGGGAAGAGCTACCATTCTCAAAACTGAACTTAAAATTAATAATCACATAAACAAAATAACCAAGACAGCAAGCAAGTTGTTAAATTAGGATCACTGAACACTCCATGATTTCCTAAGAATTCTTATGCAAATGACTCAGTGCAAACCAAGATGGGAACTTGAAACTTTAATATTTTTCAATCTGTAATTAGATATTTTCTGAATGTCAATTATGTGCTAAGTCTTCTGAGTATAGTTCTGAATGAAAAACACAGAGGGAAAGAACATGACAAAGAGAAGGAAAAGTTGTAATTCACAATTATAAGTGCTCACGGTCAAATCAGAGTGACAAGTTATAAACATATGCATAATTAAATAAAATAGATGTATGCATATGACGTCATATGGTAAAGCATGTTTCAGTGGTACCAAAACTGACACAGATAGCTTCTTAGGAGGGAGAGATTGCATTTATCAGAAGTGAACTAAGAAGGAGTTCTTCTAGACTTGGAAGGGTTGATAAGATTGGCAATGTTTGAAATGAGAAGAAATCCACTTAGGCAGGAAAGGCAGGCTACAAGAAAGCAAGGGAAGTAAGAGAGTGTAAGGCTTGTTGAAGTGCTCAATATAAATTGACTTGCCATCTGCAAAGGGCGCTGGAAGAATAAACCTGTGAACATTTGGGAATGGACTCCTAGTGGGACACTGTAGTATCAGCACTGGACTGGAAACCACAAGGTCGATAGTTGAAACCCACCAGCTTCTCCTTGGAAACGCTATACAGGGTCGCTATGAGTTGGAACTGAGTTGATGGCACTTAACAATATCAGCAGCATTTGGAACGTATGTTGGATGGATGGTTGAAGGTCTGAATAATATGCTAAGAATTCAAGAGTTTATTCTATAAAAAATGAATGGAGACTGAGAATGTTACATTAGGGAATAAATTGTTATGTTCAGATGACTTTGCTGATACGGTGGTCAAGTTGAGAAAAGGCATAAGAGGGAAGAAGGGGGGATTGCACCATAGCACTGGGTTGATCATGAACACATGAAGTGAGTTTGTGGCATTGCCAAAAGAATAGGACCACTGCAGAACACAAAAGGAGGAAGCCTGTGGTCATGGGCACTGAAAGTGGTTTTTCAGGTTAAGGCACTAAAGGTTCTGAATTGGTGCTCAAAGTGGGGGTGGGGGGTCAGACTTTATGACTAACATTTACTGACTTAGGTGTTTTTTTTCCCCTTAAAATATATCATGATATTGATATATTATGGCAATATAAGATTAGTTTTCTACCAAATCACAAACTTTTCTCAATTGACCAATGGCTGAACTTAATCAAGAGACTGAAAAATCTTAGTTTTAATGTGATTTTAAAACAAACAAAAAAGGAAAAAAATAACACAACAAAGCAAAAATAATAAACAAAGCTATCTGTTTATTGTCTGGTCTTTAGAACAAGTCTAAATCCAAAGAGGCCAAAACATTAAGAGTTAAGTTTGATGCAGTATTTTTACTTTCCAATTTTTCAAAGTAATCCATTTAACAGGGCAAGGCTTCTAGGATTTAGGAAAACTTTTTGTAGTTTCAGAACTTCCAATTTCCACTTCTTCTCTATAGAACCAAGATTCAGGATACATACCGTTTCAGAGAGTTATAACATCTCCCATTGGTCCTTTTGATTGTTTTTGTTAGTATGAAAATTGAAGATATTTTCCTTGCTTTACAGAAATTGAAAATTCAAATGAGTAAATATGGGCTATTACAGAGGTGTCTCCTCTGAGCAACTGTTTTTTGGACTTCACGCATGATGTTCCCTCTGAAAACCTCCTTCTCTTCTCTCATCTAGGAATTGCTTCTGTTTAATTCTGGGAAGATTCCCCAACACTGCTAGAAAAGTCCCTGTGGCACCAGTGACTACCCTGCCCCATTTTTCACCTTCAGAGGTCTTTACACACATCAGCTAAATTCCTTCTCCAGGGCCTCTGTGAAGATGGTGGCTCTACAAATTCCTCCTTTGACAAATTCTTCCCTGGGGAAACATAATGGATGTTGATGGAGGAAAATGGATCTTGCCAAGATTATAGCTCACTCCAAACATGGAGCCTAAAACTTTGGAAATTATGTGCTACCTTTTAGGGTGGGAGATTTACTTAAGATTCAAGTGCAAATGGTTAGCTAATGTTTACAGCAGGGATGCACAATTAATAAATGCAAAAATTGTGCTTCACTCCTATTTCCAAAGTGAATAGGATGTTTGTCAAACCAAGAAACTTTGCTTTGATTATAAGCTACAGATAATGAAAATGTGTTTATATTTCACAAATATTTGATTCTAATGGATTGTATTTCCCATCAGGGAACCAAGTTCAGCAAATATTTTCACATGCGAACTTCTCAAATCAGGCAGCAGGTTTTAGTAGCCTAGAAATACAATGAGGATATAGAGAAGGGAAATTTGAAGAGAAACTAAATATTACTTTTTGATTGGTCTTCTCTAAAATTTGTAAGTACCAGCATTAAATTGCTAGCTCTAAAATATACAAATCATCTACTTTTAGGGGGGGAAGCACATAACAATATCATCTCTATATCCCCTTAACTTTATTAACAAATTATAAATAATTGCCTTTTACTTATTTATCCTTTATGTTAGACTTGAAGGATATACATCAACATCATTTTCTCATAATGTTTAATTGGAATTCATAAGTAAAAATCTGGAGTAGGAGGGTTTATAAATAGAAGATTAAATGGTCACATTTTAAAGATCAGAGTCATTGCAAATTGACTCTTCATAGGAATCTAGAGACATTTAAGGGTTAAAGTCTTATTTCTCATCCCCCTGCAGCATAGTTTCCTATAAAGTCAAGAGGAAATCAACTACCAGAACTAGCAAAATGTATTTTTTCTCTTGATCAAGGCAGTGAGTTCAATTTTCCAGGGTTAGATTCCCGAATGAGCTAAAATATCCTACTCATATAAACCAGGGAAAGTGGGGGGCTGGGGTCTGCCTGGAATATGGCTGAGTAAGAATAAAAACCACCTCTTTCAGCAAAGGCAAAATGTGTTGCAGGCAGAATGTAGCATTAATGTTCACAGTCTCAATTTATGACAACCTAATTCTGAATATTCTCAGGATGTAACTGCATTAATTAAAACAAAGGGAGCAGAAATGATTTATTGTATTTCAACTGCTAAATATTTTCTTAAACTGTCCTGGAAATAATTTATTGTACAAGCTCCTGCTTGTACTCTGTCTCAACCAAGAAAAAGTTGAGGGGAGGTTGATGAGTATGAAGCAGTCTTGATCAATATGCATGGAGTTTCCGTCTGAGAAACCTCTCTCCTTTGGTGCTTTTCCTGTTGCTGATTTCTCTACTTGAGCCTGGGAAGTAGAAGGGTGACAGATTTCACTTCTTCTTATGAAGTTTTAAGTCAACTTGGTACTTTGATCATGCAATATTATGTAAGTCTAAGAATTTTCAATAATAGAACCAAAAACAAAACAAAAAATCCCCTCAATTGAACAGATAGGAGAGACAAGCTGTTTGTACACTTGCTTCTCAGATTATTTGTTTTGCCTCTTAACCAACACAACCTGGACTCCTGGAGGGGTGCTATAGGATGAGCACTGGACTACAAACACAAGGTCAACAGTTCAAACACAGCAGCTGCTCCTAAGAAACCCGTCACAGGGTTGCTATGAGTCAGAACTGACTCGACACCACTTGACAACAACAAAGTGGAGCATATACGCTCCACTTTCCATGATGGCAGTCTGGGATCTTATGTAAGCTGTGTTCTATCATGGAATGCTCATTCCCATTCCCTCCTAACCTGTGATTATTTCTTCTTTGATACACTTGCTCAGAATCTGCCTTCATCATTAAATTTTCTGTGACACAGCCTTTACTCTCTGATTGTCTTTCATCACATTCTTCCATCACCACAGTGACAGTCATGTTCTTGTTCATATTCTGCTCTGAGATTAGATTTTAGTTATTTTCCAAATAAGATTCAGATTTTTCTTTCAAAATGTCCCCTTAATATATCTGCTAGAATATAAATTTCCTCTGAAAAGTGATCCTGTCCTCGTTCTTACAACCTTTCATGAAGCCTAGCAAAATGCAGGCTGCTGATTAAGGGATGAACCACCCATCTATCAGTTTTTTTTTTTTTTGTGGATCACATGTTGCTCAGTCACAAGCATTTCCAATCCTAGCAGAATAACCATTTTGTTGTTGTTGTTGTTAGGTGCCATCCAGTCGGTACCAACTCATAATGACCTTATGCACAGCAGAATGAAACACTGCCCAATCATGGGCCAATCTCACTATTGTTGCCATGCTTGAGTCCATTGATACTGTCACTTGGCCAATCCATCTCATTGGGGGTCTTCCTCTTTTTCTCTGACACTCCACCTTACCAAACATGATATCCTTCTCCAGCGACTGGTCCCTCCTGACAATATGCCCGAAGTATGAGAGACGAAGTTTGGCCATCTTGGCCTCCAAGGAGCACTCTGGCTGCACTTCTTCCAAAATAGAACTATTGGTTCTTTTGGAAGCCCATGGCACTTTCAATATTCTCCTCCAACACCATAACTCAAAAGCACCAATTCTTCTATGGTCTTCTTTATTCATTGTCCAGGTTTTGCATACATATGAGGTTATTGAAAATACCACAGCTTGGGTCAGGCACATTCTAGTCCTCAAGCTGACATATTTGGTCTTCAACACTATAAAAAGGTCTTGTGCAACAGATTTGCCTAATGCAATACATCGCTTGATTTCTTGACTGCTGCTTCCATGAGTGTTAATAGTTGATCTAAGAAGAATGATCGAGCTGCGAACCTTAAGGTCAGCGGTTCGAAACTACCAGCCGCTCCGCGGGAGAAAGATGAGGCTTTCTACTCCCGTAAAGATTTACACCCTCGGAAACCCTGTACAGGGTTGCTATGGGTTGGAACCAACTCGATGGCACTTAACAACAACAACAACAACAAGAATGAAGTCCTTGACAACTTCAATCTTTTCTCCACTGATAAGAATGTTGTTAATTGGTCCATTGGTGAGGATTTTTGTTTTCTCTACATTGAGATGTAATCCACACCAAAGGCTGTGCTATTTGATCTTCATCAGTAAATGTTTCAAGTCCACTTCACTTTCAGCAAGCAAGGTTGTATCATCTGCATATTACAAGTTGTTAATCAGTCTTCCTCCAATCCTGATGCCACATTTTTCTTCATAGAACTTAGCTTCTAGTATTATTTGCTCATCATACAGGTTAAACAAGTATGATGAAAGAATATAACCTTGTTGTACAGCTTTTTTAATTTTAAACCAGTTAGTGTTCCTATGTTCTGTTCAAACAACTGCCTCTTGGTCCAGGTACATATTCCTCATGAGCACAATTAAGTGTTCCGGAATACTCATACTTTGCAATGCTATTCATAGCTTGTCATGATCCACACAATGATGTCAGAAATGAAATGGAATACATTAACATCGATATCTTAGGCATTAGTGAGCTGAAAAGGACTGGAATTGGCCATTTTGAATCTGACAACCAAATGGTTTACTATGCCAGGAATGACAAATTGAAGAGGAATGAGGTACTTTCAAAAAGAACATATCCAGATCAGTCATGAGGTACAATGTTGTCTGTGATAGGATAATATCCATAAGAGGCTCTGGTAGCCTAGTAGTTACGAATCAGGCTGCTAATCTCACAGTCAGCAGTTCAAAACTACCAGCTGTTTCATGGGAGAAAGATGAGGCTTTCTGCTCCCGTAAAGATTTACAGCCTCAGAAAGGCTGTGCAGAGTTACTATGAGTCGGAACTAACTCCACAGCACATAACAACAACAAGGAAGTCCAGTTAATACCACTATTATTCAAATTTTTGCACCAACCACTAAAGCCAGTGAGGGTGTAATAGAAGAATTCTACCAACTTCTTCAATATGAAGTCGATCAATTATGTAATCAAGGTGTATTTATCATTATTGTTGATTAGAATGCAAAGTTTGGAAGCAAAGAGGAAGGATCAGTAGTTGGAAAATATGGCCTTGGTTATAGAAATGATGCTGGAAAACGCATGATAGAATTCTGCAAAACCAATGATTTGTTCATTTCAAATACCTTATTTAAACAGCATAAGAGACAACTCACCAGATGGAATACATTAAAATCAAATTGACTACATCTGTGGAAAGAGACAATGGAAAAGCTCCATATCATCAGTGAAAACAAGGCCAGGGGCAGACTGGAACAGACCATCAATTGCTCATATGCAAATTCAAACTAAAGTTGAAGAAAATGAAAGCAAGTCCACGAGAGCCAAAATGTGACCTTGAATATATCCCACATGAATTTAGAGATTATCTGAAGAACAGATTTGATACATTAAACACTAAAGACCAAAGACTAGAAGAGTTGTGGGATGACATCTTACAGGACGAAAGGTAAAAGGCATTGAGAAAACAAGAAAGAAATAAAAGGTCAAAATGGATGTCAGAAGAGACACTGAAACTCGTTCTCCAGTGTAGAAATGCTACAGTAAATGGAAGAAATGAGGAGGTCCAAGAGCTGAACAGAAAATACCAAAGATCATCTTGAGAAGATAAAGCCAAATATTACAACAAAATGTACAAAGATCTGGAATCAGAAAAGCAAAACGGAAGAACACACTCAGCATTTATCAAGCTGGGGGAACTGAAGAAAAAATTCAAGCCTCAAATTTCATTATTAGAAGATTCTCTGGGCAAATTATTGAATGATGCAGAAATCACCCAGAGAAGATGGAAGAAACACACAGAGTCAGTGTACCAAAAGGAAATGGTTAATGTTCAACCATTTCAAGAGATAGCATATGATCAAGAGCCAATGATACTGAAGGAGGAAGTCCACGGTGCATTGAAGGACTTGACAAAGAACAAGGCACCAGGAACTGATGGAATAAAAATTGAAATATTTCAAGAAAGTGAGGCAGCACAGGAGGCACTCAGTCATCTCTGCCAAGTAACTTGGAAGACAACTATCTGTCCAACTGATTGGAAGAGATTCATATTTGTGCCCATTCCAAAGAGCGGTGACCCAACAGAATGTGGAAATTATCAGACAATCTCTTTGATATCACATGTGAGTAATGTTTTAATAAAGGTAATATAGAAATGGCTACAAGCATACATTGACAGAATACTTCCAGAGGTTCAAACCAGATACAGAAGAGGTCGTGGAAGGAGGGATATCATTTCTGATTTCCGATGGATCTTGACTGAAAGCAGAGAATATCAGAAAGATGTTTACCTGTGTTTTATTAACTACACAAAGGCTTTTGATTGTATGGATCATAACAAGCTATAGACAACATTGCGAAGTATAAGTATTCTGGAACACTTAATTGTTCTCATGAGGAATCTGTACCTAGACCAAGAGGCAGTTGTTTGAACTGGAAACACTGAATGGTTTAAAATTAAAAATGTGTGCGACAAGGTTGTATTCTTTCACCATACTTATTCAACCTGTATGATGTAAGGTGGAATTTCATTAGGAAGAGGAGATACTAGCAAATTCTGCTTTTATCCCTTTTGGGCAAAATGCATAACAATATTGCCCAGTTATCACTTGCAGTTACTCTGGAACCTTGGAACTTGTTCTATTCAATTGCAGAAGCAATTGAACACCATCAGTGGTACTAGAAGCATCAGATTTAGGAGGTAGAGCCACATGCTGGGAGATAATAAATGTCTGAGTTTGGGAGAGGAAACCATTCAGGAGGGCCTATGAATCCTTATCTTACTATGAGACACCTGATAAATAAATTTCTATTGCGTTACCTTTTGTGATCTTTTGTTGCAGCAAAGATTAGCCCAGTTTCACTAATGCAAATCTTGAACTGTCAGCTTCAGAACTGGAAACCATTTCTAAGCATGAGATATAGCTATGTACACATGTTGTCGTTATTGTTTAGTGCCGTTGAGTCGGTTCCGGCCCATAAAGACCCTGTAAAGGGGTTTGGAGAAGCAGCTGGTGAGCTTGAACTGCCGACCTTGTGGTTCAAACTGACTTTGAAGTGTAGCGCATTAACCCACAGCGCCACACCAGGACTCCTATGTACTGATAGATAACTGGATGTCTGTGAATCTGTGTGTTTTCGCATACCTCTGACCAGCTTTTTGTCTCCTCTAAAATGATAGTCAGGTTGTTGTTGTTGTTGTTACGTGCCATTGAGCCAGTTCTGTCCCATAGTGACCCTTTTTAAGTTTTCCTAGGAGCAGCTGGTGAGCTTGAAACGACCTTGCTGTTCAAACCGACTTTGCAGTCCAGCGTATTAACCCACAGAGCCATACCAAGACTCTGAGATTAGAAATTCCTTTATTTAGAAAATTTGTCTATTTCTTTTGCAAAATATTCTTGCATTTCTTCAGCTCTCAGTATTTTCTCTTTCCCATTTAAACTGAGAACAGAGCTCAGGGCTTGGGCAGGCTCTTATTTTAAGTTCATCCAAACCATCTCTTTGTTGCCTTTGCCCCCTTTAAGAAAGTTCCAGATGAAAGCATAAATCTGCAACATGAACTGATTTGCTGCACAGCAAGATAATTCTTTTAAGTAGTTTCTATTATAGGAAAATTAATTTCAAGGCACTTCATACAGTTCTAGTAAAATCCTTCCGCTCCACGGGGGTCCATGAGCAACATTAACTGTGCAGCATTTGCTGGGTATGACTCCTTATGAGTTGGTGCAGTGAATTTTTTTTTTTTTTTAAGTTGTGCTTTTTGAAAATACATTATTCTTTTTTCCTCTCAGCCCTGCATGAACATTAAGAGAAAACTGGAATTTGAGATATTTGTAACAAAAACAATTTTTCCTAACTTACAAAAGTTAGGAAGAGAAATGATTTCTCCCGGGAAACTTTGTAGTTTATTTATTAATTTATTTGTTTATATATGTGTGGTATACCACTGGTTCTTGAGGGGGTTACTTTAAAAAAAAAATCAGAAAATCAGCTGCCAATAAGCACATATAAGTGTGAAATATTTATAACAAAAAAGACATCATCACACAACTCTTATTCGGTTCCCTGCATTCTCTCATAGGTGTTGTTTTCCAGAGAACTATAAAATTTGTCTGTACACAAGTCTCCATCTAGACTTGTTTCTTGGTGACCCTCACATAAGACATCTGGAATAAAACAGGTTTTTCCTGTTGTTTTGTTTCTTTTTCTTTTCTTTTAATTTTTTATGTACTAATAGTAGTTACAAATCGGGTTGCAAACCGCAAGGTCAGCAGTTTGAAACTACCAGCTGTTCTGTGGGAGAAAGAGGAGGCTTTCTGCTCCCATAAAGATTTACAGCTTTGGAAACATAACAGCAACAATAATTCTATTACAAACAGTCTTTGTTCTAGAAAACCTCTTGGTTATCTACCTCCTATCTTCTTGTTGTTAGGTGCTGTCCACTCACTACTGACTCATAGTGACCCTCTGCACAACAGAATGAAATACTGCCCAGTCGTGCACCATCCTTACAATCGTTGCTTTGCTGGAGCCAATTGCTGTGGTCACTGTATAAATCCAACTCATTGGAGGTCTTCTGCTTTTTCGCTGACCCTGTACTTTAACAAGTATGATATCCTTCTCCAGGGAATGGTCCCTCCTGATAAGATGTCCAAAGCATGAGAAAAAAAGTCTCACCATCCTGGACTCTAAGGTGTTTTCTGGCTGTACTTCCTCCAAAACATACTTGTTTCTGACAGTCCATGGTACTTTCAATATTCTTCTCCAACACCATAACTCAAATGCAACAATTCTTCCAGAATCTTTCCTATTCATTGTCCAACTTTCCTAAGCATATAAAGTGATTGAAAATACCATGGTGTGGGTCAGGACCACCTTAGTCCTCGAACTGATATCTTTATCTTTAAAGAGGACTTGTGCAATAGATTTGCCTAATGCAATACATTGTTTGATTTTGTGACTGTTGTTTCCATGAATGTTGGTAGTGGATCCAAGAAAAATGAAGTCTTTGGCAACTTCAATCTTTTCTGCATTTATCCTGATGTTATTTATTGGTCCAGTGGTGAGGATTTTTGCTTTCTTTACATTGAAGTACAATCTATCCTGAATGCTTTGGTCTTTGATCTTGATTAATGTTTTAAGTACTCTTTGTTTCTTGTGGAAGGATTATCATGCTCTGTCCATCATTATGCACATGTACTATGTATGCTATGGTGGAATGCATGTTGCTATGATGCTGGATCATGGCAAGCTTTGGAAAACATTGCAAATAATGGGTATTCCACAACACATGAGGGCTCTGTACATAGACCAAGAGGCAGTGGTTTGAACAGAAGTAGGGAATACTAAGTGGTTTAAAATTAGGAAAGGTGTGCAACAGGATTGTATTCTGAGCAGATAATCTGAGAAGATGGATTATATGAAGAGTGAGTCATCAGGATTGGAGGAAGACTCATTAATAACTTGGAATATTCAGATGATATAACCTTGCTTGCTGAAAATGAAGATGACTTAAAATACTTACTGATAAAGATCCTAGACTACAGTCTTCATCATGGATTATACCTCAGTGTAAAGAAAACAAATATCCTCACACCTGGACCAATAATTAACATCATAATAAATGGAGAAAGGATTGAAGTTGCCAAAGGCTTAATTTTTCTTGAATCCACAATCTACACTCAGGGAAGCAGCAGTCAAGAAATCAAAAGGCTTATTGCATTAGGCAACTCACCTGCACAAGACTTCTTTAAAGTTTTCAAGAGCAAAAATATCAGTTTGAAGACTAGGGTGCACCTGACCCAAGCCAAGGCATTTTCAATAACCTCATATGAATGTGAAAGTTGGACAATGAATCAGGAAGACTATAAAAGGAGTTGCTGTCTTGGAGAAAAATATTGAAAAGTACCATGATCTGCCAGAAGAACATTCAAATTTGTATTGGAAGAAGTACAGTCAGAATGTTACTTAAAAGCCAAGATGATGAGACTTTGTCTCTCATGCTTTGAATATGTTATAAGGAGGAAGCAGTCCCTGGCAATGGACTTAATGCTTGGTAAAGTGAAGGGTCAGTAAAACAGAGGTAGGTCCCCAATGAGATGGATGGGCCTAGCAGCAACAGCAATAGAGCTAAGCATAACAACAATTGTGAGAATGGTACAGGACCAGTTAGTGTTTCTTTCTTTTATGCATAGGGTTTCTATGGTTTGGAACCCACTCAAGGGCACTTAACAGCAATAACAGCAACAAAGAAGTCAGTGGAAATCCTTGCTTCACTCACAAAATTTCCTCTGCTTAAGCATGGGCCCCTAATTTTTCCTCTGGCTTGTAGCATCCATGTAGCCATATTTCAAAGACCAGTTTTACACACCATCTATGTCCCTTCTCTCCAGATTAACTTTTCTTCAAATAAACTCCTGGTGACCTTTCCTCCATCTGAATCATATTTCAATGGGTATTGTTGTTAAGTGCTGTTGAGTCGATTCCAACCCATAGCGGCTCTGTGTATAGGGTTTCCGAGGAGCAGGTGGTGCGCTTGAACTGACAACTTTGCAGTTCAAATAACTTTGCAGTCCAGTGCATTAACAACCCACAGCGTCACAGCTGGTATTAGTGCTATTTAAATTCATCATAAACTACTTTCTAGCATAGATTATAAAGTCTTTATGGGAGAGATGATGTATTTGTTGTTTTTACTACTACAATTTTCACAGAATTGAGGCCACCATGGTCTTTCAACACATGGTTTTTCTTGTTTGGTTCAAAGAGCTTATTGGCTGTGCTATAGTTTATGAGTGTTGAGTTCCCATTAAGTGATAAGATTTAGACATAATTTTCAGGGAGTGCTATTTCTTAAGGGTATATGAAACCAAAAGATAAATTCCCAAAATGTGGATTACTTACATTTACAAGTTTAGTATTTATGTTCCAAAAGTCAATAACTATACAATAAATAATGTAATACATTTTTTACATAATTGATGGTATAAGACACTCAATAAAAGTCTCAGTCTTAATGAATCTTACACTGAAATTAAACAATGTAACTGGTCCTCCATTGGCCGTAGCAGCTGGAAAGTGTGAAATTTTTCTCCTCAAGCTTGTTATTGTTGTTGTTAATTGCCCTGTATAGGGTTTCCAAGAAGTAGCTGGTGGGTTCGAACTGCCAACCTTGTGGTTAGAAGTCCAGTGCTTATCCTACAGCAGCACACCAAGCACTCCTCAGCTTATTTAACATTAAGTTCAATCCCCTGTGGTAGACATTGGATGTTCTGGTATAGGATAAGTACTGGACTGCTAAACACAAGATTGGCAGTTCAAACCAACCAGTCATTCCTCGAAAACCCTATACAGGGTTCCTATGAGTTGGAATCAACTAAAAGCACTTAACAACAACATGGAGTGCATTTATATCATATTCTTATAAGACATGAAGCAGTAATAAATCATTGATTAAAATTTTAATACTTATAAAACATTTCTACATATGTTAATTTTAATTTGATTTAATTTGTAGAAACTAAATAAGAGTATCTTTTTGTGTTCCATTGTACAAAACTACTCAGTGACAAACCAAAATAAGGGCAAAATTATATCATTGTTATTGGAGTAATTCCTAATGCTTAAACTATACCTCTTACCATTCTACTTGCAACTTAAAAAGTATAAATCAAATAGAGCCAATGGGTACTCCTTTCTTCATGGCCACATTTTTCTCATCTCACATAGTAGTTTTTCTCTGCTAAAATCTCTCTCTTTGGTCAGTAGAGAAGGTACCTAGAGTGTTCTTTAGATCCATCTGATCATTGCTCTGCAGATACTGGCACTGACCCTTGGTTCGTCTGAGTTGGGAAGCATTTCTGACTACTCCAGAACCATGATGATCCTTAAAAGTAACAAACATATTAGTAAAATTGTGTGATTAATATAAAAATCTTAGTGATTTGACTTTATGGGCTGAATCAAAAATACTAATCTTCAACTCAGCTGGAGGCATTTAAAAACAAATTGTCTTTGTTTCTGCTCAGAGTGAATCCAACAATTATAACATGGAGATTAAGCTTTGTTTGCTCCATATCAGACCCAGAGGTTGGTCTCAAATTGCCCTTTTTCAGGGATTTGAGTCCAGATTGACTTATGGAGGCAACTTTATTTACCAATGGAATATATGATGTTTGCCAGATTGACTAATTCACTTGACTAGACTTCTGATTTCTTCGTGAAAGGAGGTCCTTATTTAGATTGTTTCTAAGGACCTTTTCAATTCTAAACATGTTCATTTGTCTACATCTACTGGCTCAAAAAGAGAGAAGACATGTAGCTAACATGAGAAGTTGGTATCATTCTATTAATCTGCACTGGTATGTCATCTCCTTCCCACTCCCACATTTTGACATGTCCCATCCAAGTAATTGAGTCAGACAAAAAGAAATGTCTCTTTCTGTTTGTAGAATTGATTTCTGGTTGGAGTTTTTCTGCTGGCTCTATATCTGCAAATGTGCTTTTTCCAGACTTGTGTTTGTTGACTAAAGATAATTTGATATTCTTTGCAAGTCTTCAAGGAGCAGACTTGAAGTGCTCTCCTCCCACCTCTATCCATCCACCCTTCCTAAGGAAATAAAAAATTCAGCTTTTAAAGAACTAATTTACATAAACAGTATGGTTCTGTGCTAAGAAGTTAGGAAGATGTCCAATACCTGAAACTTGACTCTTAAATAACAAAACACAAACAAAATAAGTAGAAATTTCTCTTAAGTCCTTAGCTGATTTAGCTGATTTTTGTGGGATTTTTAAACCTATATTTTTCCTCTTCCTCTGGGCCATAAATTAGAAATTGCTTGTAGATTAAAAAGTATAATCCATTACACTATCTCACATAATCTCATGAGGTTGGTTTTTGTTCTTTTCCTTAACTTTTGAATGACAAAAACAAGAACAAATATCATAAATTTCATAATTTAACTCCATCATCCAAGGTTCAAGTTAGGCCAGGCATACTTCTAAAGGAAGAATTGTAGTTAAAACAGAGAGTATTGCACTGGGAATCAGAAGATAAGGAGTCACCAATGGTCTGAGTCTAGAGACCACTAATCAGTTATGGTCAAGGGCAAACATATTCTCTTAGCTTCAAATTCTCAAACGCTACAAAGATGGGCTTTGGTTCTCAAGTTCTTTCCAGATTTTATTTTGGATGATTGTTTTCTCACCCCAGCTCTGCAAATAAACACAATGATAACTATTTCCCAGCATGGGTAATTTTGTGGTGTTTAGCATTGATGCATCATTCTCTGGTTTCTAGTTGTACTTTCTATAGATTCACATGCCTCTTTTCATGCCTTAAACACAGAACCTGAAACCAGCATTGTAATTCAGTAACAGATGAGACTTCTAATCATTCACATTGGAGTTTGAATCTCAAGTGTCATGCTTCTTCATGCTGGATTATCTATTTACCCTCTCTGTACTTTAAGAAAGACAAAAGATAAATTTAATCTTACAGTAACTCTAGGTATGAGAAAGCTGGTATTAGGGTGTCTTTTTATGCTTTGGGGTATAGTCCTCTTCTTTGTATCTCTGGAAAAAAGCCCATGTTACCATGCTTGTGATATGAGCACAGTGCTACTGTGGCCTGAGACTCTTGTTTCTAGCATTCCAAACTGAAGAAGAGGAAAAATTCAACTAGAGACAATATTGTTTTTAAAATTATTGATGTTTGAAGCTACAAGTATCAAAAAGTGGGACTTAGGACTAAAAGTACTAGCATTAACTGTAGGCATTTTTCTTCTCTCTCCTATTCCACTGAAGTTAGATGATTCTCATTCAGCTTCAGGTTAGGCTTGGAAGTCAGAGAGACCTAAAGGAATACAAGACAAGATAATAATTTTCCCCAGATGTGGAGTGGTCTTAACAGCACTGTGGGGGAAGAGCCATAGTCTAGTCCATCCCAGATTCCATTTCCAGGCTCTTGCTCACCATTGTGTAATCCTGGTGTGGCACTGTAGAATAAGTACTGCAAGGTTGGGTATTCAAATTCACCAGTCACTCCTTGGAAACCCTATTCAAAGTCATTATGTGTCTGAAATGATGGCACTTAACAACCTAACACCAGCCCTCCATTCTCCACACATAAAAACCCATTGCACCCTATTCCTAATTAGGCTGCCCCCCTAGTCACTCATGATTTAGTCAGACAGTATCCAATCTTTTAGGATTCTCTTTTCACCTATGTGTTGTTAAATGCCATCAAGTCGGTTCTGAAACAGAGAAATCCTATGTAGGGTTTCTGGAGTGGCTGGTGAATTTGAGTTGCTAATCTTGCAGAACAAACTGATCTTGTGGTTCAATGAATATCATACAGTGCCACACCATTACTCTTTTCACTTGAGAAGGAGCACTGCTGGAGCAGTGGATTAAGCATTGGGCTGTTAAATGCAAAGTTGGTGGTTTAAACCCACCAGTCACTCCAAAGGAGAAAGATAAGGTTACCTGTTCCAGTAAAGATTTTGTCTAGAAAGCCCTATGAAGCAGTTCTACTCTCTCTGTCCTAAAGCGTTGTGAGTTGAGTTTTAGGGTGAGCATATTGGAGTCCTGGTGTGGTGCTGTGGGTTAAGACACTGGACTGCAAGGTCAGTTTGAACTGAAGGGTGGTGGTTTAAGCTCACTAGCAGCTCCTTGGAAATTCTATGCAGGGTCACCATGAGTCAGAACCTACTAGATGGCACTTTAGAACATATTCGAAACAGCTCCAAAGAGGCCCATCATAGTATACACTTATGTGACTCATTCTCAGCAGGATGGAATGACTGAACAACTGCATAATAGTTTTCTTTTCTTTTTTTAAACTTTTTATTGTGAATTGAGTGAAGGTTTATAGACAAGATAATCAGTTTTCCATTCACAAATCAAACACTTTTTTTTGTCTCAGTTGAAATGGTTTCTTACATGCAAGATTATTCGATTATTCCTTTTCTCTTTCATTCTTCTTATCTCTTCCATTCTTTACCACTATTTTGTAAACATATATTGACTATCTACTTTGACTAAAAGTGCCATGGGCTGTCAAAAGAACCAACAGATCTGTGTTGGAAGAAGTACAGCCAGAGTGCTCCTTGGAGGCCAAGATGGCCAAGCTTCTCTCATACTTCGGACATATTGTCAGGAGGGACCAGTCACTGGAGAAGGATATCATGTTTGGTAAGGTGGAGGGTCAGAGGAAAAGAGCAAGACCCATAACGAGATGGATTGATCAAGTAGCAGCATCGATGAACTCAGATGTGGCAACAATGGTGAGGTTGGCCCAAGATTGGACAGTGATTCGTTCTGCTGTGCATAAGGTCACTATGAGTCTGTACTGACTCAAAGGCACCTAACAACCACAACAAATATTAGTGATCACAGTGACAGCAAAAGAGGGAAGATCATGAACTTCACCCTTGAGAACATGTCAGCGCAATGGATAGCTAGATGCAGCACATACCTTTAGGCTGCCTACTAGAACTATGTGATGAAAGCATGTAGTAACCAAGTGGAAGTAGACACTACATGAGAAGTGACACATGGGCTGAATCTTATAGGACTGATTGGGAGAAGAATTCCCATAAGAGAGAGTGTCGTGTGCAAGTGCACAGAAGTAAGAGAGACAATGTATATCAAGCTTGAAAGATGCCTCACAGCTTCTATAATTTCATTCTGGAAATTTTGAATGAAAGAGATCACTCAAATTTCTAGAATGAAACAGAAGATGTGAGAGCACAAAATGGTATTGGAGATCAGAGAAAGATGGTGCTCTAGTGACACAATCTGCCCAATCCCTCTACAATGAAGACTACAGAAAATGAGTAAAGCATGTAACCCTGAGACTCTGAACATCAAAGAGAAGATAAAGAATTGACTTCTATGCCAGTCGGAACTGGAATGAAAACAATGGTGGAGGAGAAATGGTATGTAGACCTCATGCTGCATTTGGCCATCTGGGGATCAGGAAAGCAGCGAGCATGAGTGAGAAGATACTTCAGTGGGACAGAGACACAGCGTGACCAGATCCTGAGTAAAACAAGATAAGTAGAAGGAGAGGAAAGTGCAGAAAAGCAGTGAGAATACTAGCATTTCCAGCAACAGCAGAGCGGGGAGGGAGCCAGTGAAGTGAGACAAAAGAACTCAAGAATAGAGAGTTCAAGTCTTTTGGGTTGAGGGCCATGTGAAGGTGAGTGGTAGTTGGAGGCTCAGGCTATCCAATGCATTAAGTCTGGTCAGGACCTCAATAACTGGCTGTGACCGACCAAAAGTGACATGCCAATGAACTGGAACCCAACAAGTCCTTTTATTTTTCCTGTTTTCCCTATCATAGGTTCCAGTAATGAGGGATGCCCCTCTTTCACACCCACCACCCAATTGTTGTTGTTGTTGTT
>NW_006408533.1:20898762-20900192 GCF_000296735.1 Chrysochloris asiatica
TTGAATTTGCACCAACCCAGTAGCTAGGAATAATACCCTACTTTCCCCATATCTGGTGGGAGTGCTTGGATCACCTTCCGCTATCAGCAGGCACAGATTTCCAGCATACCGAACCCCATGATTTCTGACCTCTATGTGATGCACAGGTTGGACTCAGTGCCTGACTTTTTCTGTAAAAGGTACACACAGGAACAGATCCTACTCTAGAATCCAGCCCTACCTATTGAGCCCCAGGGACCATGTAACAGGCAACTTGTAGCAACACATATGTGGGTTTTTTTTTTTGTTTTATCTTTTTGTTTTTTTCCACTTTTTCTTCCTTCTCACTGGTTTACTATTTTTATCTCTTTCATTTCTTCTTTGTTTATTTTATTCTCCCCATTTTCCATAACCTCTTTTTTCCCCCATTTTTCTTTCCTGTATTTTTTTTATACTGCCCTTTCTAGCAAGCCAGTGCAACCACTAGTTCCTACACCACTGGATCAACAAGTTATGGTGGACAATATCTTGTCTGCAGCTGCTCTTCACAAACAGCAAGAAGGAATCAGCACATAACTCCACCAATTACTTCAACCACCTGGAGACAGATAGAACTGGTCAACTAGCAAGCCCATACCACCTGTCAAATATATCAAACCAAAGCAAAACAAAAAACCCAGTGCATAACCATCAAACAAATACAACTCCAAAATGTCTCAGAGAATAGATAACTCATATTAATCAATAAAGAAACAAAAAAGTATGATATAAAAATGATGAAATGAAAGGACGTCTTCTTAATGAAGAAACATAACTACCTGTAAGCAATGTTTATATATTCCTTCCAAGAGTTCAAGGAAACCACAAAACAAAACATAATTAAGGAAAACACTGACAATACTCTAGAAGAGTTAATTAAAACAATACAAGAGCAAAATAACAAAATTAACAGGCAATTAGAAACCATACACAAGCAGCAACTAGAAATCTAAAGGATTAACTCTAAAATTATAGAGACAGATAGCACATTATAAGGACAAAAGTTTAGAATCATATAATTAAGACTGGGTCAACAAATTGGGAGATAAATCCTAGTACACAAATTTGTATGAAAAAAATAAGAAAGGCTAAGATTTACATGGGACAATTCACATGTAATCAGAATTTCAGAGCAGGAGACAAAAAAGCAAAGCAAAACAAAACAGCTGAAAACACAGATAGAATTGTTGTTGAAGACTAGTTAGCAGAAAACTCCTAATTTCATGAAAGACAAACTATTTGTAGCTGAGAAGTTCAACAAACCTCACACAGGATAGACCCAAAACAGAAATGCTTACAGGATGTTGTCATTGTTATTAGGTGCCATCCACTTGGTACCAACTCATAGTGACCCTATGCACAAAAGAACAAAGCACTGCCCAGTCTTGTGCTAATCTCACAATTGTTGCTAC
>NW_006408533.1:20906158-20919726 GCF_000296735.1 Chrysochloris asiatica
GTGTGTGCTGTAAACCTATTTGCCTCTATACTAGAGCAAACAGGGGCAAAAGTATGTTTAGCCATCACCAGACACTTGATAGGAATGAGTTACTGGACCTAGATACTTGGAACCTTAGTTGTGGAAGACATCAAGCTCAATTGGCATGGCATAGTTCGCAAAGATAATGTTCTACATTGCACTTGAGTAAGCACCGGCGTCTTAAAAGCTTGTGAGTGGTCATCTAAAGTACTGAAATTGTATTCTCTTCCCATTCAGACCAAAGAAGGAATTAGAAACACATGTAAGCAATTAATCCAATGGACAATGGAGCAGGTGAAGCTCAGTCTCTACCACCTGATACCAGAAGAACTGCTGACTGTTCTGACAAGAATCACACTACAAGGTCCCTGGATAGAATACTAGAAAAATGTAGAACATAACTCAATATAATAAAAGAAACACTGAGTTTACTGGTCTGAGCAAGACTGGCAGAAACCCTGAGACTATGGCTCTTGCAGGCAAGAAGGCAGTGGGATGACATATATAAGGCTGAAATGTCAGGCTTGGAATTAAACTTGCTGTCAAGGTTCATCTTTCAGGCAAACAGTGGACAATTATGTCACTTACTGTCATTGAGTCGATTCTGACTCATTGTGACTCTATACAGGGTTTCTGACTCATAGCAACCATGTATAGGGTTTCTGAAGCTGTAAATCTTTAAGAAAGCAAAAAGTCTTTATCTTTCACTTGGCCATCAGCTGGTGGGTTTGAATTCTTAAACTTATGGTTAGCAGAACTTGTGATTAGCAGTTCAGTGCTTATACAGCATCACACCAGGGCTCCTGAACAGGCCTATAGGTTATACAATAACAACAAGGATGTATGCACATCTTAGAAAACTCAGCCATACAAAATCAAAAGGACAGTATTTGCCTAGGATAAAACTCAAAAGGCAGGAATGGATAGTAAAAAAGGAGAAATGTAAATACTAAACCTAGGAAGCAAGTGGAAAGAGTGCTGTTACATTGTGGGTACTGAATTCAATGTCATGGAACAAAATGTATGTGAATTGCTGAGTGGAAAACCAATTTGCTCTGTAAACCTTTCCTTAAATACCAACAAAAAATTTTAAAGATATGGCATTGGATATCTACATTTGGTTTGAGTATTTATCTTTGGACATGTACTTTGAATGGATTATCACATAGGGATGAGCAGAAAAGACTTGCAATAGGGTAGTCAAGTCAGAGGTTGCATTTGCTAATACTTACATACATATGGATTATTTCCCAGTAATACAAAATAATATGGCACTTGTGATACAAGACAACCTGTAGATGTTTTGTTTGAGAGAGTAATCCTTTTCTCCGTGTAACACAATTTTGACCTATGCTTAACACCATATGTCAGTTCATTTATGTTTGAGTAAGTAAAGAGTCTGTGTGTATTTCCTTGATGTGTGTACATGTACTTATGCATATGCAAGCATGTGTGTACATACCTAAAAATACATCATTCTTATAAAAAAATATATAAAGATACAAATGTCTCAAGAAATATAATGAATATCCACATACTAGAAACCATGTGATTTCACACAATACTATTAATATTTAAAGAGCTCTGGTAGTGTAGTGGTTATGAGTCAGACTGCTAACCTCAAGGTCAGCAGTTTGAAACTACCAGACATTTCACAGAAGAAAGATGAGGCTTTCTGCTTCTCTAAAGATATACAGTCTTGGAGGTGGGGCTTGATGGAGGCTAGGGTGGAGGTGCAGTGATGTTTGCTGTCAGAAATACCACAGAATACCAGGCAAAACAGATCCAAGGCAGAGCTCCAAAACTTGAACCACAGATATAGGAATATTTAAAAGTTTTGAAGGCTTATAGCTAGTGGAAGTTGTAGCAAAAGTAAGAAATCGTGTACTTTTGAATCTGCAGGGCTCGGTGGACTGGAGCCAACAACTTGCATGAGACCAAATGGCAAGACCAAGCGGGGGTGCAGAAACACCATGGAAAAACGTTGCGGGAACCTTGGAGCAAAAGTGGACAATACGCTTTGTTGGTTTTACTTTGTTCTGATTTTCTTTCTTTCTTTTTTTTTTTTTTTTTGTATCTGTTCATTGGTCCCCCACATTTGCACACCTCCATTTTGGTGACTACAGGGGGTGCCTGAGCAAGTGGACACCTCCCACCCTCACCACTGGTGGGTTCTTCTGCCACACATGCGCACAGGAACATTCAGCCCAAGAGCTGGCCCTGAACGTTTTTTTGTTTTTTTTTTTGTAAATACAGGAAAGGCCAGGACAGGAGTACAGAGAAGGAAAGAGAGTTTAAAAACAAAACAAGCTGAAAATGAAATTAATTTCTGAGGTACATCATAATAACCAACAGTGGCATCTTGAAATCTCTCAGGCAGCTTTGAAGCCAAAAAGCTGAAGAGAGGACATTAAAGTCATACTCATATTGGTGGCTGGATTCATAAGAACAGAGATTCAGAGATTCAGATGGTGAGAAGGTCAAGTAGATTACAGGATAAAATAGATTGCACTAAATGAAATAAATGTGTATTGATAAATACTGGTGACTAGAATGCAAAAGTTGAAAACAAAGAGAAGGGATCAGTAGTTAGAAAATATGGGCATGGTAATGGAAACAGTGTTGGAGATAACATGATAGAATTTTGCAAGACTAATGACTTATTCTTTGCAAATACCATTTTCACGTGACTAACACCTGAACCCCACCAGATATAAAATACAAGAATCAAATTGACTACATTTGTGGGAAGAGACAAAGAAAAAGCTCGATATCATCAGCTAAAATAAGGCCAGGCACTGACTGGAACAGACCATCAATTGCTCATATGCAAGTTCAGGCTGAAGCTGAAAACTATTTAAACAAGTCCACAAGAGCCAAAATATGACCTTGAATATAACCCCACTGAATTTTGAGATGATCTCAGCAACAGATTTGTTGAGACATTAATGATCAAAAATCAAAAATGTTTTGGGATGATATCAAGGACATCATATATGAGGAAAGCAAGAGATCATTAAAAAGACAAGAAAGAAAAAAAGACCAAAGTGGATGACAGAAGAGATTCTGAAAACTTGTTCTTGGGCATAGAGAAGCTAAAGCAACTGGAAGAAATGAGGAAGAAAAATAATTGAACAGAAAATTTCAAAGGGCAGCTCAAGAAGACAAAGTATTGCAATGAAATGTGCAAAGACCTAGAGTAAGAAAACCAAAAGAGATTAAACCACTCAGCATTTCTCAAGCTGAAACAAATCAAGAAAAAAATCAAGCATTTAATTGTAATGTTTAAAGATTCTATGTGTAAAATATTGAATGATGCAGGAAACATCAAAAGACTATAGAGGGAATAAACAGAGACACTTTACCAAGAACAGTTAGTTGATGCTCATTCATTGTAAGAGATAGCATAAGATGGGTAACTATTGGTAATGAAGGAAGCAGTCCAAGCTTCATTGAAGGAATTGGCAAGGAAAAGGGCTCCAGGAATTGAGAGAATGCAAATGGAAATATTTCAACAAACTAAAGCAGTACTGAAGACACTCTCCCATCAGTGCCAAGAAATTTGGAAGAAACCTACCTTGCCAACTGATTGGAAGTGATCCACATTTCTGCCCATTCCAACAATATCTTTAATATCATATGAGAGTAAAATTTTGCTGAAGATAATTCAAAAATGGTTGCAGCAGTGCATTGATAGGGAGCTGCTAGAAATGCAATCCAGATACAGGATAGGGCATGTAACTAGGGATATAACTGCTTAGGTCAGGTGACTAAAAATCTGCTTGGCTAAAAACAGAGAATAAATAATTTGTGCTTTATTGATTGTGTAACGGCATTCAACCATGTGAATCATTACAGACTATGGATATATTACAAAGATTGAATATTCCAGAACCAAGAGACAGTTGTCCAAACACAAGAGGATGCTAAATGGTTTAAGATCAGGAAAAGTGAGTGCCTGGTTGTATCCTTTCCCTATACTTATTCAATCCGTGTGCTGAGCAAATAATCTGTAAATCTGGATTATATATGAAGAAGAACATGAAGATGTTGTCAGAATTAGAGGAAGACTCCTGAACATTAACAGGAGACAAGAGATTAGTTTCATAGAAGAGTTCTGTCATTAAAAATATTCAACTGTTATTTTCTAACCTCAATAACAAAATCAAAGCAAGAAGCAGAAACCTAATCAAACTGACATTTCATTGGTAACACTAATGTATGCTCATCAGATCATTAAACACTCCCTTGCCAATGGTATAGCTTTATAGAAAGCATCAGAGGAAAATTTCAAATAGTACCATTGGACCCATTTCTTCAAAATACCACATAAATGGAAGTCAAGTCTATAGACAAACAAACTAATACCTGTTTAAGTAAAAAGACATATTGTTGTTATTGTTGTTAGGTGTTGTTGAGTTGGTTCCAACCTATAGCGACCCTACATACAACAGGCTGAAACATTGCCTGGTCCTATCCATTAGTCCATAGAGGATCTCAGGGAAAGCCCAGGGATCTGTTAATCTCTGGTTATTAGATACTGCTCATCCTATTTTTGGTCAGTTGTGGCGGCTGTGTACAGTCAAGTAGGTTCTGGATCTTAGCATCCCTATACTGGATGTCTGAGTCTATAAACCTTTACAGGAACAGAATGCCGCATCTTTCTGCTATGCAATGGTTGGTAGATTCAAACTGCTGACCTTGTGGTTAGCAATTTAACTTGCAACTCAGGGCTGTCAGGGCTCTTTGTGGTCACCTGTAGCACTAGACAGATCTTGCATTTATTTAAATAAAATTGGCTCTTTTCCAACTTCTAATTAGTGTTCTAAAGCCAGAATGATAAATTAATTTATTTGACATTTTTAGTTTTCTCTTTTGGTTAAGTAATCCAGTTAGTGGTTTTCCAGGAGAAAACAAGTTTAATAAATGGACACAAGGTTTTAGGAGATGGTATTTTGAAGACAGGTGTGTTTGATACTATGAAATTGCATCATATGAGAATTTACTTCTTCCTTCGTGTAATATTAATTGGAAATTAGAAAAATAAAAGGAGGAAAAGGAAAAAGTGTGATTAAAAGAGGAAAACTTGAAAAAAAAGAAAAAATAAAAAAAATGGAAATAAAATTGGGGCTTATGGTTGGCAGTCCTTCGGTTTTTCTCTACCACCTGGGCACAAAAGAAATCTCTTCATTAATGTTTCCAGTCTGGTTGTCTGAACCAAGAGGGTTGGGGCAATAAAGCTTTTGATGAGTTACAGATGAGAGATTCATTACTCAGATCCAACTCTGGAGACATGAATGAGACATTCAGTTTCCCAACCAATGGTTTCTGAATCCAAACCCTGCATAGGAACACTTCCCTTAATCACTCCTTAGCAGACTGCAGTCAGGTTTATTGGCATGTCTATCAGAGGTGATGAGGTAAACTTTCTTGCCTGCTAGAACTATGAGGTGACAACATCAAATCTCATGGTGTACCTTATGGGAACCAGAGGTGACACTTAAGGCAGTAAAGGGGGAAAATTCCATATGTAACTGAGAAATTCAGTTAACAAAGTGAGATTCTCTGTTTTATCTTCCTTAGTGTGAGGAGGTGACATTCAGAAAACTTTACTTAAAGGTTGTTAAACTAAGGCCTATATCTTATTTCCTAATTCTGTTATTTTTTTCCCAATTTAATTCTGGTTCTTGGGGAGAAACCTCACTAATGAACAAAATGGAAGAGGAATGCCAAAGTGTAGATTGATATACACAAACCCTTCATCAAACGTGGGAGAAATCTTCAAACGTCTTTCTTATTACTGATAGGCTACCTCCTCATCTTTAGATCTAAAGGTCATGTCACCACGCATCTCTGTGCAAATTGGTACGTGTATGAATCTTGCAAGTTACCAGATCTCACAATCCTTTGTAGACATGCATTATATTTCCATGTTGTTGTTAAGTGCCGTTGAGTCTGTTTTGGCTCATAGCAATCCTGTGAAAAATTTCCCAGAAGCAGCTGGTGAGTTTGAACAGCTGACCTTGCAGTTCAAATCAACCCTGTGTTTGAATGCTTATCCTACAGTGCCATACCAGGACTGCATGTTTTATAGTGTTTATTTAGAACAGAATCTGTGAGTCTGAGTAAAGCAGTAACAATAAAGCAAGGTCAGAATATGTATGTCAGTGCTGAGAGAGCCAGAAATATGAAACCCAGTGCAAGGCCAGAATTCTATGTCATGAGAAATCAAGCCAGTCATGAACTGCTAACCAGTTAGCATCGTAAGATCACTGGAACATGGAATTCTGCTTACGTAGCCCATTTGTGGTGCATAAAGGGCTAACATAGATACAGTCATGGTCAATTAAGCTCAGGGCTCCAAGATGACAATATTTGCTACAAATCTGACAAATTTTTCTCCATAAAAGATGTTTCAAATGAAGTGTTCAGACTTAATATGGTGTACTTTCCATGTTTAAATCTTCATGAGAATGACTACAGAAGAGGTTATTTTAGCTACAGATGCTCCATCTTCACCAGTTTTCCCTGAAAGTTGATTGTTGTTATTAACAATGATGATTTTTGTTTACAATATAATGTTGGATGAGAATTATTTTCTGGTATGAATTTCTTATTCACTACTTTATCCCAATCAGTTGACCCATTGTTTCTTACATATTTTTGTGGTTACTTCAATCTATTCTGGATAAATAGATTGCTTGTGGATAGAATTGTTCTTCAAGAAGTGTGATAGAGTTTTTTCTCTCTTATAAATAGCTCAATAAAATTTGGGATCATAAAAAGGGCAGCAGAGGTGATTAAGTGTGATATTTATTCCAACTTCATCTGATTGCCTGTGGTTCACATTAAGATAAAAGCTCATATACTAGTCTAACAAACAGAAAGCTTGATTTCTTGCCATTTTGAAAGATTAGGGCATTCCCAATATGTCAAAAAGAGTATGTTAGTAAGAAGAATATGGGTACATAGCCCCAATTCTCCCCTAGGGTATTATTGGACCATTCCTCAAAATTAGAGAAATGTATTTTCAGTTTCCTTCTCTCTCTACTACATACATATCCTTGAGGGGCATGGATACAAGCAGAAGTGCTGAAACAGTAAGCCTACAATTGTCCATATCCTCTCAACATAGGTATAATACAATCAGTTAATAAGACTTTACAAATATATCTGTTTTTCAATCCATTCTTTGTCATTCATGGTGGAAACCACTGAAGAAATATAGCAAGATCCCTTTACAAGAGAAGATAGTAGAGTATTAGATAAAATGCTATAAAACAGTACACAATATTGTTAACTTTGAGCTAGGTTGTGTGTTTCAGATTTATAGTGCTAAGACAGATTGGTGGACACAAGGAAAGATAATCTTCCTGGAATGGAGGATCCATCTAGGTAGAATTTAGTAACACAAACAGAAAATTGGAGGCATCCCAACCTGAGAGGAAAGCAATGAGTGGATCCTTTGCAACTGCTTCCTGCATGACGGCACTGCCACGGTTAACTCATGCCCATTAGTTTCTCCTTGTTCTTACTTTCAGTCCTCCTAGTGCTGGGTGAGTGAACAGGTTTCTATTTGCTGGGATGAATTCTATGTAATAATAATATAATCTTGATCCTTAATGTGAATTAAAAAAAATAAATTGATTTTTAGCTTCAGAAATCTCGATAAATTGAATCCACTTACAGCTGCCTGGTAGTGTGAGATTTAGAAAAGCCTCAGGCAAAAATGTGTAGGAACATAGGAAGAGGGCATTGCCTCCATTCTTCCATCTCAGGTCATAATCTTTCTCCTTGACCCACCCACTCAATTCTACATCTTGTCAAAATTAATTAATGCTTCTTTGAGTTCTGCACTAACATAGAGTAAATGGGAACTCAAAGGGCAAGAGAGAAGTCGGGGTTCCATTGAAGTCCTATGTCAAACACTAAAACAAAGTCTTTAAAACAAACATAATAAACAAATAAACATATAGAAATCCTATGGTAGATTATGACAGGAGGGCATTTTCTATTATATTTTGTAGATTTTCAATATAGCAATGGATGAAAAGGGAACCCATGTTGGAAAAAGGAACGAACATAGCTTTGACAAATTATACTGCATAAAGATGCCAATATTTATCTATGCATGCATGCTGACATTCATTCAGAAAAATTTTGTTAAACATTTATTAGGAATCGGACAGTGGAAAGATGTATTTGGAATATAGAAGTAAATATGTCATGGTCATTACACAGTAAAGGGGACTTCAGGGTAAGATATTATTTAAAGTGTCTCAAAGAAGCCACGAGTACAGAAGAAGCACAAAGGAAGAAGTAATTCTATTATGGTTTAGAGAGGTGGATGACAATGTAGGTCATAGAGCCTTCAAGTAGTTGGATCAATAGGACTTCATCAGAAAAGGAAATCATTAAATAAAAAAAAAAGACAGGAAAATATATCTGACATAAAGGAAAAATCATGAGTAGAGGCAAAGGGGTCTGAAAGAGACAAGAATATTGGAAGTCTGTAAGTCACCATAATAGCTGAGCTCTCTAATATATTGTTGTTGTTGTTAAGTGCCAACTCATAGCGACCCTTGTAAGGTTTCTTAGGAGCAGCTAGTGAGTCTGAACGCTCATCCTTGCAGCTTAAACAAACCTTGCAGTCCAGGGCATTAACCTGCATCATCACACCAGGACTCCTGTACTATATTAAAACCTGCAAATCAAGTTGCTGTTATTAAATGCCATTGACTTGGTTCCAACTCATAACAAAACTATATAGGCTTTTTGAGGAGCAGCTGGTGGGTTTGAACCACCAACCTACGGTTGGCAGTCCATTGCTTATTCTACAATGCCAGACGGGAACTCCAAAATAAAAATCAAATTATTGTACTGGTAAAATGTTGTGAAGTTTGTTCCGACTCATAGTGACACTGTATAGGGTTTCCAAGAAAGGATTGATGAGTTTGAACCACCAACCTTGCAGTTCAAACCAACCTTTATTCCATAGTGCTATACCAGGCAGATTATTAGAAACAGATGATATAACAAGAAGAAATCCAGTTGTTATAAAATACTTTTAAAACGTGGAAATTTCTTGTCAAAGACAATTATATAATGGGTTGTAGTGAATGAAAAAGAGAACTGACATGGCACTATAGGAACAGCACTGGACTTCAAACCACAAGCTCAGGAGGAACACAAACCCATCATCTGCTCCTCAGAAACCCAAGACAGGATCGCCATGCATCAAAACGGACTCACTTAGCAATAACAGTGAATTAAAAGAAGAGTGTTAAAAACATAAGATCTTTCTATTCATCGTCATCGTTTCTGCCTCCAGAGCGCTTTAGCAACTTTGACATGGCTCAAATATAGTTTGTATTTGTATATTTATTTGTATATTTTCCATCTTTTACTATCATATTTTCAAAAGGTTACTAATATTTTTGAGCAATACCATATTTCTAATAATAACATTTTATTCTGGAAGACTTCTACTTCTGTTTAAGAAGCATCATTAGAGACTGGATATAGACTACTACAGAAAATGGCCCTGTGTTCTCCCACAACACACACAAAACAGAAACAAACAAATGAAAAACTGACAATATACATGTGACAGTAATTTTCAAGTCATTCTACATAAGATACTGAAGGACAGTGAACTAGGAGAGATTGAAAATAATGAAGATGAGACATATATTTGCCCTACTTACAGCCTTGGTAGAGTTTTCAGGATATACATCAGGAGGAGATTAATGGAGGAGAGCCCAGTTGAAGACGCAGAGCTAAGAAGCTGTGGAGACCCATATAGTTAGATTTCATAGGGCAGTGTATTGAAAAGGAAACATGCAGAAATAATCCGGGAGATCTGTAAATAATGTTTCTTAAATATTCTACAAGGTACAATTCAGCAAATATGTGTGATGAAGAAACTACTTGAAACAATGGAAAGCACCATCACAAAAAATCAGAGAGCAATGTTTGGTGTTCACACAATGCAGAGGAGAGTCTCCCTGTTTTGAACAGCTAAATTGGAAAAACTCATACTTCATGAAATACTGAGTTAGATACACAGGAAGGTCTTGTCTAAGTTGTAGAGAATAATTACTTTTGTATGGAACACTGCATCATAACCACTAAGCAAAACATAGATGCAGGACCTGAAAGGATCAAACTATTTTGATTAAAATAACTGCATTTCAGAACAAATTACAAGCATATTTGAAGGAATAAAAAATACCCAATAACTAAACAGGTTAATTGCCACTCATCTCTCAGTTTGTCATACTGTGGTGGTTTGTGAATTGTTGAATTTAGAGATCATCTGAAGAACAGATTTGATACATTAAACACTAAAGACAGAAGACCAGAAGAGTTATGAGATGACATCCAGAACATCATACAGGAAGAAAGCAAAAAGTCATTAAGAAGACAAGAAGGAAGGAAAAGGTCAAAATGGATGTCAGAAGAGACACTGAAGCTTGCTCTCCAGTGTAGAGATGCTAAAGCAAATGGAAGAAATGAAGAGGTACAAGAGCTGAACAGAAAATTTCGAAGATCAGCTCGAGAAGATAAAGACAAATATTACAACAAAATGTGCAAAGATCTGGAATCAGAAAAGCAAAAAGGAAGAACATGCTCAGCATTTCTCAAGCTGGGGGAACTGAAGAAAAAAATTCAAGCTTCGACTTTCGTGATTGAAACATTCTCTGGGAAAGTTATTGAATGATGAAGAAAACATCAAAAGAAGATTGAAGGAATACATAGAGTCACTGTACCAAAAGGAAATGATTAATGTTCAACCATTTCAAGAGGTAGCAAATGATCAAGAGACAATGATACTGAAGAAGGAAGTAAAAAATGCATTGAAGGAATTGGCAAAGAACAAGGCACCAGGAATTGATGCAATAAAAATTGAAATCTTTGAAAAAAGTGAGGTGGCACAGGAGTCACTCACTCATCTCTGCCAAGAAATTTGTAAGACAACTATCTGGCTGACTGATTGGAAGATATTCATATTTGTGCCCAATCCAAAGAGAGGTGAGCCAACAGAATTCAGAAATGATTGGACAATCTCTTTGATATCCCATGCGGGTAAAGTTTTACTAAAGGTAATACAGAAATGGCTGCAAGCATACATCGACAGAGAACTTCCAGAGGTTCAGGCCAGATTCAGAAGAGGATGTGGAACAAGAGATATCATTGCTGATGTCTGAAGGATCTTGGCTGAAAGCAGAGAATATCAAAAAAATGTTTAACTGTGGTTTATTGACTACCAAAGGCTTTTGATTGTGTGGATCATGAAAAGCTATGGACAACATTGCAAAGTATGAGTATTCCGGAACATTTAATTGTGTTCATGAGGAATCTGTACATGGAACAACAGGCAGTTTTTCAAACAGAACATGGGAACACTGAATAGTTTAAAATTAAGAAACATGCGCCACAGTGTTGTATTCTTTCACCATACTTATTCAAGCTTTATGCTGAGAAAATATTCTGAGAAGCTGGGTTCTATGAAGAAAAACGTGGCATCAGGATTGAAGGAAGACTGGTCAGCAACCTATGATATGCAGATGATACAACCTTGCTTGCTGAAAGTGAAGAGGACTTAAAACATTTACTGATGAAAATCAAATAGCACAACCTTTGGTATGGATTACATCTCAATGGAAAGAAAACAAAAATCCTCACCACTGGACCAATAAACAACATCATTATCAATGGAAAGAGGATTGAAGTTGTCAAGACTTCATTCTTCTTGAATCATCTATCATCACTCATAGAAGCAGCAGTCAACAAATCAAACGACATCTTGCATTAGGCAAATCTGCTGCACAAGACTTTTTAAAGTGTTGAAGAGCAAAGATGTCAGGTTGAGGACTAAGGTGCGCCTGACCTAAGCCATGGTATTTTCAATAACCTCATATGCATACAAAAGCTGGACAATGAATAAGGAAGACCATAGAAAATTTGATGCCTTTGAGTTATGGTATTGGAGGAGAATATTGAAAGTGCCATGGTCTTCCAAAAGAACAAACAGATCCATGTTGGAAGAAGTGCAGCCAGTGCTCCTTGGACTTCAAGATGGCCAATCTTTGTCTGTCATACTTCAGACACATTGTTAGGGGGGACCAGTCGCAGGAGAAGGATATCGTGTTTGGTAGGGTGGAGGGTCAGAGAAAAAGAGGAATGCTACCAACGAGATGGATTGGCCAAGTGGCAGTATTGATTGACTCAAATGTTGCAACAATAGTGAGGTTGGCCCAAGATCGGGCAGCGTTTCATTCTGGTATGCATAGGGTCGCTATGAGTCGGTACTGACTCGATGGTACCTAACAACAACAACAGCAAGCAGTTTAAATTCACAGCTGCTGTTGTCCAATAAAAAAACCACCATGCTTGCAAAAAAGCAGTAAAACTGAACACATTTAGTTGACTAGTACTGCTTTAACAAAATTACTACAAGTGAGTGTTTTTCACAATCAAAAATCTATCATTTCACTGTTTAGGAGGCTATAATTCTGGATTCAGGGTACCAGCTCTAGAGGATGGCATTCTAGCTCTGTGGAATTGAAGTTTAGGAGGAAGGGCCTTGTCTCCTTTTAGCATCAATAGGCCTGACATTAATTAAAGACCTCTGTGTCTCAGCATCAGAATTATAGTCCCAGTGCATAGATCTGGGTCCAAAAAATGTACTCCACTCCTGGCTTTTCTTTCTTGGTGGTAAAATGTCTTTCTGATCTCTACTCATTTAATCCCTTTTATATCTTAAAAGCAATTGTCTAACAATACAATCTAATCCTACAGATTACATGATGACTCATTAGTACAATTGCCTCAAATTCTGCCTAATTAACTGCCTAGTGGTGATGATTTGTTGTCATTATTAAGTGTCGTTGACTGGATTCTGACCCATAACAACCCTGTATAGGGTTTCTGAGGATCAGCTGGTGAGCTTGAACTGCCGACCTTGCAGTTCAAATGGTTTTGCAGTCTGGCACATTAACCCACAACACTACACCAGGACTCCGGTGGTGGTGATAAGGTGCCATAAAGTCAGCTCTAACTCGCAACAACCCTGTATAGTTTCTGAGACTGTAAATCTTTATGGAAGCAGAAACCCTCCTCTTTCTTCCGAAAAGAAGTTGGTGGATTCAAACTGCTGACCTTGAGGTTAACATCCCAACACATAAACCACTACAACATCTGGGTTTCTTACCACTAACGACAGAGTGGTGGTTGAGTGCTGTGGAGTTTGTTCTGATTCATAGTAGCCCTGCATAGGGTTTCTGAGACTGTAAACTTTCACAAGAGCAGAAAGTCTCACCTTTCACCCATGGAGAAGCTAGTAGATTCAAACTGCTAAACTTGAGACTTGAAGCCCAACTCATAACCCACTATTTATGCTACGAGGGCTCTTTATTAACATAATACCAATGTTGTTATTAAGTTCTGTAGAGTTAGTTCTTACTCATAGCCAAGGAGCAGCTAGTGAGTTTAAACCACTGACCTTGTGGTTCAAATTGACCTTGAAGACCAGTGTTTATTCT
>NW_006408533.1:20921461-20924565 GCF_000296735.1 Chrysochloris asiatica
TGCAGCTTTAACATCATAATCTGGGTCAGTGTAGAGGGTCACTAGGCTCTGGAGCACTGACTTAGGGATCCCTTCTCTGAGGGCTTTAGGGACAGGCCAGCCATCAATTTGTTTCATGTGCTTTAGAAGACACTGCCCAGTTAGCTGAAATTTTGGTCCACTGTGGCCCCCATATGGTTCCAGTTCTATGTGGCATATGTTTCCATTTGGAACTCCAGACATTTTCCTTTTCTCCTGGGACAGGACATTTTTGGGGGGCTCAGTTCTAATGGAGGGGTCCCACTCTCCTGAAGGGAGCACTGTCACCTGGTCCAGGAACTCATCAATCCCTGCCAGGAAATGGAAAATCTCACATCATGGAAAATCTCATCTGTCATGATGGTGGCCATAGATCTGTCAATCTCATGGTGCTGCTGACCTTTCCCTACTGGGTCCAATAAAATAAATAAAAACCTTGTTGGGATTGACACTTTAGTCAGGCCTGAGAGAAGAACAGCTGGAGATAGTCTCACAAAAGCAGTGATGGGGCAGTTCAGAGTAGCCACCTCTCCTACCAGGACATTAAGACCTCTGCCCCAGTGGGAATTTTTTCATGAAATGAAGGTCTACCTTGCTCAAATCCACAGGGCTGTATTCACAATTCACTTCATTTTCTACTTCAACATTTGTAGTTGGAACAGACTGAGGAGACGTTTGGCCATTTTTATCCATTTTATGTGGATTAGACTGCTTCTTGCCAACCTCAGCAAAAACCCGGACAATGGGAATGAGGTTGTTTCTCTTCTTCACATTCTGATGATGATGTTTTTGAGAAACGCTTCCCACACTTTAATCCTTATGCTGTCATCCAGGTCACTGGAGAGTTCTTGGTGGTCCAGGATCAGGTCTGAAATTTCTTCTATGCTGTTTACACACATATCCAAAAGGACTGTTCCATTAATAAGGCAGCTTCATAGCTCAAAGAGACTGTGCAATGAAAGGGTTGCCACATAAGGCTTGCTACATCATTCTCCACCATACTCAACATCTTCTTCAAACTTCAGCCACCTGGCTATTTCCTTCCACTCAGTCTATTCTCCCTCTTTCATACAGATCTCATCCAGCTCTGTGAACAGCCCATGAGGCACATGCTCTTCATCTTCCTCAGTGCAAAGAATGAACTGGACATGCTGAGATGGTGTGTCATGTACCAGAGCCTCCTGGTCTTCCTCCCCTTGGCTGACACCTTTGGCTCTCCCTCGTCTCCAGTGTTTCTAGCTATGAGTTAGATGGTGTCGAGGACTCTGCAGGCCCAGTGGCATCTGATCCCCCAAATACAGAGTCCTACGGCCTTCCAACTCTTCTTTCTCATAGTGAATATTGAGAATTGTACTGGTCCAGCTGAGACAGATGAAATTAAATGGCAAGGTGATAGATTTAAACAAAACCATAGCAGTAAACATATTAAAGGGAAATGATCTACACACAGTAATTTAAAGATAGAGATTGTTACATCAGATAAAAAGGCAAGTCTCAATTATATGTTAAAGAACTCTGATGGCTCTGTAGGATAAGCATTGGACTGCTAATCACTAAGTTAGCAGTTCAAACCTATTAGCCTCTCTGTAGGAAAAGATGAAACTTTCTGCTCCTGTACAAAATTACAACCTGAAAAACCCTATAAAGTGTAGCTATGAAACAGAATTGACTCAATGGCAGTGAGTGAAAACAGTGTGTCATCTATAAGAAATGTATTCTAAATATAATGACAAGAATAAGGTAAAATATGTATTGGAGAAGACATACCATATTAATACTCAATAAGGGAAACTGAAAGTGCTGTATTAGTATTGTACCTCTGGTAGCGTAGTGGTTACGAATCGGGCTGCGAACCTCAAGGTCAGCAGTTTGAAACTACCAGCTGTTCCACGGAAGAAAGATGAGGCTTTCTGCTCCCGTAAAGATTTACAGCCTGGTAACCCTGTATAGGGTCACTATAAGTCGGAACCTTCTCCACAGCACATAACAACAACAACAAAGTTTGATGTCAGAGAAAAAAGAATTACAAGGAAAAATAGCGTCTCATATTAATGAGTGATTAAATTCAGTCAGAGTACATAAAAATCTGAAGGCAGGAAGCAAACACTGATAAAACAACACAAAATATAGACAAATCCTTAATTTTAATAAGAGATTTCAATACTCCTCTCTTAATGTCAAGGAGTCTTAGTGGAACAGTCGTTGAATAGTTGACTACTAACAGAAAAGTCAGCAATTCAAACCTACCAGCAGTTCTGTAAGAGGAAGATGTAGTTTGCTTCTGTAAACATTTACAGCATGGAAATACTATGAGGCTGTTCTGCTCTTTCCTAGAGGGTTGCTATGAATCAGAATAGATGGCAGCAGGTTTGGTTTTAGTCTCTTAATGGCATTGGTAGAAATATCATGCAGAAATTACAGAATAAACATTACAAATATTCTGAGAACATTTAACGAGAGAGATTCTATTCATGGCATAAAACAAGTCTCAGTATTTTTCAAGTCAACTTACAAAATGTGGTTTCCTGACCACAAATGAATTAAATTAGCAATCAATAATAATAAAAAAAAAGTCTTTAAAAATCTTTCAAATGTTTAAATAACCCATAGGTCAAAGAATAAACGTAAAAGGAAATCAGAAAGTATTTGAGATTGAATTTTTTTAAAAAGGAAGAAATTAAAATTTCTAACATATTGCTAACGAATACAGGGTTGTTGTTGTTGTTGTTAAGTATCATGGAGTCGGTTCAGGAAATACAAGGTAGAGGGGGCAAAAATTTATTGATATAAATGTCTTTTTAGAAAAAAGAAAAGTTCTCAAACAGATGATCTAAATTCTACCCTAATTAGCTACATATCAAAGAGCAAATAAAACCCAAAATAAGAATAATGAAAATAGTAAAGCTCAGGTTTAAAATAAAATGATAATAATAATAATAAAAATCACAGATGAGAAAGTTAATGAAAAAGTGAATCTTTGAGAATATCAATGACATTGTTGTTGTTGTTGTTAAGTGCCGTCGAGTCAGTTCCGACCCATAGCGACCCTGTACAGGGTTTCCGAGGGTGTAAATCTTTACGGGAGT
>NW_006408533.1:20924665-20928168 GCF_000296735.1 Chrysochloris asiatica
GTAAAGGGTTTCAGATCAAACCAACTTGCAGTCCAATGCTTATCTACAGCACCACACCAGGACTATAACCCAATAGTGTTAAGTGAACTCCAAGTCCAAAATTCTTCTTGGGGAAATATTCCTCTTTATCTGTGAATCTAAAACACAAGTTATTTTTGGAGACTGAGGCAGCTCTTCTTGTTTTCCTTGTCTCTTCAGTTTTTGCTTTCTGATTTGATTACAAAGAGGCCATTCAGCCCTCTGCCCTGCTTGGGCAAACATTATGAAGCTCTTTAGTGCTACTGATAAGTGTTTAGCAGCACCCGGACTCCACCAAACACCTCAGATTTGAAGAGACTTAGTTCTCTCACTCCACAGATTGGCATCCACAATTTCCTGGTTCTTCTGTAAAAATACCTCTGCCATTCCTTCTATCCATCGTCTTCATCTCTGGTGCTACCACGCTTCTCATTTCCTTATGAGCCCTCAATAAAATTGTCGTAATTACACTAACAGTCTCTTCTAGCAATGTAGGCTTTTATTACTAGGCACCTTAAACTCTTCTAACTTCTACTCATTATCCAGTTGCAAAACTACTACAATATTTTAGGTATTTGTTAGGGAAGCATCCCACTCTGCCAGTACCAAACATGGTTTTAGTTACTAGTTCTGCTATAACAGAAATACCACAAGTGGAAGAATTTAATAAAAAGAAATATATTTTCTCACAATTTAGGAAGCTAGAAAAACAAATTCACAGTGTTAGCTCCAAAGGAAGATTTTCTTTCTCTCGGTCAACTCTCAAAGAAGACTGCTTTCTCCTTTCAACATAGCTGGTGTAGCATCTTTGGAGGCATCTTTGCATCAATTTTCCCTTGAGTCTAGAAGGTTCTCAGTACAGGAATTCATGTTCAAAGGACACATTCCTCTCCTGGTTCTACGTTCTTTTTAGCACTCAGGTCTTTCTAATCTTTGTTCGTTTCTTTACTATATTTTATGTGTGGCATTGTAAGATAAGCACTGGACTTTTAACCACAAGGTTGCCACTTCAAACCCACCAACTGCTCTTGGAAATCCTATATAGGGTGGTACTGACTCAACTACACTGAACAGCAAACAACAACAATGTCACAAAAGAGATATACTCAAGATACAACCTAATCCTGTAGATTTTGTCCTGCCTCAGTATCAAACTGTCTCAAATCCTGTCTCATTATCATCACGTTTAAAGGTGTATACTATAAATTGTACATCAACAACAAAATAGCTATGTGCTTTACAAAGCTTATTAAAAAAGAAAAAGAAGTTGAATAATAAATACTTACTCAATTAATTTAAAAGAAACCAACTAGGAAAAAGTCAAAAACTGAAAGTGTAGTTTTTTGTTGTTTTTTGATGTTATGTTACAAAGACAACCATTAAAAGTTTAATATGGATTGAGCATTTGAAAATTTAAAGAATGATTACTAATTTTGTTGGATTTGTTAACAGCATGATGACTTTTCTTTTCTTTTCTTTTCTTTTTTTTAATGTTCTTATGAAATAGAGATGCATACTGAAATATTTACAGGTAAAATGATATGGTGGTGGTGGTTTGGCTTAAAAATAACCTATTTTTCCTGTGGTTTGGTGGATGCAGTTGAGATTCACCTTTCCTCAGTTTGCAGCTTTAACATCATAATCTGGGTCAGTGTAGAGGGTCACTAGGCTCTGGAGCACTGACTTAGGGATCCCTTCTCTGAGGGCTTTAGGGACAGGCCAGCCATCAATTTGTTTCATGTGCTTTAGAAGACACTGCCCAGTTAGCTGAAATTTTGGTCCACTGTGGCCCCCATATGGTTCCAGTTCTACGTGGCATATATTTCCATTTGGAACTCCAGGCATTTTCCTTTTCTCCTGGGACAGGACATTTTTGGGGGGCTCAGTTCTAATGGAGGGGTCCCACTATCCTGAAGGGAGCACTGTCACCTGGTCCAGGAACTCATCAATCCCTGCCAGGAGGTCATCTCTCTCTTTTGCCACATCATGGAAAATCTCATCTGTCATGATGGTGGCCATAGATCTGTCAATCTCATGGTGCTGCTGACCTTTCCCTACTGGGTCCAATAAAATAAATAAAAACCTTGTTGGGATTGACACTTTAGTCAGGCCTGAGAGAAGAACAGCTGGAGATAGTCTCACAAAAGCAGTGATGGGGCAGTTCAGAGTAGCCACCTCTCCTACCAGGACATTAAGACCTCTGCCCCAGTGGGAATTTTTTCATGAAATGAAGGTCTACCTTGCTCAAATCCACAGGGCTGTATTCACAATTCACTTCATTTTCTACTTCAACATTTGTAGTTGGAACAGACTGAGGAGACGTTTGGCCATTTTTATCCATTTTATGTGGATTAGACTGCTTCTTGCCAACCTCAGCAAAAACCCGGACAATGGGAATGAGGTTGTTTCTCTTCTTCACATTCTGATGATGATGTTTTTGAGAAACGCTTCCCACACTTTAATCCTTATGCTGTCATCCAGGTCACTGGAGAGTTCTTGGTGGTCCAGGATCAGGTCTGAAATTTCTTCTATGCTGTTTACACACATATCCAAAAGGACTGTTCCATTAATAAGGCAGCTTCATAGCTCAAAGAGACTGTGCAATGAAAGGGTTGCCACATAAGGCTTGCTACATCATTCTCCACCATACTCAACATCTTCTTCAAACTTCAGCCACCTGGCTATTTCCTTCCACTCAGTCTATTCTCCCTCTTTCATACAGATCTCATCCAGCTCTGTGAACAGCCCATGAGGCACATGCTCTTCATCTTCCTCAGTGCAAAGAATGAACTGGACATGCTGAGATGGTGTGTCATGTACCAGAGCCTCCTGGTCTTCCTCCCCTTGGCTGACACCTTTGGCTCTCCCTCGTCTCCAGTGTTTCTAGCTATGAGTTAGATGGTGTCGAGGACTCTGCAGGCCCAGTGGCATCTGATCCCCCAAATACAGAGTCCTACGGCCTTCCAACTCTTCTTTCTCATAGTGAATATTGAGAATTGTACTGGTCCAGCTGAGACAGATGAAATTAAATGGCAAGGTGATAGATTTAAACAAAACCATAGCAGTAAACATATTAAAGGGAAATGATCTACACACAGTAATTTAAAGATAGAGATTGTTACATCAGATAAAAAGGCAAGTCTCAATTATATGTTAAAGAACTCTGATGGCTCTGTAGGATAAGCATTGGACTGCTAATCACTAAGTTAGCAGTTCAAACCTATTAGCCTCTCTGTAGGAAAAGATGAAACTTTCTGCTCCTGTACAAAATTACAACCTGAAAAACCCTATAAAGTGTAGCTATGAAACAGAATTGACTCAATGGCAGTGAGTGAAAACAGTGTGTCATCTATAAGAAATGTATTCTAAATATAATGACAAGAATAAGGTAAAATATGTATTGGAGAAGACATACCATATTAATACTCAATAAGGGAAACTGAAAGTGCTGTATTAGTATTGTACCTCTGGTAGCGTAGTGGTTA
>NW_006408533.1:20930002-20934218 GCF_000296735.1 Chrysochloris asiatica
GAATATTGAAAGTGCCATGGGCTGCCAAAAGAACCAACAGATCTGTGTTGGAGGAAATGCAGCCAGAATGCTCCTTGGAGGCCAGGATGACCAAACATTGTCTCTCATATTTTGGACATATTGTCAGGAGTGACTGGTAGCTGGAAAATGATATCATGTTTGGTAAGGTGGAGGGTCAGAGTAAAAGAGGAAGACCCCCATTGAGATGGATTGGCAAAGTCGTAGCATCAATGGGCTCAAGCATGGCAACAATTATGAGATTGGCCCAGGACTGGGCAGTGTTCATTCTGCTGTGCATAGGGTAGCTATGAGTTACTGCCGACTCGATGGCATCTAACAACACAAGTCAGATAAATCAGGATAAAAGAGATTTAGCATTAGGCATGAGAAATGTAGCATCACTGTGTATTCTAGAGATATTAATAGACAATAATAGAATATTAAGAATAATTTTATACCTACTAAAAGTCCTGGTGTGGTCCTTTAGGATAAGCACAACATTAGTAACCTCAAGTTTGCAGTTCAAATCCACTAACCACTTTCAGAAACATTATAAAGGATTGCATTTAGTTAATACTGACAGTCAGGGCACACAACAACAACAATTCAACAATATAGATAAAATAAACAGTCACATTTCTATCAAAATATTATAACATACTATTAAAGTTCATTCCAAAGAAATAGGTCCCATTTTTAGTAGAAAATGATAATAATATTTTGTATATAAAACTGTCCTACAAGGAAAAATCAAGAACTAAATTACTTTATTGGTGAATTCTGCCAAACATTTAATTAAAAAATAATGCCAGATGGAGGGATTTTAACAATGGCAATCAAATGATATATGATAGAATGAATGTAAAGCTAAAGTTCTACCATGTAAACGATCACATAATTTACAATAAAACATTAAAAAAATAATAATGCCATTAAAAATAATAATGCCATTAAAAATAATAATGCCATTAAAAATAATAATGCCAGGTCTACATAAACTCTTGTAGTTACTGAAGAGTAAGTAACACTTCACAACTCATTCTTCCAAACAATATCACTCAAATCCAATAAGGACATCACGAGACAAGATAGGTAGTGACTAATATCATTAATGAATATAGATGCAAAAATTCTATTAAAAAATCATAATTGTAAGGTCAGTGGTTCAAACCCACCAATTGCTCCTTGAAAACCCTATATAGAAAGCAAAAGGACTTAAAATACTGATGATCAAAGACCACAGTTTCAGTATGTGTTTCATCTCAATATAAAAAAAACAAAAATCCTCACCACTGGACCAGTAAATAATATCATGATTAATGGAGAAAACTTAAAGTTGTCAAAGAGTTCATTTTACTTGAATCCACTATTAGCACTCATGTAAGAAACAACCAAGAAATCAAATGACATATTGCATTAGACAAATCTGCTGCACAAGACCTCTTCAAAGTGTTCTAGAGCAAAGATGTCAGTTTGAGGATTCAAGTGTACCTGACCCAAGCCACAGAATTTTCAGTAGTTTCAAATGCATCTAATAGTTGGGCAATGAATAAGGAAGACTATAGAAGAATTCATGCATTTGTGTTATGGTGTTGGAGAAGAATATTAAAAGTACCATTATGGTAAATAAAATGGAGGGTCAGTGTAAAAAAACAGGAAGACCCCCAGTGAGATGGATTGGCACAGTGGCAGTAGTAATGGACACATGCTTCACAATGATTGTGAGGACGGTGAAGGACCAGGCAGTGGTTAGTTTTGTTGTGCATAAGGTCACAATGAGTAATAATCAAATGGATGGCACTTAACAAGTCAGAACTAACTTGATGACCACAACAACAACAACAATATGTTAGTACTAGTACTGTTAATGAGGTGGTTAAAATATCAAATGTTTCTACGTAATAGCTGATTCAAAATATATATGGAAATTTATTTAGATATAGAATAGCCAAAAGAATCCTGGTGTGGCATTGTAGGAAAGACACTGGACTGTTAACTGTCAGTAATTAAAATCTAGAAACCATTCCTCAGAAACTCTATATAGGGTTGCTATGAGTCAGAAACAACTTGACTATACTTAGCAACAACAGAATAGCCAAAACGACTTTGAAAAAGACAGAGGACTAACACTGTATGATTTTAAGATGCATTATAAAGTTATAATCATCTTGTGGTATTGCCATTAAGAAAAATACACCAATTAACAGAACAGAATAAATTTCAGTAGTAAACACATACACATATTTACGTAAACACACATCACCCATTACTGTGGTGAGTTGGCCAATCCATATTAGAAAGGGTCTCTTTTGGACAAGGGTTTCCTTTGGACTCCTTGGCCTTTTACGTCACCAAACACAATGTTCTTCTCCTGAAATCACTGCCTTATGCTGATGAGTCCAAAGCAATTAAGTTAGACAATGTGTTTTGATCCAAAAGTCTTACATTGGTTATTTTTTTAACACAGATGGCTAAACTTTTCTTCCCAGTCTATCTTCATCTGAACTCAGCTGAAATTTGTCTACTATTGATGACCCTGTTAGTATTCAATATATTGATGCAATTGTACTTCTAGCATCATAGCAAATATAAGCCATTACATAGGACAAACTGTCAGACAAATGGCATTTCATTTCTACACAGTACTGCTACTGAATGCCTTGAGGTCGGTTGGACAATAGCAACACTCTATAGGGTTTCCAATCCTGTAATTCTTTATGGGAGGAGAAAGCCTCATCTATAGTGAGGGAAAGCAAGTTAGTGGTTACCTGGGAAGATGGGTGGAGATAGGAACAAGGAATTACAAAGGGGAACAAGAATAATTTTGAATTTTATAAATATTTTCACTACCTTGACTGTGTTCATGTCTTCAGAAGTGCGCATGTCAAAACTTATAAAATTGTGTTCTTTAAATGTGTACAGTTTATTTTAAATCTAGTATACATCAATAAAGTTATTAAATATCACTTTAATGCTTCATTGTACTTAGTTGTACACATAAGTTTTCACATATGCTATCTCATCTAATCATTCTATGACCCTTCCATATGATTTAGAATGATTAGTTATTCTGACTTTATAGAAGTGGACATAACATTGATAGAGTACTAAATCAAGGTCACACAATCAGCAAATAAAGGGCAGAGATTAAAAAAAAAAAAATCACATCAACACCTACAATGGGTTTCTACATGTTCCTAAACTTGGGGTTGAAGTGAACTCAGTAATACTTGTCCATTGAGCAGGTATTGGTCAATCTGGCATCCATCTCCGTACTTTGGGGAGAAATCACCTAACTATGGAGAGTGAACTCTGAGTGGCATATACTACTTAACTTTCACAGAATTTGCCTTTATTGCTATTGCACAATCTGACTACATTTGCATGTAGACAAACATTAAATATTTGTAAACAGAAAAGTCATCTGAATCAATTATTTTCAAACCTTCCCTGGTCTTTAAACTTACAGCACTTACCACGCCTTCTAATTTAGCATCAAATTTTCTATTTCCCTGGGTATCTCTCATACTGCTACTTTTATCGATCTGTAACTCCTTTTGTTTGTTTTTATGTCTGATATTATCAACTCAATTTTACATTTTTGAGGATAGGGACAGTAGCTAGACTATTATGTTTCCTTATAAAATGTATCATGGAACCCAATACAGTATTTTACTTTTAACACATGGTCAAATTATTTTTGCTGATCTGGGCTTTGAGTTTTCCGGTTACCCTCCAGATATTTCATGAGATAGTTCTATAGTTTTAGACTTTCCTTTGCCTTATTCTCTCCCCCCTCATATTTCCAAACTACAAGTTACTATTCACAAGGAAATATTAATATTTTCCGCTATAGGTTTAATGTTTGACTCACTTACATATTATGAGTTTCCTACTCAAAGTTGTCTTGTTGTTGTTTGTTTCTAAGTGCCATCAAGTCAGTTCCAAACCATAGTGACCCATACAGTGTTTTCAAGGAGCAGCTGATAAGCTTGAACCACCAACCTTGATGTTCAAACCAACTTTGTAGTACAGCACATTAATCAACAGCAAAAGCATGAGAGATACAGTCTTTTCCTGGAATAAGACAAAACTAATGACGCTTGGAAAGGGATGCAAAATGGAGTTAATATGCTGGTCAAGTCTAATTGGAACAAGTATAACTGAAATAAAACTTCTAGAGGTTGTTGTTGTTGTTGTTGTCAGGTGCCATCGA
>NW_006408533.1:20935832-20942173 GCF_000296735.1 Chrysochloris asiatica
AGTTATTTTCTGAAGGGATCATTTGTAGCATGAGTGAGAAAACAAACAAGTCAGAAATGAATGAGTTTACTAATTATGGTGAAGGACTTGGGGTCAGAGTCCATTGGTACTGATAAAACTCTTTCCTTCTGACACTAAATCCTGGGTGAGCCGAAGGAAGAGTTTTGGTCAGCTTTATTCTACTATTCCATTAACCCTTGCCAACATGGGAACTGCTCAAGTTTATGCAAAACTTCATAGTCCTTTTAAGAAAGCTCTATGAAGGCAACACCTATGATTCATAATGTATGGATTTTTATTGTATCAACTCTCATAATTCCATAACACTGTTCATGTGGCTTCATTTATTAAAAATTTGTTTTTTGTTTTTGCTGAGGTCACATAAAACTCTGCTGATAAAATATTAGCATGCATACTATGGGGAATGGTTGGGACTTGGTTTGGCACTATACTTCCACTCTTTGGCATTGTAGGATATGCACTGGACTTCAAACAAGGAGTTCAGTGGTTCAAACCCAACAGCTGCTCCTCAGAAACCCTGTAGAGTGTTGTTATAAGTTGGAATCAACTCAATGACACTTTACAACAACAACTTATAACTGCAATGGTTTTGTATACATATAACTTTGCTTGTAGTTTTCAGACAGTGATGTGTGTCAAAGCAATAGCTTGAAGTCAACAAGTATTCCCATGAAAATAGTCAACTTCACAAGCAAAAGTAATATTCATTGTTTATTGATAGTCTACAGTGCAGCAAGCACAGTGATAAATGACCAATTTTCAGAAATAGGATGATAGACCATTTATTTTTTCCTGTGACCTCTCAAACAGATAGAAATTTATGGCATAAAATAATCTTTTCTATTGTTATCCTACATGTCACCAATATTGACCTATTCTTTGAATTTAGCCCTTTTGTTGTTTTTTGTTAAGGTGCCACCGAGTCAGTTCTGACTCAAAGTGACCCTATATACAACAGAGTAAAACACTGCCCAGTCCTGGGCCGTCTTTATACAATTGTTACCCTTCCAACATCACAGCGACACACAAGCCACCACAATATGACAAACTGACAAATGTAGAGAGAGGTGGCAAATACAGACAAAGGTAAAATATGATAATTTGAGAGAACAAAGGCCTGACAGATCCTATTCAATAAAATGTGTTGTCAAATATTTCAACATAAGAAGGTTTCAGTTAGAACCTACCAACTATTTTGTGTGTCACCGAACTTCCTCACCTATTACCTCAAGCAGCACACCGCAGACAACACCTTAGTTATGTGTGCTTCAGAAATGTGCTCACTGGTCCTAGGAGACTTAGAGGGAAACAAATTAATTTGCTAAAGACCAGGTATTGTCAGGTATCTAATTTCCAGATCATTTTGGTAAAGAGCCATTATTAAAGCAAGTAGCGTGCCCAGCACAGTGTGAGAAAAAGTAATAAATAAGGGTCACAAAGGCCTGGGTATGAATCTGATCCTATCGCTTATAAAAGATATGATTTTGTACATCTCCTGTTTGAATTTTTGGTTCTTCATGTGTAAAGGATCTCTACCCCTTAAAGATGTTTTGAAGATTAAATAAGATACTATTATCAGTTTCCAGCACCTATCAGTGTGGTGTGTACTGTGATGGTTTGTGTATTGTTGTATATTACTATGACTCTGGAAGCTATGCTGCTAGTATTTAAAATACCAACAGCATCACCTATGATGGGCAAGCTTCAGCGGAACGTCCAGACTAAGAGCCTCGATATTTACTTCTGAAAATTACATGATGAAAACCTTAGGGATCACAAGAAAATATACAAATGGTACAAGAAGACGGGCCTCTTAGTTTAGAAGGTGCTATGTAATTGTCACAAAAATGTACTCAAACACTGCAGTAATCAGGAAAACGGAGCTCCATCAGGCAAGGTTTCTGTTACATAGCAAGGTCACCAGAAGTCAGAACTGACTCAAGGACAGTTAGCAAAAGTATGAGACTAAAAACTGAAAATAAATAAATGAATCTGTCATGGCACCTACCTCTCAAATCGTAGCCTATTGAAAGAGGAAGAAAAGTGAATCAGCATTGAGTGTGTTTATTTATGAAATAGAGCAGAACATGTATGGCGCACAATGAGATGAACTTGCCCACTCTCAGGGCAGGTGGGGTGGAGGATTAAAAGAAGGCGTCTTGGGAGGACATTACAAGCAGAAGGATTATCAAGGGCAAGGCAAGGAGGCAGAGAAAGCATGGTGCTATTCAGAAAGTACAAGTGATTCCATACAAGTGTAATTGCAAAACTAGCATGGGGTCATATCTGACTTCCTCTGGAGGAGAAACACTCAAAGCCAGTCCAATGAAGATTCCTATGAAGCAGAGTTCAATCTTCATCACCCTCTTCTGACATTAACCATCCCTTTCACAGCACTCGCTGCTTCACATCTGGCTTTGATATTCATTGGAATGACTACACAGAACTCAAAGCAATAATCATGATTATGGGGTTTATTAGGGAAGTGAACAGGGTCCAAATCTGAATCAGAAACAAGTCAGGATGCAGCAATTTTCAAATCAGGAACACAACTTGTCTGCTATACTGTAGTCACACCTTGCTCTTGTCTTTGGCCTCTTAAGCCAGGTGGCCCCTTCACCTCTTCCCTGCTCAGACAATTGTTACAAAGTTCTTTTAGCCAGTCTGTGAATGCCCAAAGGGCACATTCTGTAAGTCAGCCTCCTGCCAGTAGGCGATCAGCTTTACTCAGTCCATGGGACTAAATGCCTGCATTTACAAGCTGCTGCCTCTAGGTAGGATTTCAGGCTCCATTCATGCTCTTCTCTCTTAATGTTCCTGGGATTGTTTGTTTTGGGGTGTGAAATGGCTCCTTTTAAATCTTGCAGAATGACAAAACTAACCAATCCAGTGTTAGAGTCATATACACCCTTTTGCATGGAGTCCTGGTGTGGTGCTGTGGGTTAATGTGCCAGACAGCAAAGCTGTTTGAACTGAAACAAGCAGTTCAAGCTCACCAGCTGCTCCTTGGAAACCCTATTCAGGGTCGCTATGGGTCAGAACCGACTCAATGGCACATAACAACAACGACAACAACCTAATCATTAGAGTACTAGTGAGACACCGTAGATTAAGCACTGGACTGCTAACTGCAAGGTCAGCAGTTCAAACAACCAGTTGAAACCCTATAAAGGATGTCTTTGAGTCAGAACTGGCTCAATGGCACCTAACAACAGAATAGCAATCATATGGTCGGAATTAAGACAACTTCGTGGTGCGTTAATGTGCTGGACTGCAAAGTCAGTTTGAACTTCAAGGTCAGTGGTTCAAACTTACCAGGTGCTCTTTGGAAACCCTATACAGGGTAACTATGGGTAAGAACCAACACCGCGGAAGCTAACAGCAAACAACAACAAAATAACTTTGAATAGAAAAGTGATATTATGGAACTTGAAATACCCTAGGAGATTTTTTGTGTTTTGCTTTGTTTTTAATGTTTTATTGTGAATTATGTGATAGTTTACATGGGAGAACACTAGCTTTACATTCATCCTATCGTATATCGTTTCATTGCCATGGTTACAATCTCCTCCATGCATCATCAACCAACCAAAGTGTACACTCTGCAAGTCTGTCCCCTACCCCCATCCCGGTCATCAGCACACAGCATATCCTCCTCTCTGGGTCTAGAGTCCCCAGCCACTCCATCTCTCCATGTCATCATCTCTGCCTCCAACCCCGGCGTCACTGCTTCTCGGGGTAGGGTCTCACATTCCATTCTTCTCCCTTGATGGTCCCAGGAACCTCTGTTCCTGGAATGCAAAGTCAATCACTACCCTCCTTTTGGTACAAAACGTCTACCTTTACATTTCCAAACCTCACAGTCAGTCCTAATAGCAATTATTCTTGTACAACAGGAAACCTATCCCCATCTCTTTCCATAAGCCTCGCCCAGACAGATTGGATACTACTCAGTGGAGATTCTACCTTCCTCCACAACCTCTGGATCTAGGCTCCCTCTTGAAAGCTTGTAAGCCAGTCACTTCTTGTCTTTGTAGCTCCCGCATTTTGGGTAGCCAATATCCAAGCCAATGTCCCTGTCTACCCTATGTATGGAAGGGTTGGGAATGATCCTCGCTGTAAAGATTTGTTCCCTTTTTTGAGCTACTGCATCCATAGGTGTAGGTCAAGTTCATCAAATTGTATCAGATTACCCTTTTTACCCTCTTCTTACTTCTTCTCTGTTCATCCAGCCATTGAAGCCAGGCCAAGTGGGTATTATCTGCAAGTGTGGATGTTCTTATGCATATGCCTCTATTCTTATCAGCTGGATGCTTCACTCTCCACTCCAGACCTCTCTGGCTATGTCACTGACTCTGTGCCCATGAGTCCCAAGGTCTTCACATACTGCTGGCCAACCAGGTCTTCACCTGGGTTCACAGAAGTGTATTGAACGTTGTAGGGCTTAGGTCGCAGTTTCATTGCTGTTTTTCCTTCACGTCCCCTTATCGGTGAGCAACATGGTCACCAATCCGAGTGCATGTCTGTTCGTGTATTCCCATTGAAAATTAGTTTTGGTATGGGTTTGCCCTGAGGGACTCAACCACTTGCCTTGATAATGATGTCTCCTGGGTGAGCAACTTGTTTGTTCTTGCAGTAATCAGTTAGACTGACTATATTGTTTTGTATTTTTCCTGTAAGTCTTTCTTTCAAGAAGTATCTTCTGTTATTCTAGCCGCTGCAGACTGCTCTGCTTGTCCTTTCAAGTGACTATTTCCCACCTCAGAAGATTCTGGATGGGGTTCAGGATTCTTTCTATAGTTTTGTGTAATGAAGATGCTCTGCAGGAAGCCTCCTTCACTGAGCATGTTGTATCCCCATTTTAGGTATTCCAATCACTTATAGGCAGAAGACAGACTTACAAGATTTCTATGATGATATTTCTGGCTATTCCTTTCCCTCCCCCTCAAGTGTCCATTTTATAACAGTATGCAAGGGAAACCAAGATTCAAAAGCCAAGCATCTTAACATTATTTCCCCCCTTTTGCCTATTCCAACCATGTTTCAATCCCTGTATCCCAGAGACCTATGTTCCAAGGTTGTTCATACATCATTCTTTACCTCTGACCCAATTAGCCTATGCAAACCTAATTGTTTTCCCATCAGATTTGTTCTTCCATTCTCCTCCCCCTTCTTGTGCATTGCTCACCCAACCCATCATAAAAACTACCCTGTGTCTATTACTTACCCTGAGCTCCAACTTCCCCTTCCTCCCCTCACTCCACCACCCACATCCTGGTAACCAACAAAGAATCTCCTCCACATTTTAATATGGTTTCGTTTTCTTAGTCTTTTACAATAGTGGTCCTATGCAGTATTTCTCCTTTTGTGACTGAATAACTTCACTCCACATAATGTCCTCAAGGTTCATCCATGTTATGTGGTAGCTTACAGCTTCCTTGTTGTTCTTCAAGGTTGCATAATATCCATTGTGTATATATACCACAGTTTGTTTATCCATTCTTCTATTGATGGGCATGTAGGCTGTCTCCATCTGTTTGCTATTGCAAATAGTGTTGCTATGAACATTGGTGTGCATGTATCTATTTGTGTTATGGCTCGTATTTCTTGTGGGTAAATAGCAAGTGTAAGGATAGCTGGATCATAAGGTATTTCTATTTCCAACCTTCTGAGGAAGTGCCATATTGCTTTCGAGAGAGGTTGTACCATTTTGCAGTCCCACCAGCAATGCAGGAGTGTCCCAGTCTCTCCATATCCTCCCCAACATTTATTGCCCTCAAGTTTTTTGATGTGATGTTTGCTGTTATTGCTGGTGTGAGATGATATCTTATTGTTATTTTGATATGCATCTCTGTAATGGCTAGTGATCATGAACATTTCTTCATATACTTGTTGGCTGTGCCCATTTTTAATTGTGTTATTTGTTTTCTTATCCATTTTGCCACCCTCCATCTCCTAACTGGCACATTTAATCCATTTACATTCAGTGTAATTATCGGTAGGTATGGATTAATTGCTACCATTATGTTTATTTTTTTGTGGTACTGCTGCTTTCTTTGTTCTGCGTGCATTTCTGTGCTGCGTTCTTGTTTTTTGTGTTCTTTATAAAGGTCAGTTTCCTCATAGTTTTAATGTTTCCATGTTCTCCTTGGATTTTCATCTTCTCATTCTGTTGTGAAGTGTTTATTTTCTTTGAGATTATTTTATATTCCATTTACTTTTCTGTCAATTTAGTACTGTCTACTTTATCCTGTAAGGAGCTCTGGTAGCGTAGTGGTTACGAATCGGACTGCGAACCTTAAGGTCAGCGGTTCGAAACT
>NW_006408533.1:20945173-20946722 GCF_000296735.1 Chrysochloris asiatica
TCAGTTCCAACTTATAACAACCCTTACAGGGTTTCTGAGGCTGCAAATCGTTACAGGAGCAGAAAGCCTCATCCTTCTACCTTAGTCCTGATTATTTAGCCAATATTAAATTCCAAATTTACCTCCGACTTTTTAAAGCATGTGACTTCTGGGCTTTGGCATTGCAGATTTTGAAATCTATTGCCTTCTAATCTCCCATCCTGAATATAAGATAAAGTCTTCCTCGCTGATGCCTTATGGGATCTTTCCTTAATCTGTATTCAGAAAACCCACTAATATGTACCCTGCCTTGGATTTCATGGGTTCTTTCAATCTGTAAACCTAAGTACCTCAGTTCTGAAAAATTTAGTTTATTTCTTTGATAACTCACCTTACTTTCTGTTCTCTCTTTTCTATCTTTTTGTATTCTTCATCAATTATTGGACATTCTAATTTAATTTAATTAGCAAGCATTCTCTTGCACATATTTGTTTCAATTCCTTAATGATTATCTCAACTTTAATTCCAACTCTCCTATTTATTTATTTCCTAATAGTTTAGACATTTCCAAAAGTTCTTGCTTAATTTCTAAATGTTCTTTTTACATCATTTTATTCTTCTTTTCATGAATATACAACTATCTTTCAACAACTAAATATAAACTCCAAATAAGGCATGGGCTATTCATCAAGATATGCCAAATATATGGAGAAGTGACTAACATAAATCCTTTATGGATATTTGTTGAGTGAATAAATGATGCTCTCTGGAGCTCTTAATTATAGTCGTATTCAATTTTTTTTTTGAAACTTGCTTTACCTCGTGTGCTCCTGATTATAATTGTGTTATTTTCTTTCTTGTTTGCCTCTGTCTGTCATAAAATAAATTTCACACAAAAGCAAAATAAAGAACAAGAAGAAGAATGATGAATGTTGTCTATCATTCATGTACAAAAGTGAGGCCCAAATAAGCTGGTCAGAAAAATGATTTAGAATGACAAGACTTTTCAAATAGTAGGCTTTACCACAAGAAGCTCAGGTAGCATAGTGGTTACGAGTTGGGCTCCTAACCTTAAGGTCAGTAATTCAAAACTACCAGCTGTTCACTGGGAGAAAGATGAGGGTTTCTGCTCCCATAAAGATTTACAGCTTTGGAAAAGCTATCCAGCATTGCTGTGAGTTGAAACTGACTCTGCAACACACTACCATAACTGCCACCACCAGGCTCCACCACAGTATCAAATGATGGGTACCTGACTATCTCATTTACTTGGTCTTTGTGAATGTAAATAAATATTTCCTCTTGGACTAGAATACTGAAGCCTTCTACTTAGGAACTTCTGGTGGTGGTGATAGTGTGCAGTGGAGTCAGTTCTGACTCATAGAGATCCTCTTTAGGGTTTCTGAGGCTGTATGTCTTTACAGGAGCAGAAAGCCTCATCTTTCTCCCCAGAACCACTGGTAGTTTCAAACTAGCTAACTTTTAAACAGCATAAGAGATAACTATATACATGGACCTTGCCAGATGGAATACATGGAAATCAAATTGACTACATCTGTGGAAAGAGATG
>NW_006408533.1:20950542-20952932 GCF_000296735.1 Chrysochloris asiatica
TACTCCTGTAAAGATTTACACCCTCGGAAACCCTGTACAGGGTCGCTATGGGTCGGAACTGACTCGACGGCACTTAACAACAACAACAACATTGCAAACAGCAAGCACACCTGTATATTATTTTTCTGTAAAAGAATTACTTACCGTCACAAATCGATTTCAGGTTGTTGTTGCTAAGTTGTGACTCATAGTGAGCCAGTATAGGGTTTTTGAGACTTTAAATCTTCACAGAAGCAGAGAGCCTCATCTTTCTTTCCTGGAGAGGCTGTTGTGCTCAAACCATAGAATTTGTCATTTGCAATCCAGAGCTTTTTGTATGAAGCCTTCACACTCCCTTGTTTCAGGTTACTTATTCAGTAATAAAAGTCCTGGTATGGTGTTGTGGGCTAATGCATCAGACTGCAAAGTCATTTGAACTGCAAGGTCGGTGGTTCAAGCTCACCAGCTGTTCCTTGGATACCCTATACTGGGTTGCTCTGGGACAGAATTGACTCAATGGCACTTTAACAACAACAACAATTCAGTAATATAAATGAGAGTTAAAAAGATTATCATGACACCCATAGGGAATCACTCCTCTTTGTGAATCTTTGCATGTGCTATGTTCTCTAGAATGTTTCTACTGTCCCTTTTCTTATTTTTAAATTGAGAGACGTGCATATATTTTAAATATATCAAAAACATCATTGTATTATACAAATACACTATTGATAGTATTTTGTTTGGTAGCTTATATAAATGAAGCCTAAATTTAACTTCTGCAAAAAATTTCCCAAGTGCAATCAACTAGTTGAATGGACCAATGGAGATATCAGACCACAAATCTGATACCAGAAGAAATAGATGGTGGCAGCTACCACTACCAACTGCTCTGAAAGGGATCACATTAGATGGTTTTGGATACTATGGAAGAAACTGTGCAACAAAAATCATGTATCTATACCAGGATTCTTACTGGTCACAAAGAGACTGTAGAACCTGAGACTATGACCCTCAACCGCTCTTTAGGTCTGGATCAGAACTCACATTTGTGGCCTGGTTTTCAGCCAAGCAGTGCATGGATATATAAGGGGAACAACAGTACTAGTAACGTATCTTCACCAGGAAATGGTCAATTATTCAAGATGAAAGGGCACTTTTTATCTAAGAACAAATTTAGGAAGGGATGGGAAGGAGGGTGTAATCGAAATAGGAAGCACAGGGAGGAAGTGGGATAACAATTGTTACATGGAGGGGATGACAATAACTGAGAGACACCAAGTCTGTGATTTGTTAAATGTAAAAATTGATGATCTTCCCTGTAAACATTCAATCAATTCACAATTAAAAGTTTAATTTTTTTTTTTTCCAAAACACACACATATCATTCTCTCTATTATAATCTCTTTTCAATCTCTAACCTATGGGTTGCTCAAGTTACATTTTTTACATTCCAAGACTTATTTAATTCTATTTGTTATAATACTAAATTTATATGAAGGCTGAGTAATGGAAAGACGCTGAAACCAGACAAAACTAGATGTAAGTTTGGTCACCTCTACATGTGGCGCTAAGGAGCTCTAGTAGCGTAGTGGTTACGAGTTGGGCTGCGAACCACAAAGTCAGCAGTTCAAAATCACCAGCTGTTCCGCGGGAGAAAGATGAGGCTTTCTGCTCCCGTAAAGATTTACAACCTCAGAAACCCTGTACAGGGTCACTATGAGTTGAAACTGACTCCACGGCACATAACAACAACAACAACATGTGGCACTATGGGTTAATGCGCTGGACTGCAAAGTCAATTAGAACCAAAAGGTCGGCGGTTCAAGCTCACCAGTCACTTCTAGGAAACCTTATACAAGGAAGGTCACTATGGGTTGGAACCACCTTGACAATAGCAACAAGATACATTACCTTTAACTAGTTACTTAATCTCCCAGAGCTTCAGTTCTGTGATCCTTAAAATGGGAGCAAAATAGTACCCACCTATTTAAGCTGTCATGAGGAATAAAACATTGATACACTGAAAAATTGTGAGCTATTTTCTATTAATTAATATGCAAGCAAATAGATACATACACTCTCTTGGATGAATTTAGGAAGGATCTCTTTTTATTATTATAACTGATACAGATGACTGAGAAATCCCTAATGAGGAAGAGCAAACAGTCAGCCAAGAAACAGAATGGGAATAAAGCCTGGATGTTTGTTATTGCTGGTGGGGAAAGAATCATTTAAGAGAAAAATCTCTCTGAAACCAAAAAAAAATTATTATTCTTATTTCCTGTTGTTGTTGTTGTTGTCAGGTGCCATCGAGTCGGAACCGACTCATAGTGACCCCATGCACAGCAGACAAAACAATGTCCGATCCTGGGCCAACCTCACTACCGCTGCCACACTTGAGTCCATCA
>NW_006408533.1:20954180-20967247 GCF_000296735.1 Chrysochloris asiatica
AATCAACAACCATTTTATTAATGTTAATTAATTAGTGTCTTAGCATGTTTTGTACTTCTAGAAGTATAGAGGAAAACCCTACATGAAACTACTTAGGAATATGATCATGTGGCCTCTAATGTGTGACAACTTGGACATGATGCATTGCTTGCAGAGTTCAGAGAAGGGAGGGAAAGCTAAATCAGAAAGAATGATGATGTCGTAGGTAGAAGACGGAATTGAGTCATGCCAGAAAACATAACAAGGTTTTGATAAACAAGGAAAGCTAAAAATATCGGATGAAAATCTAGAGGGGATCATGAACATGCTAATGAAGAGATGACCTCGGTGTTGTGTGTTGTATGGTGTTGGTTTAAGAATGTCTAAACGATTTGGGAAAATAAAAGAAGTTTAGAGAAATGAAGTGTCTTGTTCTAGATCATAGATAGTAGCAAATTCATACAAGCATGCTTTATCACCGACCTCTTTTAATTCTTTCGTTGTTGTTGTTAAGTGCCCTCGAGTCGTCTCCACCCATAGCGACCCTGTATAAGGTTTCTGAGGAGCAGCTTGTGAGCTTGAGTCACCAACCTCAGGGTTCAAATGACTTTGCAGTCTAGCACATACCCCACAGCGCTACACCAGGACTCCTAATTAATGTTACAGATAATTTCCTTCTGGGTTTGAATCAGCTTTGTGGTTATTATGCCAAATACAGGTAAGCATGCACACTTAATCACAGAAATAGGAAATCAGAAATCCATTCATGGTCAACATTGGTAACTATCATCTTAACCTGATGTTATAATCAGGGTCATCATTGCACCTTGACATCAACCTGCTTCAGACTCAGGATTTTCCTAGTCTTATGGCTTGTGAATCCTAACTCTAATATGGGATATTATTGCACACTAGCTATACAGCTTCTTGCTCAGACTCTGTTTCTCACAACATTACCCTGGACGTCTCTTAAGCATAGAGTAGTTCTCATTCAAAGATTCCTGGGAGTACAATAGTTAAGCACAGCTGTTGAGCTGTTAGATGGTTGATGGCTCAAAACCACCCAGCAGTTCCACAGAAGAAAGACCTGGCTCTCTGTCCCCATAAAGATTATAGCCCAGAAAAGCCTACTGAGCAGTTCTATTCTGTCATTGAAGGAGCCCTGGTGGCAAAGAGGGCTACACACCTCAAGGTCAGCAGTTTGAGTACACCAGCTGCTCTGTGGGAGAAAGATAAGGCTTTCTACTCCCATAAAGATTTACAGCCTCAAAAACACTATACAGGGTTACTAGGAGTCAGAATGGACTTGATGGTACACAACCACCACCAACACCACCACTCTGTCAAAAAGACATCTGAGTCAAAAACTAACAACATCAACAGTTCTTATTCATATTCCGGGCTATGACTTGTCCCTTTCTGTTTATAACAAAGAATCCCAAGATATGTTGTTTCCTGTTTATTCCTGCTTATGTATTCTATTTCTTGGTTCAAATCATCACTAACTCCATGCTTAAAAATGGAACATTCCCAAATGGTGGGTAAACACTTGATACCAGGATTTGCATTCAATTTCCATATGTGCACACCTGATTCATTGTCATGTTTTCCTCAAATAAGAAATCAATTGTCTTTCCACCTCCCTTGCAGCCTCCTTGAAGGCAGCATGTGGTTTATACTCTATCCTTCACATCTTTAAGCACAAATTGCCAAGGGTCTAAAACTTGTTGATTGATGCATCCATTGAAAGCAAAAGGGATATTATTGTCTAAGTAATTATGTTGATGAATGAAAAGAAAGAAAATAAAACTCGTTAATACAAGCATTGGCTTAGTCTTTTTTGCAGCAATTTCCTCACTTGCCAGTACACCCCACTCCTGAAATGTCTTGCTTCGTTATTTGAAAGACTCTTCTATACACATTTTTGCTCCTTGTGTAAACTCTTGCTCCTCCTCTTCCACGGGTACCTCCTGAGCCTTCTTGGGGTTTGAGTTCTAAAACGAGAGCATGTAAACATTCTACTGCAGCCTGCTGCTTGCCAGAGCCAAAGGCGTTGTCAGCGATGAGCCAGCAGCGGCCGCGCAATGCTGGGCTGTGTTTTCGCAAGTACAAGACAGAAAATCCATGTAATTACCTTTGAAGCCGGAGAAGCTGTGCCGCCTGACAGAACAGCATGTGTAGGAAGCACTTTGTCAAGCCTCCGCTGACTAATTCCCCACTCCACCGGGGTTGTGTGTGTGAGTGTGTGTGGTCACAGGTGTGCAACAGTAGACTGAGTCTGTGAGTCCCACCCGCCGGCCCGCCAATAGTTAATTCCAAGCACACCTTGATTTATTAGAAATGATAGTTCTGCTTCACCCCAATTCAGAGGAAATCTGTACTGTGAAAAGTTCTCCACAGAGTGTAGAAGGGTGCTGTCTCTCGTTTCACATAGTGTGGGTGGTGAAGGTATTCAGCATGTAGTGGCTGCTCAGAAACAGAGGAAAATTCAATCCCTATAGCAAATGGGACAGGAAGACATTCACAGCCAGGACATCTTTGAGGTGGAAGAATCAAACTTTCCTCAAAGCAGAATACTTAAAAATTGTGGGACTTGGAATATCTCAAGACATGTGCTTCAGCCTTTCTTCTTTTCTCATTTAACGGGGTCACAAGTTAAACTGAATAAGCACCATCTTCCTGGGGAAGCCAAAGGAAAGGGAAGTTCTTAGGAACTTGAAGAAAGTGAAGGGAAGTATTTGTTCTGTATCTTGTCTTGCTGTAATTATGAATCTGACAAATAAGTGATCTCCTTTACTCTTTGCTGAATAATAACTATATTTAAAGAGAGGAAAATTGGTGACAAACTTAGGTCCAAAGCATAAGTCTACCACTAACTATATTTATGTTGCTCCTCACAATATTGTAAGCTCTTTAAGGCAGAGGATTTTGCTCCACCCTCCTTTCAACCTGTGTACAACAGCATATATATATAACAGTGCCTGGTACATAGTAAGGGCAAACTAAATGTTGCTTGAATTAACAAGTTAAGAAATTTAAGGTTTATGACTATTTTTCACACCCAAATAGAGTTCGGTAATATATACCTTACAACATTGTTATGTAGTTGAATGAGATAAAATAGACATAGAACTCTCCAAATAGTCATTGCCTTCTGCCCATATCTTCTAAAACAAAAGGTCTAAAGAACATTTTTTATCTATTAATTAGACCCTAAAAATGGATTACTGGTTTAGTGCTGTAGGATAAGCACTGGAATGCCAATCATAAGATCTGTAGTGTAAAGTCACCAGCGGCTCCCTGAAACCCTACACAGGGTTGCTATGAGTCGGAACTGACTCAATGACACTTAACACCAACAGAAATGAATTTTGGCATTGACTTATAACAAAGAAACAATTATAAAACTAAGCTTGCACTTGTGTTTAGAAACTTACTTGCCCCCTGTAACAAGACAGATCAGTTACAAAATCTAATAGTCTCAGTGGGACTGTAGGTGCCAGACACACACAGAGCAGGGAACAATCAGCATTAACTAGACTAGATCATTTAGATACTTTGCTTGCAAATCTCTTTTTCCCCAAGAAAAGTGTCTGTATTCTCAATCCATTACCTTTCCAGTTGGCTTGAAAAGAATGGTCTAATGAACACATTGCTAATAACAGGCCAGGGGCTAGAGATGCAATCCCTCACTTGAATATTTGTATTTTTAGCAAAAGTGAAGATGAAGTGCTGTCAAATAGGTTCCAACCAATAGTGACCCTGTCAATTTGTCCATACTGTAGTACCTTGCTTGTAGCTATGATGCTGAAAGCTATGTCACCAATATTTTATACACCAGCAGGGTTACCTATGATAGACAGGTTTCAACTGAGCTTCCAGGCTAAAAGACTAGGAAGAAGGAAAGGCAGACGACTTCTGAATGTTTCTCCAATGAGAAATTTATGAATGGCAGTGGAGCATTATCAGAAATAGTGCCATAAGATGAAAAGCATTATGAGCATCTCCAGAATATTGTCAGGCATAAGGCAAAAAGAGGCTCCCCTTGGGTTGGGAAGGACTCAAAATATGACTGGGGAAGAGATCGCTGCCTCCTTTCAGTAACTGAAGTGAAGTGCTGTCAAATAGGTTGACCATGAAGACGCAAATGGGGTAAAATTTTCACACCTTTCATTTGATGATGGGGCAAAACTCAAAATGAGGAGAAACAGCTGTAAACATTCATTAATAATCAGAGCCAGGAACACATTAAGATTAATATTCTAGGCATTAGTGAATTAAAATGAACTGTTAATGGCCACTGTGAGTTTGACGAGCATATGATTTACTATGCCAGCAAAAAAACATTCAAGAGAAATGGCATCACATTCATCATCAAAAAGAACAATTCAAGATCTGTCGTGAAGTAAATGCTGTCTGTAATTGGAGGATATCTGTATGCATATAAAGAAAATCAATTAATACCACTATTATTCAAATGTATGCACCAAACACTAAAGCCAGTGATGGCAATATTAAAGAATTCTACCAAGATTTCAGTCTGAAATTGATAAAGCATGCAATCAAGATATATTGATAATTACTGGAGATTGTAATGTGAAGTTTGAGAACAAGGAGGAAAGATCAGCAGTTGGAAAATATGGCCTTGGTGACAGAAATGATGCTGAAGGTCACATGATAGAATTTTGCAAGACCAAGGACCTGTTCATTGCAATTAGCTCCTTTAAACAGCATAAAAGATGACTATTCATATGGACCTCACCAGATGGGATACACAGAAATCAAATTTACTATATCTGTGGGAAGAGATGGTGGGAAAGCTCAGTATCATCAGCCAAAACAAGGCTGAGTAAAATTTTAGAATAGTCCATCAACTGCTCATATGCAAGTTCAGGCTGAACATGAAGAAAATGTGAACAAGTTCATGAAAGCCAATATCCCACCTGAATTAAAAATCCATCTCATGAACAGATGTGAGGCATTAATCACTAATGATTGAAGACCAGATGAGTTGTGGAATGACATTCAGAACATTCTACAAAAGGTTAATAAAAAGACAAGAAAGAAATAAAAAAACAAAATAGATGCCAGAAGAGACTGTGATTTTCTCTCCAGTATAGTCATGCAAAAGTGAATGGAAGAAATGAGGAAGCAAAAAAGCTGAAAAGAAAAATTTCAAAGGGCTGCTCAAGAAGACAAAGTCAACTATTATAATGAAACGTACAAAGACCTAGAGTTGGAAAACCAAAAGGCAAGAACATACTCAGCATTTCTCAAACTGAAAGAACTAAAGAAACATTTCAGCCTCAACTTGCAACATTGAAGGATTACACGGGCAAATGGATGATGCATAAAACTTCAAAAGAAGATGGAAATAATACACTGAATCACTGTACCAAAAAGAAATAGTCAATGGTCAACCATTAAGAGGCAAAATATGATTAAGAAATAATAGCACTGAAGAAAGAAGTCCAAGGTGTATTGAAGGCATTAGTAAAAAACAAGGTTCTAGAAATTGATTGATTACAATTTGAAATCTTTTAACAAACTGATGAGGCACTGTAGGCATTCATTCATCTATGCCAAGTAATTTGAAAGACAGCTACCTCGCCAACTGATTAGAAGAGATTCATTTTTGTGCCTATTCCAAACAGAGGTGTCCCAATGGGATGCAAAAATCATCAGAAAATATCATTTATGTCACATGCAAATAAAATCTTGCTGAAGATAATTCAAAAATGATTGCAACAGTACATCAACAGGGAACTGCCAGAAATTCAAGCTGGTTTCAGAAGAAGATGTGGAAGTAGAGATATCATTGCTGATGTCATATGGGTCTTGATTGAAAGCAGAGAACACCAGGAAGATGCTTGCGTTTGCTTTATTGACTATGTAAAGGCTTTTAACTGTGTGAATCATGACAAGATATGGATAACATTGTGAATACAGAATATTCCAGAACAATTGATTGTGCTCATAAGGAAACTGTTTATTGAACAAGAGACAGTCTTACAAACAGAACAAGGGACACTGAAAGGTTTAAAGTCAGGAAATGTGTGCACCAGGGTTGTAGGCTTTCGTCATACTTATTTAAGTTGTATGCTGAGCAAATAACCCCAGAAGCTACGTTATATGAAGAACATGGCATAAGGATTGGAGGAAGACTCATTAGCAACCTGCAATATGCAAATGGTTCAATTATGTTTGCTGGAGATGAAGAGGACTCAAAATATTTACTAATTAAGATCAAAGACACAATCTTCATTATGGATTGCATCTCAATGTAAGGAAAACAAAAATCCTCACAACTGGGTCAATAAATAATGTCATGATAAATTAAGACAATATTGAAGTTGTCAAATACTTCATTTTATTTGGATCTATAATCAATACTCCTGGAAGCAATAGTAAAGAAATCAAAAGATGTATTTCATTAAGGAGCTCTGGTAGCATAGTCGTTACGAATCGGTCTGCTAATCTCACAGTCAGCAGTTCAAAACTATCAGGTGTTCCACAGGATAATGATGAGGCCTTCTGCTCCCATAAAGATTTACGGCCTTGGAAACCCTGTACAGGGTCACTATGAGTTGGAACCAACTCCATGGCACATAAGCACAACAAGAACAACTGTCCTTAAAGTGTTCAAGGTCAAAGGTAACAGTTTGAGGTCTAAAGTGTGCCTGACCCAAGCCATAGTATTTTCAGTAGCATTATATGCATGTGAATGTTGGACAATGAATAAGGAAGCTCATAGAGGAATTGATTCATTTGAGTTATAAGATTGGAGAGGAATATCAAAATTACCACAGACAGCCCAAGAAACAAACAAATCTGAATGCTCCTTAGAAGCCAGGATGGTGAGACTTTGTCTTTCATACTTCGGACCTGTTATCAGGAGGGGCCATTCCCTGGGGAAGGACATCATGCCTGGTAAAGTACAGGGTGAGCGAAAAATACGAACTCCCCAATTAGCTATATTCACATGGTGGCAGCAGAAATGGGCTCAAGTGTAGCAAAACTTGTGATTATGGGGCAGGACTGGTCAAGGTTTTGTTCTGTTGTGCATAGAGTTTCTGTGAGTCAGAACTGACTTGACAGTACCTAACAACAACAATACTCACCTCTGTGTAAAAAAAAGTTCTGGCAATCTAATTCTTAAATTCAGCCAGTAGAGACACTGTTGATCACTATAGTCTGATTTAAACTTCTGTGAGGTTGTGATATAGGTGTAAGAATTGCAGTGTTCCGTTGTACCTGGCTGCACCATGACCTAAGAATCAAGTAGACAACAGCTAAGAACAGCATTCTCTTTTGCCTCCTAGACTGTCACATGCTGAAATTACACAAAGATAATTATATGTTTGCATATTGTTATGTCTTGAAAGTGTTGTTGACCAATGAAGACCAATATTAAATATTATTCAAGCTGTTTAAATGATATCTTCCACCTGAACATGGCACAGAATAGATAGAGATGATCAATGCTAGGAAACAGCAAGAACTAAAATTAGTCAGGTAAAATATATTTTGTTTGAAAACTTTTAACAAAGTGTCTTTAATAGTTGGGAGCAGAAAAAAATTATAATCTTGTTTTGACAGCATTTCTTTCCTAGAGAGAAAAATGTTGGGGTACATAGAAAAGTCATTTTTTAAAGACAAAGGGAATTTGACAAAACATGGTTAAAAGAGATTTATTTATGTTGAAGAACAGTATTCTCTCTATATTATAGCTCTACACCATATTACTTCCATTTGATACTGAAAAATGGAAAAAGATAACTCATATCTAAACAAACATTGATTCCAATGCATTTTCAATTCAAATAAACAGCCTTCACTCAACAATGAAATTCATATAAAAAAGAAGTGTTTTTTTTCTCTTTCCCTCTTTTTATTTATATATCCACAATCAGATAAGCCACAACACTATCTAAACAACTGTATGCATCAACAAACAAACATAGATCAATAGCTATAATTTGACACACATGCACCATTCTCTATGAAAACATCAATAGTCTAAAAGCTGAGTGGGCATAGCTGGAAAAAATATGCTTCACAGACACAATGTTGGCAGAAGATTAAATAACCAGATGTCAGGGAGAAAAAAAAATTAATGAAACTGAACGCATATTGGAAATGTACAGGTATTCTGTTGAGCTAAACTGTTCAGGATTAATAATAAGAAAATTATCTTCTACTTGCAGTCATTCAATTACTATGTGTGCAAATATTTTGGATTGAATGTTTCCTATTCAAATATATTGCTATCTACCTAAGGAGTCCTGTTGGGAGTCGAGGCAGAGCCAGGATATGAGTTGCACAATGCAGTCCAATCTGAAAACAATATCTTAAGTTGCTATAGAGCTTTTCATAAGCGAAACCACAGATGACTCGTGTCATTCAAATCTATAGTGCTGTGATGGAGCAATGAAAAGGGAATATATAACTTAGTAATGGGTTTAGGCAGCTGAGAGAAGCCAAGTTTATGTAGAGCATTTGATTGAAAATAGATGAAATTCAAGAGTATGTCAACTCAGCCAGCACCTACACAAACCAAAAAGCAAATAAGCCATTTGCCATTTTATTATAAGGCAATGTGGATGTGGATAGGGTGGTGCACCAGGGACTGGGACCATTCAATATTTTTATCAGTTTCCAATGTTATTGTATGAAATAATTCATTGTAATTATACACAATAGAAGATAGTCTGTCTCCTCTGACTAATATTTTTTAAATGGTGATTATTGGCTTTCCAGCATGCCAGGAGTGACCACAGCAGGAAAAACTGCCAATTGACCTTTAAAGCTTGTAATTTGTGACTTAAAATTTGCTGCATTTTATATCTACAAGACTTGTCTTCCCTACATTCATAATTCTGTAATTCCCCAATTTATTGTATCTGCAACAATCCATTGTTTTGGTATTTTTCATAAATACAGTTAGAAAGCACAATACATTAAACCAATTTATTTGCATATGTAGAAATTATATGTCACATTGTCTCTAGAAAACAAGAGGATAAAGAGAAGGAATGGGCAGAATGGGATGGAATATTGGACAAATTTAAAGAAGTTGAAGAGGATACAAAACAGAAAGGCTAACTTCTTAGGAAAACAAAACAAAAAAACAGCACAGCATGAAACAAAGTCAACCATTTAGAATTAAAATACATATGAAGAAGTGCCCTGGTGTAGCGATATACGATAAGCACTGGACTACTAACTACAAGGTCAGTGGTTCAAAGCCACTAGCCACTCATAGGAAACCCTATACAGACTATGAGCCAGAACCAACTTGATGGCACTTAACAATAACAACAACAACACAAGGAAATGTGGCCATAGCACAGAAACAGTGTCATTGTCCAGTTGAATCTGACTCCAAGGCTGTAAATCTTTATGGGAGCATCTATTGTTAGTGAAACTGTGAAATGATGACTTGCTATGGGAAACAGTTTGGCAACTCTTCTCAAATTTAGATGAGGCTTAAAGATTTACAGCCTAGGAAAATCTCAAAGGCACACCACCAATAACCTAAAAGTTAAGCATAGACCTACCACACAGTTCAATGGCACTTCTTGGTATATACCAAAAAATCAAACATCAACAGCAATGACAAATGTTGCTGTTGAGATATTACAACGTGTAGAGACTCAGAGTAGAACTGCCCTCACATGGTTTCCAAAACTGCAATCTTTACAGATATTAACTGATACATATTTCTCCTGTAGAAAACCCACTGGGTTTTAAGTGTTGGCATTTTGGTTAGCAGCTGAGTGCTAAACCACTGCACCACTAGGGCTTCTTTGCCATGTATATTCCCAAAAGAATGAAAGATACATTCAAAAAGATATTTGCACACCAATGTTTTTTGCAACATTATTCACAAAAACCAACATGGAAGCAGCCTATATGTCTAAATGTCTGTCAACAGATGAATAGAGTTAAAAAAAAAAATGATACATGCATACAATGGAATATTGCTCAGCATAAAAATATTAAATTCTAATATAGATTATAACAAGGATGAACTTAGACATTACAATGCACAGTAAAATGAATCAGTCTTAAAAGAACAAAAGTTGTATGACATCACTTACTTCAATTATTTAGAATACCCAAGTGTAAAGAGAACAGTTTATTTCTGGTTACCAGAGATGAATAGGAGAGAGGCTTTAGGGACACGGAGCATCTCGTAAGGGTGATGGAAATTTTTGGAAATGAATAGTGATGTTGGCTGAACAACATGATGAATATAATCAATGTTACTCAACTGCATATGTAAAAAATATTGAAATGCCAAATGCTTTATTAAATACATATTTTATCACATTAAAAACAAACAAAAAACCAAGATTAAAGTAGCTGGAGAGGATGCAATTTATATAAGGGACGGAAATGATGAGAATATTGCATATTCATGTGCTCTATTCTGAAATAAATAATGCAAAGTAGCCTTCCAGGTAAAATAAATAAGTAAATCTTTAAAACAATATGTTTTACTGAATTTAGGAATACTTAAAACAGAATGTTTAACACTGAGAAATGTCTTAGGTTGATGTGCTTTCTAAAATTCAAAGATAAAGTTAGCAACATTGTAGTTGTTCGGAAAGGAAAAGTAAATTGCAGGTAAAGAAGACAAATTTGGCAGTTCTCGTAGAGTTCCACAACCAAACATTTGCGGCCAGAGCTAGTGAAACATTCTGCCAAGTCTGAAGGAAAACATTATAGTGTTATACCCAGCAAAGATCTAGTTCAAGTAGGAAAACAACAGGTAGATTTTGAAATATGAGGGAATCCAGGGAACTTAATATTAATAAATCCTTCTGAAAAGCAAAACAGTGACAATAAATGCAATGAAACGTCCTAAATAATAGTAATCAGTTATGTTGTTGTTGTTATGTATCGTGGAGTTGGTTCCAACTCATAGCGACCCTGTACAGCGTTTCCAAGGTTGTAAATCTTTACGGGAGTAGAAAGCCTCATCGTTCTCCAGCGGAACAGCTGGTAGTTTCGAACTGCTGACCTCGCGGTTCGCAGCCCGATTCATAACCACTATGCTAATCAGTTATGAGATGAATCAAAACAAATATTGGTAATTGCCAAAGCCATGATCAAAATTATATATATTTTTATAACTTGGTGTCACCAACGTTAATAAGATAAAGAAATAATAATGAGTAATGTCAAAATTAAAATGAAAAACCCATAAACTAACTGTTCTTACCTTGATAATTATGAAAGAGAGCTACAATGAGAGGTGAGAATATTAATACCATTTTCTTTCTAGATATGATGTGGATAAATACTACCATAAATTGAAACATGAAATCTAAAAAACAAAAAAACAAAACACACCCCCCTGTTTTTTTTAACTTTAAATCTTTTGGAAAAAATGTTTTCTATTTTATAAAATATTGTTTATGCATTTATTACATTTTTATTGTGAATTGAGTGAAGGCTTACAAAGCAGATCATCAGTTTAACATTCAACAAATCTTTCACTTTTCTTGTTATCTGTCCTTTAACAAAAGTGTTGCTCTAGTAGTGTAGTGGTTCTGAGTCTGGCTGCCAATCTCAAGGTCAGCAGTTCAAAACTACCAGAGGTTCCACAGGAGAAAGATGAGGCATTCTGCTCCCATAAAGATTTACAGCCTTGGAAACCCTGCACAGGGTCCCTAGGAGTCAGAACCGACTCCATGGTACTTAACAACAACAACAACTATTAATAGAGTTGTCATTTCTTTGTTCAGTTTGTAGTTTGATTTGCATGTCTTGAAGACCTTTCATTGAGAGCATAAATATTTATGGTTATGTCCTCTTGTTCAATTGTCCTTTAATCATTATATAGTGTTTTTTGCCTTAAAGTTTATTTTATCAGAAATTAATACTGACCCTCCTGCTCACTTTCCATTGCTGTTAGCTTGATATATATTTTTCTACCCTTTTATTTTTAGTCTATTTTTGTCTTTGCGTATAAAGTGTGTTTCTCATAGAACAGCATATTAATTTTTCTTACCCATTCTGCTACCCCCTGTCTCTTGATTGGTGTGTTTAATCCACGTACATTATCAATAGGTATGAAAAGATTGCTGTCATTCTGCTATGTTTGTGTGTGTGTGTCTGTGGTGCTGCTTTTTTCTTGGTTCCACATAATTTTCCATGCTGAGTTCATTTTCTTTGTGAGTTTTCTTATCATTTTCTTTGTTGCTGTTGTTTTAATGTTTACAAATATTTATAGTTTCCATTTTATATTTTGATGAGAAAGTTAATTAATTCTCTTTGACATTACCCCGTAATTTATTATTTTCTTGCTCAGTTTAAAACCATCTATTTATGCTGAAATCTACTTGACATCCTCACCAATTGCAAACTCTATAACTACAATATTTTTCTTTATACTTCATTATAAATTCCTTATCATCAGTCATGTGGGTTTGTTTTACTTTGGATGCTTCTATATCAGATTGAGTTGTGGGTGGTGTAGTCACATGTGTTAATTTCAGGTTGTTTTCTGCTGTTGTTGGTACTCTGTCAGAGAAATCCCCTTGTATATTTTGTAAGGTTGGTCTGGTTAATACAAAGTCTTTCAATTTCTGTTTACCTGAAAGTTTTCTAACTTCACCATTTTATTTGAGAGACATTTTTGCTGCATTTATTCTTTCTTGGTAATTTTTTTTCTTTCAGAATTTTATGTATGTCATCCCATTGTGTTTTTATTTATATGGTTTCTGCTAAAAAGTTATAGCTTAGAATTGTCAATTCTCCTTTGCAAATAATTTTTGTTTTTTCCTGAACTTCTCTCAGGATTAATTTCCCCTTTTTTTGGGGGGGGAGGGGGGATAGGGAGAAAAACAATTTTATTTTAAATTTCATGCTACAAATTTTTACCCATACATTAAGTACTTGATAAATTTGTCTTTAGGATGACAAGATTAAACTTGGACAGTGTTTCTTCCTCTGAATTTATTTGGAGAAATACAATTTAGGCATGTTGTTTATAAACATCTAAAGAACTGCCAAAACAGAAAATAAGACCTTTGTAATCAATTTTTAATTAACCTCACACCACCACTTTTCTTTTA
>NW_006408533.1:20968937-20969681 GCF_000296735.1 Chrysochloris asiatica
GACTCCTTTCAAATCTTTTGAATCCTTTTCTCACTGAAGATTAGGTGCTATAGGTATGTTAATTAGGCTTGAGAAACCTCAAGTTTCTGCCTTGGAATTCAAACCTAAAAAGTACTATATAACCATTTGCTTGAATTTCTAGAAAATTAAGGATGTTAGATTATCAAGACAATTTGTGATGTATGTTTTAAAATTTGTTCCTGCAAATCATTGTGTCCTGTTTTGAACAATTAATCACATTTCACTTCTGTACCCTGTCTTAATAATCCCTGCCTTCCTTTGTGTAAAGCTCCTCCCTGAAATAAAAAAGAGGCACAGACTGAAGCCCGCATGTGTTACTGCTTGCAGGGCATGCATTACGGGAAGGCATTGCAGTTGTTAAGATGTGCATACTGCTTGCATAGCCACGAGGTTTACAATGCAGGATCTGTCTGACACCAGTGTCGCATCCACTCTGGTCTCGGGGTGTTTTCTTGTCTCTCTCGTTGTGTCTTTGTGTGTATTCTTTCTCAATCTCTGTTGCTGCCAGATCTCCCTACTTCGTGAACTGAACCCCCATGTTGAAGCCGGTTCTCAACACTTTCCCATATTCACCACTATACAACTATTAAAATACAACTCATTAAAAATTCACATTTTTTTTTCTGGCCAATACACATCAGGTTGGCTATTACTAGTCCAGTGTCTCTAGGACATTAAACTTCCAAATATTTGACTAGTTCTCAATCCTTGTCTGTTTTAGTT
>NW_006408533.1:20971226-20973996 GCF_000296735.1 Chrysochloris asiatica
TGGTTCTTACTACCATTTCTAGACTGGGGAACTGGAATGTTATACCTCTCTCCATCACCCATCTTCAGCTTCTTTGTCACCTTTCAGTCTGCTTCTCCAAATGCAGGATTTCCACTACCTGTCCTCTTCCTTGCTGCCAAGCCCAGGATAGTAGGTGTTGCTTTCTGCAAGATCCTTCCCTTTGTCTGAGAACAGACGTTTTCATGGGCCAATCTACTAAGTTCAGCCTGGGAGCTGAGGACAACATCTGAGTCTCCTCAGCACTCAAGTTTGAGAGAAGTCCTGGCAACTTCAAGCTGGAAATTACTGCAGCAGAGGCTCCTGCCCAATGTAGAAGACTTACTCCCCTTCCAGGGAGAGCTGAGGCATGGAACAAACAAAGCCCGTGGGCAACGACAAGGTAGCGATGGACCACTACAGTATCTCCAAGCTGACTCTTCCTTCAGCTCCTACTGACAAAATGGCTAATTCCTTTTCTTTGGTTTAGAAAGTTTGGTTATAATATGTCTTGGTTATTTTATTTTTGGGTTCACCCTGTTTAGGGTTCATTCAGCTTCTTTAATGTTATCTTATAATTTCTCATGATATTAGTGTTGTTTTCTTCCAACAACTCTTCGACAATTTTCTTTGTGCTTTGTGTGTGTGTGTGTTTGTTTCTGTTTAGAATTCAGATAACCTGTAAGTTGTTCCTCTTGATTGTGTCCCATGTAAATATTAGGCTTTCTTCTGAATTTTTTCTGATTGTTTTTCTAGAAGACTAGTGTTGAGAGGTTTTTCTTCTATCTCACTAATTTGACTTTCCAATTATTAAATCTACTCCTTTGCATTTTTAATGTATGATCCATATCTGACAATAATATTCATCTTCAAGTTTTCTATTTCCAGGTTTTATATTGTTTCAAATTTTTCATTCATTTTTTCTATTTATTTTGTAGTTCTTTCCTGAATTCTTCCAAAGTTTTCTTCTGCCTTCACTTTGCTTTCATTGGCAGCTTATTCAATCTTTATCTCAACCCATTAGCAGTCCCTAAAATAAATATCATTCTTTTGAAATTTTATCAAATAATTATACCTTTCCTTCCTCAGAAACATTTTCTGCCTGCACATCTTTTTCATTTGTTTGAACCACTCTGTCTTCTTTTTGTGAACTGAAACTGTCTATTGTCTTTGAGACGTTGTGGTGTTGTGTTTATATTTAACTGATGTCTATATATTGGTGTGTTTTTAGGTAGTCACCAACTGCCTCAGGTGGGTATGATTATAGAAGCATGTGCATAGTTTGCCATTTGCCATTTGCAAAACATACTAACTGCAGGATAGGTTTGACTGGTGTTTGCTGCTGTCTATCTTTGGCCAAGTGATATAAGAACTGGTAGTGGCTTTTGCCTAATGAATGTGGCTTCAGACAGTACAGTTGTGGCTGGGTTGTACAGAAACTGGTGCTGCCTTCAATCAGGTGGGGCAAGAAGAAAAATAAAGCAAACACACACAATAAAAAGAAACAAACATAACCTACAAAATACACAAAAGGACAATAAATGAGGGGAAAAAACTCAATAGGCATCAACAATAAAAAGGAATATAATAATTAAAAAGGAAAGGAAAATAAAGCAGTAGATGAGACTAAAAGAGAGATAAAGAAAGAAAAAGTCCAATAAAAATAAAGAGGGTGGAGGAAGAAGAAAAGAGAGAAAGATAAGAGTAAGGTGAAGGAAAAGCAAGCGGAAAAAAGAAAGAATGAGGAAAGGTAGAAAAAGGAAAACAGAAGACAAAAAGGAAAGCAGAGATAGAAAGGATAAGAAAGCAAAACAAAACAAACAAGGGAAGGGAAAGAGATAAAGGAGCAAGAAAGGAAAAAGCCTAGAGCAGAGGCCTGACCTGGAGGAGAAAAAACAGTGGGGGAGTTCCTGCCAGCTCATGAAGGAGGGAAAAGAGGAATGAGAAGGTGGCATGCCCACCCCTAGGTGGGGTTTCTGCAGATCTAGGTGTTGTCTACAATTCGGGCACCCAATCAGGAAGCAGTTCATGCAGGCCCTAATGATGGCTTAGGTCAGGATCTTTGTTCCCGGAAGAAATTCTTTCAGGCCTACAAGGCAACTAAGAACAGGGTGACTGGTTATGAAACTTTCTGCCATTCTAAGGCTGGCTATGGTCCAGCTCTGTGCATTTTGTAGGTTTGAAGAAGTAAAATTCATCTGCCTCCAGGTGGCAGGGTAATGCACCTGGCACCTGACACACAATGGCATGGCTCCAGCCCATGGCAGAGCAGTGGCTATGCAGGACGTGGATGAGGGTGGGTCACCAGAGGAGTGTGAAAAACAAAAATCAGACTCTGATTTGCATCAGCACCATTAGGCTACTGTATGGATCAAAACGTGCTCACAAAAATTCAAGATGGCACACTGAATCAGGCCAGCCTGCCTTACGTGTCTCCTTTCTCCCAACCTTGTTTAAGCACACATCAGACAGATCCTCTATAACAAAAACATGAGAGACCAAATGAAACAGTTGGAGATGATATTCTGGGAACTCTGTCTTCTAGCTAGTGTTCAATCCACTTATTTATCATTTCCTCCAATCCTCAAGGTTCCAGAATTATCATCAGTATCTATTTCATTTGGTCTCTCATATCTTTGTTATAGAGGATCTGTCTAGCACACCTGACTAATTTTCTACCTTCTCAAAGATTTTATTTCTAATACAACAATACAATTGCAATTATCCTTTGTTTTCTTCTGCTTAATTTATATACATGACACTAAATGTTTGT
>NW_006408533.1:20980220-20988337 GCF_000296735.1 Chrysochloris asiatica
ATCCACAATCAACATTTATGGAAGCAGCAGTGAAGACATCAAATGACATATTGCATTAGGCAAATCTGCTACACAAGATCTTTTGTGTTCAGTTTGAGGACAAAGGTGTGCCTGACCCAAGCCATAGTTCACAATAATGCATGTGAAAGTTGGGCAATGAATAGAAGAATCAAAGTATTTTGAGTTATGGTTTTGGAGGAGAATATTAAAAGGACCATGGACTTCTAGAAGAACAAGCAACTTTGTGTTTGAAGAAGTACAGCTATGTCTTTAGAAGCTAGGAGGGTGAGATTTCTCTCATAATTCTGACATCATTAGGATGTACCAGTCCCTGGAGAAGGACATGATGCTAGGTAAAATGTAGGGTCCGTGAAAAAGAAGGAAACCCCAATAAATTGATCAACACGGTGTACTCAAGCGTAACGATTGTGAGGCTGGAGCAGCAATGGGCAGTGTTTTGTTCTGCTTTACATATGGTCACTATGAGTTAGTGACACCAACGAACAAACCACCACAACAAATGTGTATGTATATATATATAAACTTGTGAACATATGTGTATGCATATTTTATTTACACTAAAAAAAAAGAAACAATACTATAAAAGCTATTTTATAGTGTCGAATATAGGAGTAGGTCAAATAACAAGTGTCACTGAGTCTTAAAAAGATCGAGCATACGTCTTCATCTGTGGACACATTTTGGGCATGGCCCTGTCAGATAAGCACTTGAGTGCTAACTGCAAAGTTGGTAGTTCAAACCCACCAGTCTTTCTGCAAGAGAAAGATGAGGTTTCTGCTCCTGTATAGATTTACAGCCTCAGGAAACTTAGAGGCTCACTATGAGTCAGACTCTGCTTGATGGCAGTGGGTTTTGTTTTTGGTAAAATCCAGTCTCCCAGCTGTTGGGTGAGATTTAACTAGGATAGGATTTTGGATACAGTTTTAAGTTTTTAAATCTCTTTACTAAACTGTAACTAAAAGAGCGACAAAGTGAAGTGGAGACAGAGTTTAACCAGAACTGTGGAACACACTCTCCCTCACTGTTTCCTTTAGTTCTTCTAAAAGTTTAGCCACACACAGATTACTACTGCTGCATGGTGAAAATAAAATGTATTCATTTGTTCCTTTGTGTAGACTTTCACTCTTTAAAGAAATATTTGTGAAATACCGTTTCCTTTGTATTTCATACAAAGGGCATAACAATGAATGTGATACATTCTAGTGGTCATTTAAGCATCCCTGGTAGCATAGTGGATTATGAACTAGGCTGCTATCCACAAGGTCAGAAATTTGAATCTATAAGCCACTTCACAGAAGAAAGATGATGCTTTGTGCTCCTATAAAGATTGACTGCCTCTGAAACCCTATACAGACAGGGTCACTGTGAGTAGGAATTGGCTTCACAGAACATAAACACCACCACCATCAAGAGTCTCTTACCTCCCTTGTATTATATAAACTCTTGGTGTATTAGTAGGAGCAAATGATTAAACACTAGGCTTGCCTTCCTAATTATCCAGAAATGACTAGAAAGAAACCCTTGGCTGTCTACATCCAAATGTTCACAGTCATAAAATCCCATGGCAAACAGTTTTAATCTGCAATCTATGTGGTTGCCATGAAAAAAGACAAATGCTTTTCTTGTGCTTAAATAAGAAATAATTTAAATATTCAATTTTTTTTTTTAAGGCACTAGATGCTATGGCACAATTGAAGTATACAGAAAGTAAATACTATAAAGTTGTAGTAACAAAGACATTATTGCAATACTAAGGGAGCAGTATGGATTCTTAATGCATAGGTGTTTTCAGCTCAGCAGAAGAATTTACAACTCCAGATTGGTGGGGGACAGAGTAAAAATGAAAGGAAAGGAACAACTGTTAACAGTTACAGCATGAAACGGTTTTCTGTTAGAGGACAGAGCTCAGACAATGGCCCAGCATGGTTCACATATTTCTCACTGCAGGATAATGTGCTGGACCTCAAGGTCAGTTTCAACTGCAAGGTTGGGTGGTTCAAACTCACCAGTTGCTCCTTGGAAACACTATACAGTTTTGTTATGGGTTGGAAGTGACTCAGCAGCACTTAACAACAACACCCTAGTGTGGTTTCCCTTAGGTGACTCACATGAGTCTATGTCTGTCTATGAATGGGGATAACTGAGTTGCCCATTCATCCCAGCCTGCACTGTCCTTCCTTCTATCTCAAAGGGTCCAGGATAGACTCATTATAGGGCAATTCAAAGGCATTTTATCACAGCGTGTCACTGTAAAAGTCCATCTGTCTCTAGGATGAAGTGACTATCATATTCATTGTGTAAAAGTCTTTATTTCAAGGAAAGTTGGAAGTGTTATTTTATTTATTTATTTATTTTGGTCACTTGGCAGAACCTTGATGCCTTTTACCTTGGTTTTCAGCTAACCTATTCTTCATCTTCCTGATGAGTTATTTCTTTTATTTACTGGTACAGTTGTATGCCTATCCAAAAGGCAAATAGCAGTAAGTACAAACAGAAATACACAACTTTGAGGTCAGGTTAAAGCAGAATAATCTTCAAGTATAGCTCTATAACTTCATCAATGCCCAATTAAATTGTTGTTGTTAAGTGCCGTTGAGTCGGTTCCGACCCTTAGTGACCCTGTATAGGATTTCCAAGGAGCAGCTGGTGAGTATTAAACCACGGACCTAGTAGTTCAAATGACTTTGCATTCTGACACATTAGCCCACAGTGCCACACCAGGGCTCCATCCAATTAATTAAATATATCCCCCAAAATGTGTTATTAATTTATGGTGGTAGTGGTGGTTATGTGCCATGGAGTCGGTTCTGAATCATAGCGACCCTGTACAGGGTTTCTGAGGCTGTAAATCTTTAGGGATCAGAAAGCCTCATCTTTCTCCCACGGAACATCTGGTAGTTTCGAACTGCTCACCTTAAGGTTGGCAGCCTGCTACATAACTACTACGCTACCAGAGCTCATTCATTTATAGAGGACTTTATAGCTCTGGTAGTGTAGTGGTTACAAATCGAGCTGCTAACTTCAAGGTCGGCAGTTGGAAACTACCAGCTGTTCCAGGGGAGAAAGATGAGGCTTTCTGCTCCCCACAGCCTCAGAAACCCTGTGCAGGGTCCCTATGAGTCGGAACCGACTCCACGATACTTAACAACAATAACAACAACATATCAACTAAATTCTTTGCAATCATGTTTTTTCTTCTTGGTAGCACTGTCTCATGGATAATTAACTTGAAGCACAGAGAAATTAAATGATTATACACAAGTCGCACAGCATCTCCACCCACGGGGGTACAAAAATTGTCACACATCCCTCTAGTAAATCTGCTTTTGCAGCTGTTCATTTTTACTAATCCCCTTTACTACTGAGGAACCTCTTTGACCACCTCATGAAAATCTAGGTTTTCTCAATTTAAAAATATTATTGATGCTTAAATGCTGAATCAAATGCACACCGTCAATAGTCATGTACATGTGGATTTGGATGATGAACTAAAATGCCAACAACCCAACAAATGAAATGATGAGAATATAAAATATGGGATATTGCCTCCTCATAACTACTATCTTCCAAGGCTAAGTTCAAATGTCAGCATATCTAAGAAGCATTTCCTATTTGCCTTATCTGGAAATGACTGCTCTCTCCCTAAAAATCCAATTACACTTGTTTGTTCACTACTCACATGGCATTTATATGCATAGCTTAACTAACGGGGATATGCTCTAGAAGTAGGAGAAGGAGGAGCTATAGTGTAGAAGATGTTAGAATATGTTACCATCCCAGGCACTTCTGTGTGAGTACAGTAAGCTAAATAAATATTTCTTGCCTGTCTACATAGAATCAAAACTGCAGATGAATTTCTGTCAGTTAAGTAAAACCCAAATGTTTTGCTTATATACTGACATAGCTGATTTTTTTTTTTTTTTTACTGAATTGATTCATTGGATTCTGAAAGATTCATCCATGCATATATATACCTTTTTTTATCAGTTAACATTTATTATGTTCTCATAGTACACATGACACTTCACAGGTGAGCAGGGCCTATAAATTTGGGGTTAGCTCTAATCTGATTCTTCTCCATCAGGACAGGTTTGTCCTCCTCTCAGAGAACTGCCTTCCACTCCATTGTCAAGGGGGTACTGGGTCGGGGAGACATTTTGAGTCTTCTCTACAGCAGCCTTAAAAGAACAGCAGATACAGACAAGTGAAGATCCAGAGTTCTAGTTCAGAGCATGTCACATAATCTTAACTGGACACAAAAAACTCCCACAAAGGCTAAAACAAAAAACATGGCGGGCTCATTCTTAAATTGGCTGTGTCATAGACTTTCAAATCAATTGTGACTCATAGTGACTCTACAGGAAGGGCAGAATGGAACTGTTCATAGGATTTCCTGGGAAATTTAAGCTTTATGGGAGTAGATTACCAAGTTTTGTCCTATGTCACAGTGCTGATGAGTTCAAATCCCTGGCCTTTTGATTAGTAGTGAAACCTTCCTTTATCTCCTTTATCTCAAGGCCCAGACCACTTGTTTTCCAGTTCTGCATCCTGTTCACAGGTTTTCACTATTTGAACTCCCTAATAGGAGCACATTTTGGAATTGCTGCTGGTTCAATGGTAGATTTCTTGCCTTCCACCTGCAAAACTGAGGCTTTATTTCTTGCAATGTCAAGCTCAGATACCACCCATCTGTCAGTGGAGGCTTGTGTGTTGCTATGATAGTGAACAGTTTCCATATTTCTTAGTTTCCAAACTAAGACCTACTGGAAAGAAAGTTCTAGTGCTATACTCCCCAAAATCAGCCAACGAAAACACTGTGGATCATAATGTCCAATCCCATTGTGTACAGAGTCACTCTGGGTGAGTACCCAACTCAATGGCAGCTAACAACAATTGTTATCTTACTGAAATATTAGTGCAATATTGTGGGAGTCTTCAATGCGTTTACAGAAGAATGGGGTTCAGAGAGAATAGTTTTTAATAAGGCGTTAATTCCCTTTGCTCCTCAGATTCCATTGGATTTATCAGTCCATGGATCTCTCCTGTTGTGGATGACATAGAAAGGGAACGATGATTCAGTCATAACATGAATCTTGATTAAGCAAAAAAGCAAAATCCTTAAGCAATGGTACAAACACAATCTTTGCAAATATAAAAGACAAGTGCATTCATTTTAGGAAATTCCTTAATTCTACAACTTAAAATATCTGCTTATAAAGTTATCAATTTGTTTTGCCATGTCAGTTAGTCATTGCCTAACCTCCCTTTGTATAACACAGGGGTACACGCTGCATTCCTTCAGCAGATATACATACCCACTGTAACCAATTGAATCAAAATCATAGTGACTCTGTAGGTCAGAGTAGAACTGCTTCATCGAATTTCTGAGGCTGTAATCTTCTATGAAAGCAGAGAGTCTCCTCTTTTTCCACAGAACGCTTGGTGGGTTCTAACTTCTGACCTTGGGGATAGCAGCCTGATTCTTAACGCACACCACCACCAGGGCTTCTCCAGAAGACATTGCTGTTCATATATTCTTTTATTGTTATTATTATTATTATTTTGTTTTGTTTTGTTCATATATTCTTGACTTACTTTTTAAAAGTATATCATATTGTCTCATTTTTGTCCTTTTTGAGTTTCATGTGCATTTCTTCCATTTGCATGAATTAACTCAAAGAATTTTAAAGTTGGAAGGGACCTATACAAATCCCTCTACTTATAAAGTGGGAGAATAGAATAATTAATTTTTTGTTCAATGTTGCCTGTCAATTCAATAATCAAATCAGGACTGAAGCTAGTAGACACAGTGTTCCAATACAGTTGTCTAGTGTCATATTTTGAAGTTTTCTCTAAGAAGCTTTCTTTAATGATTCCACATATAACATTGCCACTAATATTTAAGCAACTCTCTACGTTGTATCCTTCTAAAATTTGCAGGTTATTGCAAATATTAAAGGACAAGAATTCTAAATTTGAATACCAATTTGTTCAAAGAAAAAATTATCTACATATTCATGCTGGTTTTGATAGCTTGGCATGTATCCAGCACACAGTAAACAGACCGACAGAGAAGACCTTTATTCCAGATGCTGCATTTAGCAAGGTGGAATCTAATACATTAGACATGTTTTTCCAAGTTTCTCCCTGTTAAAATAATTCATAATGATATCAAGGTCAGTGTAAGCTGAAGCCATTTGTTCTGTAGCTACCAGACATGCAAGGTAAACCTCCTAGGAGACTATTACATGCCATCAACAAAACACCCGCTAAGGATGTAAATTTTCATTCTCTCTGTAAATCTTCAGCTTGCATCTTTCATGGCAACTTCTGCCCATTCGTAGTCAATGCCTCCTGACTCAGTCCTTGCACTGACTTCAGTAAAGAGCCTTTACTACATAATTTACAAAGCTGTTCCATGCACAAATCCATCTAGGAATTTCTTCAGAGGTAGAAATCAATTTTTCTTCTATTATGGAGCTATACGATGTCAAAATCGAGGGTTGTTTACGATGAGAAGTTTCAAAGCAAAGGATATGCTAAGAATTGTAGCATTTCTACTGAAACCTGTTGCCTGATCTCTGAAAAGATTAATTTTCATGTCCTTACAAATGAGAGAGAATTAAGCCCACTTGATAAACTTCAAGAGATAGACTTCTTTTTCATAGAGTGATACCTATCATGCTGTTGGTGTTGTTGTTAAATCCCATCGAGTCAGTTCTGACTCATAGCAATGCTGTATAGGGTTTCCAAGGAGTGATTGGTGAACTTGAATAGCTGACCTTGAGGTTCAAACCAACTTTGCAGTCTAGCTCTTTATCCCACAGCACCACACCAGGACTCCATACCTATCATAGAATTTTCAAAATTGAATGTAGCTATTAGACATTTGGGGAATTTGGTGACTCTATTTGATAAGTACTGAACTGCAAACCACAAATTCTATGGTTTGAGTCTACCAGCCACTCTGTGAGAGAAAGATGAGGCTTTCTGATCCCACAAAAATGTACAGCCTCAGAAACCCAAAATAGAATTGTTGTTGGTCAGAACTGACTGGAAGGCACTTAATAACAACATTAGACATCTAACAAGCATCGAACATTGGAAATTTATACTTCTCTTCTATTAATATCATATATGTCAAGTGAATATGAGAGTATATTATGCATATATGAGTATATTATGCATATATAGTGGTGTTTATGTAGCATCTCTTTATATGAAACCATATATAAGCTTAATTAAAAAATATGGCTACAAAATTATAGAAACCTTTATTAAGCAGAAGTATCACAAAAATGCAAAACTACAGGAGCTCTGGTAGCGTAGTGGTTACTAATCGGGCTGCGAGCTGCAAGGTCAGCAGTTCAAAACTGCCAGCTGTTCCACGGGAGAAAGATGAGGCTTTCTGCTCCTGTAAAGATTTACAGCCTCGGAAACCCTGTACAGGGTCACTATGATTCGGAACCGACTCCACGGTACATAATAACAACAACAACAACAACTGTTTCTTAACGTAGCCTCTAATCAGGTCTATACGTTTCTGAAGATGGTGTTTCCATCACTCTCTCCTTCCCAGGATATCCTGGTGTGGCACTGTGGGTCAATGCACTGGACTGCAAAGTCACTTTGAACTACAAGGTCAGCAGTTCAAGCTCGTCAGCTGCTCCTCGGAAACTCTATTTAGGGTCGCTATGGGTCAGAACAAACTCAATGACAATTAACAGCAACAACAACCCTTTCTTGAATAATTCTGCATCCTTTGATTTATACCACATCAAAACTGCCGTTCTGGCATTTTCAAGGAACCCAAATCATACTCCTTCTCAATGTTTTTTTTGTTTTAGTTGGGGGAACAAAAAGAAGACTGTCGGGGCAAGATTAATGCTATAGCATGGATGAGGCAAGGTTTCCCAAAGATATTCTCAACAGAACAGCCTTTCTGACCTCAACAAATTAGAGTAGAATTAATTTCTCTTTTTCATCAATTTCAGTAACCTAAAAACCATGTTTACAGAATGAAAATGAAGAGGTTATGTTGTTGTTGTTGTTGTTAGGTGCCATTGAGTCAGTACCGACTCATAGTGACCCTGTGT
>NW_006408533.1:20988797-20989873 GCF_000296735.1 Chrysochloris asiatica
AGCAACTAGAACCATAAAAGGACATGAACAGCCATCTAAGGTCTATTGGTTTTTCTCTCCCTGTGGACAAAAGAAGAGTGCTGAAAATTGAAGAAGCTTGGAATCAATTAGTCCAATGGACTTATGCAATACATGAACATCAGTCTCCAGGGCCCTGAGACCAGAAGAACTAGATGGTGCCAAGCTACTACTACTCACTGTTCTAAAAGGGATCAACATTAGAAGGCCCTGAATAGAGTGACATAAAAGATGGATAAAAACTCAAAATTATGAAAATAACAAACAAACAGTCTTTCTGGACAGAAAGAGACTGGGGGAACCAGAGATGATGGTCTTTGGACAAGCTTCAAATCTCTGAACTCACCCTTGTAGATCAGTTTTGAGGCAAACAATAATAAACATATAGGGGGTACAATAACATTAGGGAGGTGTGAACACCATGAAACAGTAAACAACTCAAGATTGAAATGGCAGCACTTACCTAAGAAGACAATTTAGAAGGGTACTGAAAGAAGGTGAAATGGAACAAGACTCACAGGAAGGAAGTAGGATAACTGATGTTACATTGAGGGCATTGCAATTAATGAAATGAAATACAGTTTATCATTTGTTGAATGCAAAACTGATGATCTTCTCTATAAACATTCAAGTCACAATAAAACATTAAAAAAACGACACTTGATCCATCTGAGAATTTTTGTTTATGTGGGAAACATTAAAACAAACTTGTTGCAAAGTTTTAATTATTTCATAATATGTCCACTTGAGTTTTGTTAAAAATTATAGCAAAACCACAAATGTGATTTTTCCTAAGCACAAAAATCATCCTCTACTCTTTTATGAAGGCACCTGACTGAAAAAAACTTGTCTGTAGCCATTCACTGATGGTAGAGACATGTTTAAATGTATTTTGGTTGCAACATACAGGTGAATATTTAAAGGAAGACTGTAGAAGAATTGATGCTTTTGAGTTATGGTGTTGAAGGAGAATATTGAAAGTGCCATGGGCTGCCAAAATAACCAATAGATCCATTTTGGAAGAAGTGCAGCCAGAGTGCTCCTTAGAGGCCAAGATG
>NW_006408533.1:20990703-20998080 GCF_000296735.1 Chrysochloris asiatica
GAACATTTTATATGGAGGAACCAGTCCTTAGAGAAGGACATCATACTTGGAAAAGTGGATGGTCAGTGAAACAGAGGAAGACCTCCACCAAGGAGATGAATTGGCACAGGGGCAGTAGCAACGGACCCAATTGTAACAATTGTGAGGTTGGCACAGGACAGGGCCGTGTTTCATTCTTTTGTACATAAGATTGCTATGATTCAGAACTGACTCAATGGCAACTAACAAAAACAAAAAGGAAATTCTTAGGTGTGGCTGCAGTCATGCAGAGTGCATACACAACGGACAAGAGCAGATATTTCAGAGGTATGGTTGTGATGGGTTTTGAAGTCACCTCTGTTGACTCCTCACAAAGGCTGAGAAACATTGTGACTGCAATGGACCATGTAGCCACAACCTCCATAATAGGTCAGACAGTGTGTGAGACTGGGATAAGCCATTCAAACTCATTACAGACCTCCTCCTTCCTTCCCTTGGCTAGTGCTTGGTTTCTATGTGACACTAGTCAACAGTAGGCACACTCTCTGAGATTTCTTTCCAATTGCTTCCTGCCTATATTTAAATATATCAAATCACCATTTAAAATGTAATTTAAATTTAATTTTTGAATATGCAAATTATGAACATTGTAGAAATTCAAAAGATATCAAAGATGAAAGGTTGAAAAGTAATCCTTCCCTTCTTTCTCTGTCTCCAGACATTTTACCTCCTAGAGGTATTCATTGTAACCATATCCTTATGTATCCTTCCAGAAAAAGTCACAGGATTTGCAACCATTTTTTAGAACATCAATCATGCACTATAGTTCTTTAAAAAAACCTTTTCTAAGAGCATATATGACATTTAATAAGTATGCAGAACTAATTCAAAAGATAAGTAGGTTCAGTGCTTCTCAAAATCCTAGAATTCCAAGATGCTGATATTGCTGAGGTGACCATCTAACTCCTAAACTTTTAGGAAATACCCATTGTCATACACAACTCCCATGCTACTAAGTTTAAAGAGTTAACACTGCTGGAGAATTTAAGATAAATGATGCTACGCAGAGTAACAGACCCTGAAAAAGGAAGCTGAGCTCTGGCATTTTACACCTTACAAAGACAAATGCTTTGCAACATGGATTAAAAGTGCTCTTTGAGATCAAAAGATTTGGCAAGTCACCCAGAATTCTTAAATTTCCCACCATGACAGAAATCTCATTATGTATAACCTTTTAAATGGGACCAGAGAAACATTTTCAACATGATTCTCATTGAACACAACCTCTACCTGGAAGTTCAGTGCAAATGGAAATAAAATGTATATTATTTTTGCATTGAACATGTAGTGCCAAGAACACCATTGTATTGATCCATTTTACTCAAGAGCCAGCTATCTCCTCTTTTTCTCCCTTCCAATTCCTCTTCCTACTCTCTTTCTGTCACGCACACACGTACACACACACACTAGTTCTGTCTACATTAGCTGGGCAATTAATTCTTATATGCATGCTCTATTCACTAGAACTTGGCTATCAGACTGGTCACAGTGGTTGTGATAAACTCAAGTTGCTGTGTCCTAGGGAACACAGGACAAGTATGCATGCAAGAATGACAGAAGTATATTTTGCAGCAATAGTTTTCAAGGTCATTTGTGAATTTATGTTATCTACAATTTCGGATTCTTAATGCTTATGCAACTTGTGGGTAGGCTTAGACTTATGTATCAAAATTTGAGTTGAGCATACTGTCTTTGCACTTTTTTCTCTGTAATAATCTTTGCAAACTAGAACCAGGTAATGAATCTCTAAGTGTGCTATAAAATATGCTACTCTTTGCTCAGATGCTTCTAGTTACTTTCCTTAAACTTAGAATTAAACTTAACTCTGCAACTATACTACCCACCATTCATGAAATTTCTATTCAAGTTCATTGCATTTATTTTTTCATATACTGCTCTACACATTTCTGCCTCTGTACCCTCTCTAACTCCACTCATTATCAATGGAAGGATCTCTACATTCTTTCCATGTTCAAGGGAAACTCTAGTCTCTTCATTACCACAACCACTCAATCAGGAAACATCCCTTACATCAAAATCATTTCTCCCCAGAATTGTTATTTCTCAGATTATCAGAACTTCCCAAAATAGAAGGCAAGATGAGATGTTGACATATGGTGAACAACTCTTTATTTTGCTTTTATGATATAAATGGTGGTGTGTCATGGAGTCAATTCTGACTCATAGTGACCCTGCCTAGTGTTTCTGAGGCTGCAAATCTTTATGGGAGCAGAAAGCCTCATCTTTCTTCCTCAGAGCTGCTTGTAGATTTGAACTGCTGACATTGCAGTTAGCAGTCCTACACATAATCCACTATAGCCAAAGTTCCTTAGGACACAGGGAGCTCTATGTGAGTACACTGTGACAGCTATTGTATCAATCTCTCTCTGGTTTCCTTTATTTTCATTGGCCCTCTAAAAAAAGCTTAGCATATTCAAGTGAAAGACAACCCTTTAATAACATGAAGTGGAAAGTGTGCTTTTAGTATTAAAATGCCCTTTTACTTATATCATAAAAAATAAAAATAAAATATAAGTATTAATAACAAGACATTTTAATACTAAGAGCATACTCTCAACTTCATGTTAAAGGTTGTCTTTTCACTTGAATATGTTAAGATTTTTGCAGAGGGCCAGTGAAAAAAGGGAACTAGAGACAGATTGGCACAGTAGCTACCACAGTGCACTCAAACATACAATGGTCATGAAAATGGCGCAGAACTAGATGATATTTGGTTCTGTTATACATAATTTTGTCATGATTCAGCACTGACTCCTCAGGTAATAACAACATTAGTGTTGCTGTTAAATGAAGTCAAGTCAGTTCCTACTTCTATCTTTTCTATTTTTTCTGTGGACTGGTGAAAATTCTAACAGAATCTAGCAAAGATATATAAAGCAGAGTTTGGGACCTCTGGCTCACTTAAGGAATTGGTCCTACTGCAGCAGGGCATGAGATTTAGGCATTTTTATGTGTGTAATGCCTTTAAGTGGGTCCAGAAGGTTGAGATAAGGAACTCTCATTTCCTCACATCTGTGGCATTAGTAGAACCATCACTGTTCCCAGCTTTAACTGAACAGGAAAGTTGTATTTCATGTGTCAGTGATGAAAGAAGGCTTGTTGCTCTTCCCCTACTGCCAGCATACTTTGTCTGCTATCTCTAGTCACCAGACCTTTCTCTTTATTCCTGTGTTCCTTTTTCTCTTCACAGTGGGTAACGGAGGATATGAGATGTTTTGTTTTTTATAATAATGAAGGGAATTCACAGGCAACATTTTGTCTCTTTGTTTATTTGCAGAGATTTTAGTGTATAATAATCTTAATATAGATGTGTAACTAAATCAAATACTTTTAAAATGAGAGCCTATTTTATAGCATATTGGATTGCAGATTTTACTCTTTCGTACCCTAAGGTAGGGGTAGAAGATCATGTGGGTACATTAGTTACGTACTGAAGAATACAAAAGAAAACAAGAAGGGAAGAAATCAGGTAAGAGAGTAAGATTTGGGGACTTTTGCATCATTTCATACAAAGGTGAAGTCTGTGTGAGCAAAGGAAAGTAATAGTACAGGAAAGAAGTACAAAGTTTGGAAGGTAGATAGAGGTGGGTATTTTTAAATAGCATTTTGAGATTGCATCCATAATTCCATTATCTTCATTAGCCTGGATTCAGGAAGTGCTTGTGGAATAATGGATTTTTCCTTAGAACCCTTGATTTCCATTTTCTTCTGATGCTCTTGACAGAGCCAGACGCTTGAAGATGACTTCCCTCTAGTCCCATGGTGATTTAAGGACTTGGAATAAACACAGGACTTTAGTTTCCTGTCTGGTGCTTCTCATGAGCATGGCATTCATTTTAAGATCTCAAAAGAAAAACAAAATAATAGGAGCTATAAATTAAACTGTCCTAGAAAACTGGTTTGAAAGAGCATACAACTGATAAATATGTCAAGATACAAACATTATTTCTCTGCCTGCAAATAAAATGAGCATTGCAGAGTTTCTTCAGTAATTTCTAAAATGAGAGTAGAGTTAATTTCTCTTTTCCATCAATTTCAGTAATCTAAAAACCATGTTTACAGAATGAAAAGAAGAGGGTATGCTGTTGTTGTTGTTAGGTGTCATCGAGTCAGTACCTATTCATAGTGTGTCGAAACACTGCCCAGACCTGGGCCAACCTCACAATTTTTGCCATACTTGAGCCCATTGATGCTGCCACTTTGCCAATCTATCTCACGGGGGGTCTTCCTCTTTTTCTCTGACCCTCCACCCTACCAAACATGATGTCCTTCTCCAATAACTGGTCCTTCCTGACAATATGTTCTAAGTATGAGAGACAAAGTTTGGTCATCCTGGCCTCTAAGGAGCACTCTGGCTGTACTTCTCCCAACACAGAATTGTTTGTTCTTTTGGCAGCCCATGGTAATTTCAATATTCTCCTCCAACACCATAACTCAAACGCATCAATTCTTCTATAGTCTTCCTTATTCACTGTCCAGCTTTCACATGCATATGCAGTTATTGAAAATACCATGGCTTGGGTCAGGCACACCTTAATCCTCAAACTGACATCTTTGGTCTTCAACACTTTAAAAAGGTCTTGTGCAGCAGATTTGCCCAGTGCAATGTGTCGTTGGATTTCTTTACTGCCACTTCCATGAGTGTTGATGGTTGATCCAAGAATGATGGCCTTGACAACTTCAATCTTTTCTCTGTTGATAAGAATGTTGTTCATTGGTCCAGTGGTGAGGATTTTTGTTTTCTTTACATTGAGATGCAATCCATACTAAATGTCAGTTTGTCATTTTGTGACAAACTAAATGGCAGTTTGTCATTGTGGTGGCTTGTGAGTTGCTGTGATTCTGGAAACTATGCCATGGATATTTTAATACCTGCTGGTCACCCACAGTGGACAGGTATCAGATGAGCTTTCAGATGAAGACAGACTAGAAAGAAGGAGTGACCAACTCTTTTTGAGTATTTAGTCACTTAAAACCTTATGAATATCAGAGAAATACTGTCAGATATAGTGCCAAAAAATGAGCCCCTCAGGTTGGAAGGCACTCATAATGCGACTGGGGAAAAGCTGTCTCCCCAAAGTAGAGTTGACCATGATGACACAAATGGAGTAAAGCCCATGCGAGTAAAGCCCTCGGTACCTTCGTTTGCTGGTGGAGCACAACTCAAAATGAAGATAAACAGCTGTAAACATCTATTAATAACTGGAACATGGAATGTACAAAGTATGAATCTAGGAAAATTGGAAATTGTCAAAAATGAAATGGAACACATAAACATCAATATTTATTAGTGAGCTGAAATGGACTGATATTGTGATTTTGAATCTGACAAACACATGGTTTATTATGCCGGCAATGACAAATTGAAGAGGAATGGTGTTGCATTCATCTTGAAAATAACATATCAAGATCTGTCATGAGGTACAACACTGTTAGTGATAGGATAATATCCATGCACCTACAGGGAAGACCAATTAGTACCACTATTATTCAAATTTGCACACCAGCCACTAAAGCCAGTGACGATGAAACAGAAGAATTCTACCAACTTCTTCAATCTGAAATTGATCAAACATACAATCAAGATGTATTGATCATTACTGGTGATTGGAATGCAAAGGTTGGGAACAAAGAGGAAGGATCAGTCATTGGAAAATATGGCTGTGGTGATAGAAATGTTGCTGGAGATCACATGATCGAATTCTGTAAAACCAATGAAGAGATTATAGAAATCTCAAAATTTGCACATTCAAGCAATATTTTAAAAATTAAAATTTTCCATTGATCAAATTATATTAAGGTCCTAGAAGGTTACCTGTGTGACTCTGTTGGATAAACACTCATCTGCTAACTTCAAGGTCAGCAGTTCAATCCCTCCCATCTCTCCATGGAAACCCTATATAGGGTGGCTATGAGTCAGAACCAATTCGATGGCACTTACAACAAAACAAGATATTGCTTAACTGCCCCATACTATACACTTAAGTCCTTACAGAAAAAGACACCCACTTCTTCAGGAAGAAAACAGTTCCATGGTGGTTAAATGTTGGCTCAGTTACTAACAGACCTAGTACTCCCACACTTGGCATACCAACCCCACTCACCATGTATGTTGCAACTAAAGAAGTTACTCCAATGTTACTTACAGAGCAAATGCTCCCACTACAGATGCAATCTCCTGCTGCAAAAGCATCAATTCCAAAAACATCAGAATGTTCTGATTAATCCATGATTAGTTGAGTCCAAAAACATTTTTAATGCCACTGACATGGTTTCATCACAAAATACTACCAATGAACCATCAGATGTATTGAAAAGAGAAAGTGAGGATGACAATGATACTGCTGCTGATGACTATGATAATTTGCAATCTAGCCTTAATGCATATAACATGTATTCTTGGTCATGAATCCATTGTAATTAAAGTAAACATGTATGCTGGATATTAAAAATTATATATTATATATATATATATATATATTATTCTTGCCATTGAGTCAATTCTAACTCATAGCATCCCTATATAGCATTTCTGAAGAGTGGCTGGTAAATTCGAGCCTCTGGCCTTGTGGTTCAAATCAACCTTTAGGTCTAATGTTTAACCCTCGGTGCCACACCAGGACTCCAATACACACACACACACACACACACACATATAATATAAAATATAAGATTACATATTATGTATGTATATATATGTATATATATATTTTTTTTGGAAAGAAATTCACCTTTATGTTTTTCAGTGAAATTATAGGTTCTCTTCCTAACCTGGAGAATATAAATTCATCAAGACTTTTCATTGTTATAGTGGACAAGGACAGGATCCCATTTATAAACTAATTTATAGAAATATATATTTGCACAAGGTACATTTGCAAAGAATAAGTACATTTTAGTTATTTTGATATAGGCTGAAATTTTGTCATTCCATTCCATTGTCCAACTACTTTGCTTGAATACTTTGTGTTATTAGGCTAGACAAAAGCTATAATTAGTAGCTGAGATGGAATTAAAATAAGAGCGATGCCTCAAGGACCTAAAACATTTTAGTAATGGTTAAAACTATGCATATTTATTTATTTATTTTTATATTTAAAAGGCAGAACTTTAAAAAAGTAATTGTTGAAAGGTTGTACCATTATATTGACAGAGAGTTGCCAGAAATTCAAGCCAGATTCAGAAGAGTACATGAAATGAAGAATATCACTGCTGAAGTCAGATGAATATTTGCTAAAGCAGATAATACCAGGTAGATGTGTATTTGTGTTTTATTGACTATGCAAAGACATTCGACTGTATGGATCAGGACAAACT
>NW_006408533.1:20999200-21005228 GCF_000296735.1 Chrysochloris asiatica
ATTAATAAATACAGCTCTGAAAAGAAAATCAGGAAAAGAATACAATTTACAATAGCCACCCAAAAGATGAAATACTTTTAAGAATAAATCTAACAAGAAAAAAAACCTATACAAAGAAAACTGTAAAACACTACTAAAAGAAAATGAAACAGACTTACAAAAAAGGAAGAATATATCATGCTCATGAATTGGAAGACTTAACTTGTGAAAATGTCAACACCACCCAACGTAATCTATAGATATAATACAATTCTGCTATAGATTCCAACATTATTCTTTAAAGAGATGGAAAAATTTGATTACTAACATCACATGTAAAGGAAAAAGATCATGGATAGGCAAAGTACTACTTAAGAAAAAAACAGTTGGAGGTCTCTAATTCCTGATCTCAAAGTGGTCTTGGTACAATGAAAGATACATTGACTAATGGAACAGAATTGGGAACCCATATGTAAACACATCTACATACAGCCAACTGATCTTTGATAAAGGACCAAAACACATTAAATGGGAAAGAAATAGTCTCTTCAACAAATGGCTCTGGCAAAGGTGAAAATCTACATTCAGAAGAAGGAAACAAGATGCATATCTCAGACCAAATTAAAAAAAACAAAAAACAAAGTCAATATAAGTTAAAGACCTAAATGCAAAATCTAGAACTATAAACAGCATCAATGAAAAAAAGGGCGACAAGCTTAGGGGTTCTAATATATGGCCTAAATACTCTGTCAAATGTAATTAAAAACACAAAAACAATAGAAGACAAAATAGGTGAATGGGACCTCTAAAAATTAGATGCTTAACATTTATCAAAAGATTTCACCAAAGGACTTTAAAAAAAAAAAAAAAAAAATGAGCCCACAGTCTGGGAAAAACATTTTGCAATGAGATATCATACAAAGGACTAATCTGTTACATTTGTAGAAAACTACACCTCTACAAGAAAAAGACAACCCATTTAAAAAATGGAACAAGACATGAAAAGACACTTCATCAAGGCTGCCATGAAACGTGAAGAAATGTCCAAGAGCATTAGCCATTAGCAAATCAAAACAAGGAGACATTAGCTCACATCACATTATCTCACACCAACATTAACACTGAAGTTCAAAAAACCAAAAGACAACAAATGCTGGTGATGGTGTAGAGAGACTGGTATGTTCCTACATTGCTGGTGTGATTGTAAAATTGTTCAACCGTTGTTGAAAATGGTATGGTGTTTTCTCAGAAAGTTGGAAAGATAAATACCGTATTACCCAGAAATTCCTTTATTTGGTATATATCCTCAAGAAATAATACTCATGAAAAATAAAAATAACATGTACATCGATGCTCATCACAACACTATTCACAATAGCAAAAAAAAAAAAAAGAAGAAAGCCTTACCAACAATCAATGGAAGTGTGAATTAAAAAATCTTTGGTAGCATATACACAATGAAATACTATGCAACCATGAGGAATAAAGATGGAATTGCAAAACATCTCATAACATATATGAACCTGGATGACACTATGCTGTAAGAAATTAGTCAATCACGAAAGGGCAAACATTGTATGAGACCACTATTGTGAAAACTCAAGAAAATGTTTTCAGGCTAAAAGAACCATTCCTTGTTGTCTATCAATGATGGGTGAGAAGGGAAAGTAATTCAATGGCTAAAGGGTTGTTCTTTTTGGTAAGTGCTGTTGAGTTGGTTCCAACCCACAGTGGCTCTGTATAGGTTAGACTCATATTAACGTAAGTGATGGGAAGGGCCTTATACACAAAGAGGGGAGTTGGCAGAAGAATGATGACGATGAGTGAAGATACAGGGAGGTTTGCAAGGCCTAAAGTGTTCTGTGGTTGGATAAATGGATAGATATACAGGCTGAATGGGTATGGGAGGGAGAGTGGGATTATACCCACAAATATATAAGGGTTTCAAAAAAGGATGTTTGTACCTGGGTATTTACCTTTGCTGCAAACACAATTATGAATATGGTGGAGCATACAGTGGATACAAAGATGAAAACTTAAACACTATCAAACATCTTAAGGCAATGAGTTTCTGGGCCTGGGGTTCAGGATCATAGTCTCAGGGGACACCATGGTCAGTTGGCATAACATAGTCCAAAAAGACAATACTCTGCATCCTACTTAGATGATTAGTGTCTGGGATCTTAAAAGTTCATTAGTGGTCCTCTAATGTTCAACTGTTTGAAAGACCACCAATGAGAATTGAAGATGCTTGGAATCAATTAGTTTAATGGACTAATGGAACATGAAAAACTCAGTCTGCATGATTCTGAGGCAAGAAGAACTAGACGGTGCCTGGCTACCACTGCCAACTGCTCTGAAAGGGATCACATTACAAAATCTTGGATACAGTGGGAGAAAATGTAGAAAAAAACCCTCAAAATAAAAACAATAAAAAGACTGGGGTTACTGGTTAGAAAGAGACTGGAAACACCTGAGGATATGGTCCTCGACCACCCTTTAGGTCTAGAAAGGAACTCATCTTTGTGTGCCAATTTTCAGCCAAGTAGTAGATAGTTATATAAGGAGAGCAACATCACTAGTATGGTATACTCTCCATGGAAGTGTCAATCATTCAAAATAAAAAAAGGCAACATTTACCTAAGGACAAAGTTGAGAAGGGATAGAAAGATGGGTGGAATGGAAATAGAAAACACTGGGAGGAAGTGGAATAACTTGTTGCCTGGAGGGGGTTTCAACCATTGAAATGCAACAAAGCGCATGATTTGTTGAATGTAAAACTTAGGATCTTGTCTGTAGATGTTACTGAATTAATAAAAAAATTAAAAAGAATAAATTAAATGCTTACTGTTCTTTGAAATTTGATTTTCCTTTAAATGAGGGTTGATGACCACCCAATGTCCCTTACAAATCTTGGAATCTATATGCTAAAGTTTCTAAAAGTTAGAGTTTGTAAAGAATTTTGTGTTGATCACAGAATAATGGAACCATAAGAACTACATTATCAGGAGAAAGATGAGGTTTTCTGCTCCTGCAAATATTTACCAATGCAGGATTGCTATGCATCAGAACCCAATTGACAGGACTCAACAGCAAGAAATACTCCATAGGTTTTCCATGTGCACAATAAGAACCATAGGAAATATCTACCACAATTGATCCCTTCTGCAGAGTCCTGGTTTGGTGCTGTAGATGAAGCACTGGACCACAAGGTCAGTTTGAACCACAAGATCAATGATTCAAACACAATGGCCACTCCTCATCAACCCTCTACAGAGCTTCTATGAGTCAGAACTGACGCGACAACATTTAAGAGCAATCACAAAGGATGGTAAGATTGACTAGAACAAGAAAGGTCTAAAATCTAAAGGAAATGGAACACTGGGAAATACATTGAGCCAAAAAAGGTGAAATTCATCATAAAGAATGAGCCAAGAAAATCCACATCATGGAAGTCAAGTATCATATCTGTACTAGAATAGTAGTATCATTGACAATAATTTTCGTGTTTTTTGAGCTATTTCTCCAAAAGACCTTACTGGGAAATTGTTTTCTAGGCCAAAGGATGGGATTACATCTTAAAGTATTTACTAAACAAAAATCATGGCATGGTAAAGTGAACTTGGCAGAGTGGCCAGAACACAGAGAATTTGGGGAGGGGAAGAAGTGTTGTAGGTGATTCACTTCAAGCTGCATGGCCTGAGTTCAAGTTTAGTTTAACCAAGCTATTTCTACAATTGCATGTATTTTATTCAATGAAAGTTAAAAAATGAGGAGGGAAAAAATGTAGAAAAGACTAAATCACTGTCACTAACCCAAATCTGACCACATGGCAGAAGTTCAATAAACACTAATTATTATAACATAGTTGTTAATAGATTTAGGCGAATGTCAGGTTCATTATCTAAGTTGTGCAACCAAGATTTGTCAGTTCTGGCCCTCAAATCTATTCAAAATACTTAACACTTTGAGTTCACTAAACAGTAAAATAAGATTCAATTTGTCCAATAGATTCTTCTAAGTTAGGAAAATGGTCTTGAATATTTTAGAAACATTTGTTACTGTAAAAAAAAAAATTAATAATAATACTATTAAGATTTCTTTGAGGCATACTTATATTTGAATATTGAAATAACCAGAAGTCACATTTGCTGGACCTTCTGAATATTTGAGTTGAAATTCATATATTTAACTTATTCTTAAATATTGCTGTTGTTGTTCCATGCTGTCAAATCAGTTCTGACTCACAGTGACCCTGTATAGGGTTTCCAAAGAGTAGCTGGTGGGTTTGAACAATTGACCTTGCGGTTAGCAGTCCAGTTGTGTTTAGCAACATACCAGGACTCCATTATTATTAAACACGCCCTGAGAAAAAGAAACTCTTATTTATTGTGGGAGAAGGCAAAGTAGTTAACAGAGTCACAATGCTGTGTACTATTAGTGTCAATAACTATTTCAGAATACAATTTAACATCCTTCCTATATGTAAGTAATCAGTTCTCTATCCCATCAGGTATTTAATAAAATTAGGAGAATTTTGTGTTGATAGCTGTAAGAATTCCGAAAAGGTTCTGTAAATGTTTACGCTGGTTGGAATAGATTCCCATAGACCATCTTAATGCCTATCTTCTAACCCTTCAGGAGTCTCCCTTCAAACTCCCCCTGTTCCCCGCACCCCCGCCCCCCCCCCCCCCACACACATTTCAGGGTTGCAGGATAAGAGAGTGACTTCCCTGAATTCCCATGGGATGGAATTTATAGGTACCTAGGGAGACAGGCAAGTCTACCTAATACTTCGAAATTGGACCAAAAGAATTATCCATTGTTTTTATGCAATGTGGAGGATGCATTTGTACTGTGCTTTCACACTGTGATCCTCTGAAAAAAGTGCAACCAAGTACAACCTTCTGTTTCTCTCTCCTAGCACTCCTCTTTCTATCTCCAACATGCCACAAACTGGAAAGATAAGCAATGTAAAGGAACAGATCTTTTCTAGCATCTAATATAAGAGAAAGGTGAACAAACACACATGCAAACAAAATAAAGCCTTTTGTCACCAGTGAAGAAGTGAAAGGGAAAAACAAGCTGTAGGTATTCCAACAGTGGCCAGAACTAAGTCAGGTGAAGGTCACTTCTCAGATCTCCTTGCTTTTGCTTTAAAAACTATGTTTAATTGTTAGTCACGATGCACTGTGGGCAGAACAATTAGTTGAATCTATATTAGATCTAAGCTGTAATTATTTGTTACATTAATCATGACTAGAGTGAGAATTTAATTAGTCACGAACATTAAGTGATTTTTTCTGAAGCAAGGGAAAAATGTTTTCTGTTGTTTGGTGCATCTGATTAAAGAGAGGGCACCACAGCTGGCTGGTGAGCTAGAAGGGGCTAAACCTTCATGCTCTACTATCTTCTGACAAAGAAATCTGGATCATCCAGGACATATCACCTTACTGCTTGTATATTCCCTGCCCTGATGACTAACCTGTGTTCAGGTTCCTCAGTAACAGTGATGGGATGGATGAGAGAGGGTTTCTGGACATTGAGTTCAAAAACAAAAAACAAACCAGAGTTGACTCTGACTTATAGCAACCCATGTCTTTCAGAACGGAACTGTGTGCCTTAGGAGTTTTTTTTGTTTTGTTTTTTTCCATCGTATATCATTTCATTGCCATGGTTCCAATCCCCTCCATGCATCATCAACCACCCAAAGGGTATATCCTAGAAACCAGACCCCTACATTTCCCTCTCCCCACCCCCCCCACCGCCCCCCAGGCTTCGTCCCACAGTTCCTTTCCCTCTCTGGATCCAAAGTCCCCAGCTGTTTCATCACTCACGTCATCTTCTCTATCTCTATTTCAGGCATCTCTGTTTCTCTGGGTAGGGTCCCGCTCTCGGCTCTTCTCCATTGATGGTCCCAGAGACCTCCGCTCCTAGACTGGAGAATTAATCACTCCCTTCCTTGTTACAAAACGTCTACCTTTGCATTTCCAACCCTCATAATCAGTCCTGATAAGCATGATTCAGTACCGTATCATGAGTTACCCAT
>NW_006408533.1:21007318-21009434 GCF_000296735.1 Chrysochloris asiatica
GTGTCTCAGGGTGGCCTCTAACCTCCAAACTTTCAATTAGCAACTCAGTGCAGTCGCCATTACACCATTCAAAGAGAGCAGGAATTGACTATAACCCAGTATTTCAGAAGAGTAATCTTACGTCAATTTCTCCTTATTTACTCTTTGCCTCAGTTTTCATGATGGCAAAGACCTTACCTCAAACTGTCAAGAAACAAAGGACGAGATACTCAGAGACGTTAATATAAAGTTACATTAGTATTTATCTCTGTGTAGTGTTGTGAAAAGGAGCTCTGGGGGCGTAATGGTTACAAATTGGGCTGCTAACCTCAAGATCAGTAGTTCTAATCAGTAGAAGAAAGATGAGGCTTTCTGCTACCATAAATATTTACAGCCTCAGAAACCCTATACAGGGTCACTATGAGTCAGAACTGAACCCACAGCACGGCACACAACCACCTCCGCTTCCAATGTTGTAAAAGGAGCAACTGAAAACTTGAGCATGTATCTAATCATAGACAGCTAAGAATCAATGCCTCAAAGCTCTAGAATCTGAACTCTTTTCAAATTAGAAATATAAAGACTTGGTGTGGGGGGCACTTTGGGGAGGAAACAAAGCACAAATGTGGTAGCTGTGATAGTGTGGACCACAACGTTTGATAATATGACACATTTAATGAGTCACATACGTAGAGCTGTTATCGCCCCAAACAGCTCTACCCTGCTGATTCAAGTGAAAACTTTTAGACAAACTCAGCGTTCTTTTGCTCATTACACTGACCTGTCAGAAATGACAACTTGGCCCAGTCTGGTTATTCCATGCTGACAAGGTACCATTCAGGCTTTGCGGCAATAATGTCAGCTTTTAAAGGTGCAATGTACTTAAGGAAGCTCATTTCTATGATTTGGCCAAAAAGAGCCATTTTCCTTGTCAGTGGTGAGGAATGCTTTAGTTTTCTTTAAATTAGGAGTCGTTTTCATGGAGATTGTTCTTGGGAAAATCTGCAGAAAGAAGAGAAGCTATTTTTTGAAAGGTTTAAAATAATTTAGCCTACTGAGCAATGGTGTGATTACACGGTGTGTTGAAGGCAGCCAGGGATACTCTGCACATTTCAAAACTACCAATAATGCAACATATAAAACTGCAATTTGGTCATGAACAGTGTGACCATCCCCTGCAAGTAGGGAGCTGTGAGTTGGAAAGTTCTTTCTATGCAGTTTAGGACCATAATACATAGAATCTGGAGTTATGCTAAGGCAACAGTTTGAGAAGTTGCTATAACCCTGGTTCAGAGGCAGATTTCTCCTTAGCTTTATCAAATAAATAAATAAATAAATAAAAATAAAAAGAGGGATAGAGGTAAAGTTAATGTCAGCTTTGGTCTTTACACTAGGGCCAGCACAAATGTAATAAAAATTGGTGATGAGCTGGTAAATTGGGACATGAGATATGAAAATGAAAATAAGCTAACGTTTTCCTTTACGACTTTTCCCATTAATACAATGTTGTTGCTGGTTCTACCAGTATGTTGAGTTGTTGGCATAGCTGGAATTGCATTTTGAAGTTCAACTATGAACTATTTTCATTCTATTAAGTTAATATATTGCTTCCAAAATAGGATAGCTACATAGATGAATTAGATAGATGGATAGATATAAGGGTAGATAGATTGATGGTGATGATGATTGTGTGCTACCAAGTCAAGACTAGTAATCTCTATGGGAGCAGAAAGTCTCATCTTTCTCCCACAGAGTGTCTGGTAGATTCAAACTGCTGACCCTGTGGTTAGCAGTCCAGTTCATAATCCACTACACTACAAGGGCTACCAGATAAAAGATAGAGAGATAGAGAGATAGATAAACTTCTTATGCTCAGAGATGAAAATCTTCCCAAACTATCCATGACAAAAATATGAGTCAGAATTTCCAGAGATATACATTTTGAGATTTAATTAACTGGATAATGGAAAGATTCAGTCTAAAGAATAAAGTACTATATTTATTTTACTAACATTATTTTAAAATTTGGAAGTCATAATAAATCAACCAATACATTTTTATTAAGCAGTTAGTACTACTGTGGAGTACTGGTATGGCTCCAGGATAAGCACTGGACCAAGAGATCGGCAGTTCAAAT
>NW_006408533.1:21010659-21015312 GCF_000296735.1 Chrysochloris asiatica
ACAACAACAACAACAACAACTATTGTGGTATATTATAGCTACAATTTGTGTAAGGGAGTTTACACACAAACATAGGAAATGATGAGATAATGCAGTAGTTGATGAGTATGTGCCTATACATCCTAGTGATATCTGGGAATGAGAGTGCGGGTGGTGACGGTGGTGTGCGGCAGAGTCGTTTCTGACTCAGAGTGACCCTAAATAGGGTTTCCAAAGCTGTACATCTTTATGAAAAAATCATCTTTCTCCCGTGGAATGGCTGGGAGTTTCTAACTGCTGACTTTGAGGTGAGCACTAAGCTACCAGAGTAGTTTTAGGCAATTTGCAAAGGAATAATGGAGTTCCTCACCCTAGCAAGAAAAGTCGATTTGCATACATGTACTAGGAAAAACAGTACAAAAAAATAACTAATATGAGTTAAAAACTATCATACAAAATATATTTGAAAGAAGAAGGAACTTTGAAGGTGAATATTTAAGTTGTGAAATAGAAGGTCATTTTGAAAAGAAAACTTGAAAACTTATTGAGGGGGGCTTTAAATGATGGGAGAAGAAGGCTAGCAAAGTTATTTTGCTATAAATACTTTCTATTTACCTTCCTCTCAATTGTTGACAATATCAAGGCTTCATGATTATTTCCCTTCTGAACCGCCCCAATTCAAAGCAATAAATTGTGTGACTCAACACACAGTTTCCACTTTCATTATATGCATTTCTTTTTCATCTGTTTAATTCCATTTATGTCAGTTCAATGTTTTTGCTCAACACCTACAGAAATGCTTCGTATAGTGGTAAGCTGCATAGTGATTCTGAAGTCTAACTTATGATTTCTATTCTTTCAGTGTCCTGGAAAACTCGATCTATATTAGTGTTAACTTCAAAAGTTGCCCTCAGATACACAATTGAAGAAAAGAGTCAGGAACCAACCTCTGATCCCCAGAAGCCATTCCCCCTGCTTAACACAAAATTAACATTACTCATTAGTGTTATCATTAATAATAACAATGCTCCCTCAAATGCTTGCAAGGAGTTATAGATAATGGGGCATTTTATCTATCCGATTCCTTTTGGACTTACTGTATGTGGCCTTGAGGATAGAGGTTCACTCAGTGTTTCTAGACCCTGTTCTTCTTGTTCTGACACTTGAAATTCATGTGTGTGTCATGCAAAACTCAGATGTGTCAAACATTTCAATAGTTCATGTGAGAAAGTTTCCAATTTAGAACTTCAGATCACTGCATACCCCTTGAGAATCACATATTTAACTTGTCCAATACCTTTCCACATCCTTTCTATCATTTGATCCTAAGTTTATTTTTGTCACTGTTGTTGTTGTTAAGTGTCGTCAAGTCGGTTCCAATCAATAGTGAGCCTGTAAAGGGTTTCCAAGGAGTGGCTGGTGAGATTGAACTTTGGGGTTCAAACTGATTTTGTAGTCTAGGGCATTAACCTACAGCACCACACCAGGCATCATATTTTGTCATAAAATATGCTTATTTATTATTCATATTTATAGTTCTTCTCTCATGAAACGAAACAATGAATTTCTACAGGTATTCCAAATCAGTTTCTTATAACCCAATACTGTCAAAGCCATGCTTCCACTTACCTGCCTTTTTGTAATAATAAATTCACTATTCTGGCTTTTCTTTCTGATCCTTATTCATTTATATGAGTCCTGGTATAAGCATTGGACTGGTAACCACAAGGTCAGCAGTTCAAATCCACCAGCTACTCTTAGAAACCTTATACAGGGTCACCGTAAGTCAGATCCATCTTGATCACACTTAACAGCAACAACAACATTCATTTATATGCACCCACGATTCAAAGTTAGTATGATGTTTCTCCTTTTCTTGAAGTAAGAAATGTAAAATCTTTATTCTACTTTACTTTTTTCTAATTTCTAAGAATGGATTTTGATATATTGTTTTCTAAAGAGCATTTGGAGCCTAAGGATGGATCTATCTTTCTTTTTCTACATATACCTAATTGAAAAATACTAATTTTTCTGCAACTGGGATTTCTTTTGCCTGTATCAAGCTCTTGGTTGCATATAACACTACATATTGAATCTCTGTTTTGTCCAATTTCTTATGTTTTCTTATCCCATTAAATATACTCTATGTGCCAATGTATTTTCTCTTGAAGGGAGCATGGCTTATTATCTTAAGAAGAAAAGGAATCTTGGTGTTAACCTTTTTCATCTTCATGTTGAAGCACAAAATATTACATATTAGATAACTGTGAATCTTGTGTTTTGTCCTTTTTTTTCCTTTTTTTTTCTATTAGGTGATACATAAGATGTTTTTTATGTTCATAGAAGAGGGTCACAAATAGTAAATTTTCCCTTCATAACTTGCCATAAAATATAATCGCAAGAGGCACACTATACACTAGCAAACACACACACATATATAAGGCAAATAAACTACCAAATTACTTAAGATTCTTATTGCACAATGCTATTGTATAATATTCTTAACTATATGGTTTTCTTTTATCTTTCATTTTTATTTTTCAATTTTTATTTACAGCTTAATTCCAAAATATATGCAACAAGTTCTCATGTATCACAGATACTATACTATGTCTTAAGTCCTTCATTTTCTCTGAGAGACAGCTGCATTCTTTTTCATCCTCTATGTCCTTTTCTTCCTTCTTCCTATTCCTTCACTTCTTCTCCTCAAACCCCCATCTGGGCACAATGCATTTAATGCTGTCATTTTGCTGTTATACTGTTTTTTGTTTTTTTTTTCTTCTACTCTCTAGTTTCTTCATCTTTTTGTCATTGTTAAGAGGTAGTTTCTTTTCTTCTGCTTCAGTGGTTTTCAATCAGGGGCAATAGTGGCTCCCTGGTGACGTTTGACAGAGCCTGGAAGCATTGTTGATTTTCCCAACTGACAAGAGAACACCTGTTCTTAAGTGTCATGGAGTTGAGTTTGATTCACAGAGACCCTGCCCTGTACAGGGTGTTTGAGGAGCAGTTAGTGAGTTTGAATTGCTGACCTTGTGGTTCACAGTCTAGTGCTGATCATACAGTACCACACAGGGGGTCCAAGAGAGTACTGGTGGTGGTGGTGATGTGCTGTGGAGTCAGTTTCAATTCGTAATGACCCTACATAGGGTTTCCAAGGCTATACATCTTTACAGGAGCAGAAAGCCTCATCTTTCTCCCACGGAAGTGCTGGTAGTTTTGAACTGTTGACCACAAGATTAGCAGCCTGACTCTGTATGTAATGTGGAGAGGCCAGGGTTACTGCTAAATATCCTATGATTCACAGGACATTGAATAAAGGATTGTCTAGTCAAAAAAATGTCAGTAGTATTCAGGTTGAGAAGTCATTTCTACTGCTATGGAAATTCTATTGCCCTTTGCTAAAACTACCAAAGACACAGCTGGTCTCAGCCTATACCGCACTGCTCCATTTAAAATATTTTCACCTCAATTTTCACAAGATAATAACTTTTTGATGACAGGGTCTATAGACTACATATAAAGCAAAAGTTCCCATGAAACATTCAGGGTGGCATAAAGATTTTGTATTGAAATATCATTTCTGTTTTCCAGAATTTCTGCAGAAAACATTTTGTGATGGTGATCAGTCCACTTATTGGTATAAGATATAAAAGAGGACCTTCTACATCATAAAATAAATGTGGCAAAGTAAAATAAAGAGTTTAGGAAACTCATGTTTCACACCTGAGGCATTCCCTTTGTACTGAGCTCTGGGTGCTTGCATGCTTGTTTTATTTGGGTTTATCCCTGTCTGTCATGCTGGATTCTAACAGTTTGAGCCCAAGGCCTAGATCTTATTATCCTTTGATCCTCTAGCTCTCTTCCTAGCACAGGACTTTACAAATAATAAATCTGAATCAATATGTTTTTAAGTAACATGCCATGGTCAGCGTTGTCTCATTCCTCTTGTGACTTAATCTTTTCTTAGCCAACCATTGGTCATGACATGAAACATTTTGCAACTCACCTTACAGGTTTTACATTTACAAGGTTTTAATGAGAAAATTATCTATCCAAATAGAAGCTTGTAGTTTTCCAATAAATACCCACTTCCCTTCCTTCTTTTAATGTCTTCCATGATTTATCATATGACTAAGCATCATAAATTTCTGTCTTCTTTTAATTTACTTACTATTGCACCCTCTCAGAGTTTCTAGATTTTTTCTTAATATTTGTGTTATCTCCAATCTGTAATACTCTTCTCATCATAAAACATAATTATCAATCTATTAATTTTAATATACTGGTCATTTCTTTTCATTTTTTTTTCTACATACAATTGCATAAAAACATTTAAAATACTTTTAAATGTTCATTCAAATAGTTTTGCAATACCATAGAATCAGCAATACTTACTTTTCATCAGCAGCATAATGTTTTACTTTATGGGTGATTTTTTAAAAATATTGTTAAATTGTTTTTCTACTATGAATGCATATTTATATTAATTTCTATAGCTTTTAATTCTTATAATAAATACACTTAGCTGTTTTTGCAGTATATCTATCAATCTATCTATCTATCTATCTATCTATCTATCTATCTATCTATCTATCTATCTATCTATCTATCTATAAAATACAGCCCAACCCTTTTTTTCTAGTCTGATTATTGTTGTTGTTAAGTACGGTGGAA
>NW_006408533.1:21015822-21020641 GCF_000296735.1 Chrysochloris asiatica
ATCAATTCTTCTACGATCTTCCTTATTCACTGTCCAGCTTTCACATTCATAAGAGGTTATTGAAAATACCATGGCTTGGTTACTCTAGTCTGATTACCTTCCCTAAATTTTTCAGAATTGTCTTTCTTTTTATTATTATTGCTTCATTATTTTATTTCCCTTGCCTTGACCCTCTCTACACAAATTTGTTTTTCATTCCTGTTTTTTGTTTGTGTGTTTGTTTGTTTTTCCCCCCTGACCTCTGTTTAGCCTGTTCTTTTCATGCAATAGTTATGTTGCTGGTCATGCTTACTTTACTCAGTGAAACCTCTGCTTTTCCACTTCATCTTTCTGAGTTTAGTTTTCCTCCTCCAAATGCAGCCTACACTTATCTAAGTTCTTATAAAATTCTTTAAAATTACTAATAACTTTAACAAAATACCCTAGCTTTAATTTTATATCGCACTTAAATAATGATACCGATATTGTTGCTTACCAATTAAAACAAAACAAAATTCATACTTCCTCCTTAATTAATACCAGAGTCTGTTTCACAAAATACTATTGAAATGATGACTGTTTGCAGCTAAGGATGTTTTGTTAATCATTTGTATCCAAAGAGACATACGGAAGAGTTGACTGGGAAGTCTCAGGCAAAACTCTCTTCTTGAATAACACAAGAGACAAAGTGAGGAGGATGCTTTGTACTGTCTCTTTTGAACATTATCTTTTGAAATGTGATGCTTGGAACTAATGCTTCAGGGCCCCAGGAGGATTTGCCAGTACCCCAGACCAGCAGGATGAATGGATGGGAAGAGTTTGGTCCTTGGCGGCATTGATGTACTATCTAAACCAATACTTTAGGATGGCACTTATGTTGCTAGTAATAGTGGCTGATGTTTTTGGAAACTTTCTGAAGTGCCAAACATGGTTCTACACTCTTTACATATAGTATCTAAATTTTAACCTAACCCTAAAAAGTGGGCACTATTTTTTTCACATTTTATGTTGTGAGGGAGTCAAGAAACAAAACCCTAAATAGCTGACTCTATCATTAACACTCTGACCACTAAATTAAGTTATACTTTCTCTCCAACCCTGAGGTCACCCATCTCCAGATTTTGTCTTATGCAAGATAATTATGTCTGAATTGTTGAAGTTACCTAGTTGTTTCTTCTAAGTGAAAAAGCCTTAATATATTCTTTCTTCAGCTTAATGTGGATATCAACCATCCTGTTTTACTTACCTTTATTATCTATTTGTATGCATTCATATTCTTGGGGAGTTTAGAGACTATAGGAAAAGCACTGAATTGTGAACTTCAAGGTCTGTGGTTCTAACTCACCAGCCACCCCATGTAAGAAAGATGAGACTTTCTGCTCTAGCAAAGATTTGCAATCTTGGAGACCCTATAAGGATCATGAGGAGTTGGAACCAACTCTACATATTTAACAAAAAACAATCATATACCCTAATGTTGATTGTATAAAATGTGTATGTGAACTATCTCAAATTATGTTTTTCTACCTTTTGTTCACTGTTCAGCCATATCTCTACCCTTCTTTTTTCTAGTTCTATTGTTTCCATTCACTTTAATCCTACAATTTTCATTTTTGGGGGCGCCTGCTATCTATTCATGAATTTGAATGCTTTTCCTTACTGTCTCATCCTTATAGTGCACACCACCTATCCCTTTAGTAGGGAAGAAGGAGAAGGCTCTCTTTCAATCACCAGCTTTTCTCAAGCTCTTCCATTTTTCTCTGACTTTTTTCCTGCCTTTCTCCTCAAAACATGGACTTCATTCTCATTATCTACCTTTCTATTTTGTGAAACCCTCATCAGCTGTTTTTTGCAACACATTAGTAGACTATGAGGTCCTTAAGTACAGGAACTATCCGACTTACTTATTTATTATTAGTTTGGAGGATTGTATCCCTAGAGACCATTGCAGAACTTAACACCTGGTAGGAGCTCAACAATGCCCATTAAACGAATGAACAAGTGAGTAAATGTGTTAACAAAATCCCAAGAGATTTTCATGCATTAATTTGAGCAGATGCTACCAATCTCATGGCTTTTTTTAAAAAACTCTTCCATCAAGAGTCCTACAAGGCTGTCTGCAGTCCTTGGCCCCTTTTATTATATTATTCTCCTGTGAAATCTGAATAGATATGATGTTTCTACCCCCAGAAGCTACCCAGAGTTCTCTTTACAAATGGTAATTATTCTTTGGACCTAAAACCAAATTGACTTTTTTTTTTTTTTTTTTACTTAAACGACTTCCTGAGCTTCATCAGTAGCTGATTTTTAGATATCTTCTGTGAAGCTGCAATTCTCCTCAGTCCTTAAATGAAAAGTGCCCATAGACACTGCTTCATCCTCAAGTGAGTGAACAGAATTTTTAGTATTGACCTGCTCAGTGGAATCGTCAAAAAGTTCTCTGAACAGTATTGGTCCTTTATACTTATGACACTTTATTTATAATAAATTCTATTTATCAACTCATCTAATGTTCCTATCAAAGTCTTTACATACTGGATTTTGAATAACAGTATACATGTACCTTTAATGGTATTAATAATCAAGGTCCACATGATGTGATCTTTTGCTAGGTCTTTGAGCTCATGAGTAGTGTAATTATTTCCCATAAATGCTTCCCCAAAATTATTTTCTTGTACTGCAGATGATACATACATTTTTTTGTGTGTGTTGATTTGTGTTGTTTTTGTTATTAGTTTTTTTCATCTTCTTTTACAAGAGTACAAGTAAATGCTGGTCTATTCCACCCCCCACCCTCCACTAGCCTCACTCCTAGTGATACAGTGGGGTCAGTATTGAGATGCCAGATAAAAGGTCGATGGCTCAAACCACTAGCCTATCCATAGAAGAAAGGTGAGGCTCTCTTCTCTTTAAACATTTCAAGTCTCAGGAACTCTCTGGAGCAGTTCTACTCTGTCCTACAGAGTCACAATGAGTCAGCATCTAATTGACAGCTGTGAATGGAACCTCTTCATTCTTTCTGCATCACCTCCACTTTCCACTCTTATTGAAATCAATTGCCTTCCTCCTACTTCCATTAATAGTTATATTAATTATTAATAATAACTATTAATAAGATCTCTGGTAGCTTAGTGGTTACGAATCGGGCTGCGAACCTTAAGGTCAGCGGTTCGAAACTACCAGCCGTTCCGCAGGAGAAAGATGAGGCTTTCTACTCCTGTAAGGATTTACACCCTCGGAAACCCTATACAGGGTCGCTATGGGTCGGAACCAACTCGACGGCACTTAACAACAACAACAACAATTAATAAGAGTTAATGCTGTTTATTAAGTACCTATGGTAGACTATCTTATAAGACTGGCAGTTTGTCATACTGTTTTGGCTTGCATGTTGCTGGAAGCTATGCCATTGGTGTTTCAAATACCAACAGGTTCATCCATAATGAACAGCTTTTAACAGAGCTTCCAGAATAAGAACATATTAGAAAGAAAAAACAAGTGCTCCACTTCTGAGGGATTAGCCCTTGAAAATTGTATGAATAGCAGCAAAGCATTGTCTGATACAGTGCCAGAAGATGAGTCCCTCAGGTTGGAAGGCATTCAAAATACAAATGAACAAGATCTGTCACCTCAAAGTAGATTCATCCCTAACGACATGGAGGAAACAAAGTTTTGGAGCCTTCATTAGTTAATGGATCATGGCATAAAATGGATAAAAACAGCTCCAAACACCCATCGATAAATCAGAATGTGAAATGTCATCAAAAATGAAATGAAACCCATAATTTCTACCTTTACAGGTGTGACAGTCACTCTTAAATCATAAGCATCTTATCTCCATATCCTTCCACCAACCTGTTTAGACAAGATGAAAACTATTCAGTGGGGATTTACCTTCTCCTGCACATTTTAAAACTAAACTCCCTCTTGAAAACTTGTAAGCCAGTAACTTCATGCCTTTATAGCCTCTCCTCCCATTTTAGGTAGCCAGTGTCTAAGTTGCCCATCCCTATCAACACTGTGTACAGATGGGATAGGATTGATCCTTGATGTGAAGACTCCTTCTGTCTCAGTTGGTATTTTGAGCTACTATATCCATAAGTATAGGTCAAGTTCATCAAATATTAGCAATTTGCACTTATTTACTTTATCAATTTTTTTTTTTTTTATCTTCCTCTAGTCGAGTTCTGATCACTAAGGCATCGAAGCTAGGTCAGATTGGTACTATCTGCATGTTTGGGTGTTCTTATGCATCTCCCCTCACTTCATATCAACTGGACACTTCACTCTCAGCTCTAGCCCTCCATGGCTATGTCCTTGTCCATAGGCTTAGGAGTCCTCAGGTCTCATCATACTTCAGATCAACCAGCTCTTCCTCTTCTATCTCTCATCTCCAGGTTGACAGGAGTCTATGGGACATGGTCAAACTCAGCCCATATCTTCATTGCTGCCTTTCCCCCTCTTCCTCTCACTATCATGGTTGCCAGTAAGCTTGCATGCCTGCTTGTGTGTTCCCATTGAGTTTCAGTCTTGGAGGGGGGTTTGTCCTGAAGGGACTTGATTGCTTGCATTTATGGCTTTCCGGCAAACAACTTGCTCTTTCTTATAGTAGGCAATCAGACTATCATTTTTGTTTTGGATTTTTCCTGCTGATCTTTCTTTCAAGAAGTATCTTCTGTTCCTCTAGCTATTCCATGCTGGTCTGCTTGTCCTTTCAAGTGGGAATGTCCCACCTCAGAAGGCTCTGGATGGGGCTCAGGATTCCACCTAAGGTCTCATACACTACAAAGGCTCTGGAAGAAGCCTATTTCACTGGGCAAGATGTAGTACCCCTTTTTGG